>NC_045562.1:66907992-67244659 GCF_009819795.1 Aythya fuligula
ATCATTTGTCAATAGAGGTCAACTTTATTTTCTTCCTACTGAAATTGAGACAAACAAAAAACAAACAAACAAACAAACAAGTTCCATTAACCCAAATAACTTTTTTTTAGGACTAGGAGAGAGACTTTAAAAGAAATACACTTGAGAATCACTAAACTGTTGGAAGTTCAAACCTATAGTGCCTATATATAGGCAAATCTATCTTGCCTCCCAAGAGACCTCAGGAGCTTTCTGTTTTTTTGTGGCTTTTTTTGGTGTGTGTTTGTTTTCTTTTTTTTTTTTTTTTTTTTATTTGTTTGTCTGTTTTCTGTTATCATTCTTTTGCTTGTTTGTTTGTTTGCTTGTTTGTTTGTTTTTAATTGAATAGCTTCACCAGAAAGCTGTTCGAAGGAAACCATAAAATTCTCTTTTTGACAAGTTAGGAGACCACCTTTTCAAGGAGTTAAGAGACTTTAATTCAATTGCTTCAGATAGCTAGGCCAAACAATAACTCTAAATATGGTAAAATGAAGTATTAAGAAGTGAACTTTTAGTTATAACCATACATTAGCAAAATTTAGTATATCAAACACAACCCATCAGGATAAATCAGCTATCACCATTTTTCCTTATGGGTACCCATAGCAGAAACTCATATAACCCTGCTGTGGGGAGTCAGATGGAGACAGCAGGGGGTGCAGGAGAGGGAGGCAGGCAGACCAGGAGGAAGGTACTGGCACATCACATACTCCCACCTCCTCGTCTGGCCAGGGAAACCTCTGACAGGGACTCATCTGTGTACTTGGCACCATCACTCTTCACTTGTCCAGCTCCTGCTGTTGTAGGAGCAACTTCCCTCCTCCTTTTGCTTCCATTGGTTTCTAGAATCTACTGAGGTTTTCTAACTGGTCCCTGAAGTTGACCAAGCTCTAAGCCAAGCCTTTTCTGGCTGTCTTTGAAATACCAAAGCCCTGGATGCTTCTCAGAGGGGGATTTCAGCAGTGTTCAGCTACAGCCACGCAAAGAGAGGAAGGAAAAATGTGTGTTATGGTAGGGCCTCTGGAAGAGATGGAATTGTCTTGGGAAAGTGAGAGCAAAATTAAACAATTGTGTCCCCCACACAACTGTGGGGGTGTTTTGAGTGGTTTGCTTCTGACTTCAATCTTCAATAAAATCATATGTGCAAAAGAACAGAGACTTTTTCATCCTAAGTATATAATTCCCATCGTCAATAACCATCGTAATTTTCATCCTGAAGTCAGTGTGATGTTGTCCATGCTATGCATTCACAACCATTGTATCCGACTCTTAGTTGCCCTAATATAGACCAAGAAAGATTCCATGGTTAGAATCAAAATCTGTCTAAGCCAATATCTTACTGTCACGCTTTTGGTCTCTTTCCAGAGAAGCCAGACTTTGCCCACCAATCCACCATATTTCAGTATTCAATTTGCAAAGCCAAAGGAAGTGCAAACAGCTGTAAGTTCATGTCTGGCTGCACTGTCTTCACCTTTGAGGCAATCATCACAGACCACTTTCCATCAAAAGTGCATCATGATAAACTGTGCAGAGAAAGGACATGAATTAAGGCCTGTTTCCAACATCGTCAGGTCAATGTTTCCTTAAGTGCAGTGCTAAATTAATTTATAATAACAGACAGCTGCATGCACTAACCTTTCCTCTATACATTACACAGCAGCACAAATCTGACAAATAATTCACAAGGAATTATTTGTAACATTCATAATCATACTTACTCACAAATACACCATAAAATGATCCCTAGCTGGCAGTTTAATAGCTTTATCTCTGATTACTGTTCCCATAAAAACCTCAGAGAAAGAGAAGAGCCTGCGTTTGGATGACAAAATCCCCAGCTATTTCAAAGACAACTGAAATTTTAAAACAATAAAGATGTTTTTATTGTTCCCTACAGTAAAAGAATGACAGACTAAATAACGATACTAGCATAAATTCAAGGAAAGTCTCTGTCTCTAGCAGAGGCTGAGACTGGCTTCAGGCATTAGTGCAGTCAAGTACTCAGCAATCTTCATAGCAATTCTTATTTCAAAGTAAAAACAATCCATGTTAAGATAAATTTGAGATACTTTTTTTCAGTTTTAATCTGTTTTTTTTCCTTCCAGATATCAAAGGTGTTTGGCATCAGGTTTTCAAAACAGTTTTCTACTCTCAGTGCATACTCCACTCTGCACAGACAATGTAATTGCAAGTAAAACACATTCTCTGTCATGCAGCTTTCCTTTTATTCAAAAGTTGCAACTTTGACCTCCATCCCTTCCTGAGTCAGCTGTTATTTTTCTTCTGGGGACTACCACTTTCCTTCCATACAGGATCTTAGTCTTCTCCACACCTAGATAAAGAGGGAGGATGCCCACCAAGCTGGGGGCACAGCTCTGTACTTCTAAATCCATCTCCAGGACTTAGTAGGAGGCCACAGCCCACACATGCAGGACCCATTGCTCGATCTCATCTGCAGGGCGATATGAAAAAAAGTTGCTCTGGGGTTGTGCTGAGATATGGGATCTGGCTATGATTTACACATGCAAAGTGAGAAATGTTAAATGATTATATGTAAGATTCAGTGCTGTCATTAGTTATCACTCATTTTTACTTTCTGACATTCAGATTGAGATTCATGTCTCCAAATGGAGGTTTTTACAACTGTGATGGAGTTCTGGCAGTCCCTATATAGCCACAAAAGAAATGGGCACTTCCAGGGTGCCCACAGCAGATTGGGTAAAATATCATTTTTTCTCTGTGGTTCACAAATGCAGTTTGTACAGTTAACTCAGACATCTGCATTGCAGACATGTACAGCAAAGGGGAAAAAGAGAGATAAATCCCAACCTGTAGTTTCTTCTATAGGAAAAATAAATAAATGAATAAATAAAAAATGCATTAAAGCAGTTGTTTTATAATGACTAAATTTATTCCTTTTTAATTAATCATCACTGAGCTAAGCAGAGAACTATTGTTAGCAAAGGATGAGGAAAGCTTTTCTGTTCCTAAACATGACTAACCCAAACACAGTGAAGATGCAGCAGAGTTCCTTCTAAGAGGTCATGTCTGTTCATCACAAAGCCAAAACACAAATATGTGTATGGCTTCCAAAAATTTTTAACATTTCTGTAACCATGTTGCATAGGCCATTAAAATAACAATGATGGTTGCTATCATCTAACATCTGCACAAAACAATACTTTACCTCCAAATCATATTATTCCTACATTTCCATTTAAAGAAGTGTCACTGGAGGAATAGCTTTTTGTTGCTGGAATTATATCTGCTCTGCTGAGAATCTAAAATATTGTTGCTGTTAAGGTTTTCTATTCAAAGAGGAAAACAGGATACCAAGTGTGATCTGGGCATAAAAGAAAGGGATATGAGCTTCATCAGTGGTTGCAGTAAAAGTGTTTGGAAACAAAAATTGGTTTCCCATGGGAAATTCTAACACTTTAAATGTTCTTCAGTCTAAATTTGAAAAATATTTGCAAAAAGACAAAAATTGAAACAGCAAAAAAGAATAAGGAAGTGATTCATAACTAGCAAAAGACTTTGTTTCAATAAGGTAAAACCACAGGAAAAAAATAATTAAATTGAAACAACAAAATGAATATATATATATATATATTGCTGGTGGAATGAAATGAGCTAGAAATAATTCTTTCTACTTCCACCTAGGCACAGTTTCATATAAAAGGATGCTCACTTGTGAAGCTTTTCAGTTGCTAAAACTGTCCTTTCTGATTTTTTGCTAGATGGCATTTTCCAGCAGCAAAATTTTCTGTCCAGTTTTTCACCAATTTTGACAGATCACACAAAAGGTGGCTAAAATCCCCAGGAGCAGTCTAACGTTGTTGGAGCCAGATTGATCTAAGAATTCAAAGAAGAGAAGGTTTGCTTAGAGGTCATAGGTTTCAAGAGGCCAACTGAGGTAGCCATAAAAACAGGTGAGTTGTAAGGCCTTCTGCAGCGTGGAAGTAAAAATAGCAGTCACCAAAGATAATTGCATTTGTGGACAATTGCTCTAAGCTGAATTTAGGCTATTTGAGAGAAAAAGTAGGCTGTAAGTGGGGCAAGCAGTGGAGCATTAGCTACAAAGTGAATCAGCTGCTATGGTTTTCATCCCTGGGAAGGGAAGAGATGAGGGATTTTTCATATGTGTATCCCATAGTTGGAGGAGGACAGGGGAAAGGGGAGAAAGGGGTGACTGTGGTGTGCCATAACACTGTTATCTCTGCTAATTTTTATTTTCCAATGAAGATGTAAGCATTACTTCCCCAGCCTGCTTTTGGAGGTGCTACATAGGCCTGTTGTGAACCCGGAGGAGAAGTGAGGCAGGGTACTATTAATTAATCAGTAGCCATCTCCCATCCTTACTATCCTTTACTGGTTATCCATCCCAGCTCAGACAAGTGCACAGTGGTCACTGTGCTTCAGCAGCATGCTTAGCACCTCAATGTTCTCAGAAATTTACATCTGATGCTTAGACCCAACCTGATCCTACTCAGTTCCTGCTGCTTCAGGGGAGGTTTGCAAGGACTGTTCTCAATAAAGGGTGAAATGCAATAATCACAAGCTAATCTACTGGTTTCTTATTAGAAATCAACTCCAATGAACTCCAGTAGATAGCAGTTCAATTCAAAACCGAACATTCATGCTCGCAAGTTGAGTTCTCACAGGTAAAACCAGCATGTATTTAGGGTTCAGTGTTGTTTGAAAAACAGACAAAGAAATTAGAAAAGTGTTTGGAAAACAGCTAAAAAAAATAAGCAAGTTTGGGGAAAAAAGAAGAAAACAAACAAACAACCACCAATTTTCTGCCATATTTGGAGAATGAATATTTGCATCCAGTTCAGTCTAATTTCTGTTAAAGACCTGAATGAGGAAATACAGTCTGCTTATGCTTTTGCACATCTTACCAAAAAGGGCTAGATGTGAGTATTTGGGAAAAATAGGTTCTGTTTCAATATATGCTTGATAACTTTGAAAAAAATGGTCTTAAACTTAAAATAGTCAATTTTAACAAGAACCCATTCAAGAAAAAAAAAAAAAAAGATGCATACAAAACAAACCAAAAACTTCTTAGGTGGCTTTCTAGTAGAAAAAGAACTGGAGGAGGTAACAGTGGGTCACAAAGTGAATATGAGTTAATGTGATGCTCTTAGTCTTTGAGAAGTGTTTACACAACCACTGGAAGAGAATCAGCAATGATGATTAATGTATCCAATTTTAAGTAGTGTCTCCAAAGAGGTAGACTGAAAGAGAGAGAGCAGCAAGAATGATAAGAAGTTTGGAACAAAAATATTTGAAGAAATGCTTGGCATCTAAATACTTAAATACTTAAATTTTTATTTAAATAGGTTTTGCACAATATGCTTATCTGTGTAGCTCAGACTCATCTTAATTGCCAAAGAATTATGGATTATCAGCTTCCAATTGATTGTACTGAGTTGTTTTTAATCTGGGAATGGTTGGCTTGAAATCCTGACCTATGCTGAGGGGAGGATTTTGTTAGTGAAAGGCTTGTGCTTAATGCTGTGGATGACTACTTCAGTAATATATATATATATATATATATATATATATAGGGACATAAAAATGGAACAAATGTCAGTTTTATGACAAAAAAAAAAAAAAGAAAAAAGCTAACAAAAAATTTCTGACAAAATTTCCGACAAAAGCTAATTGTCTTGTTTTGAGTGTAAGGCAAGAATTTCAGCAGTTTTATTTGTAACTTCTGACTACAAGCTCCTGTGGCAGGACATTTTTCTTTGTTGCTAATACAGCACTGATAAGTGAGCACTCTGAGGGTGCTCAATAAATTATTCTGCTTTGTATTGAGTCAGACATCAGGCAATGTAGTGATAAAATGGAGCTTAGCCAAGTGGACAAAACCATACAGTCTCTGACTTAATTTTTATTTTTTTTCCTTTAAGGGGAAAAATGATATAACAAAATGTTTTTGTTGGCTAAATGGACCTTATCTTAGATGGTTGTACCCTACAGCACTAAAACTGGGTACAATTAACCTTATTCCAGACATATGATAGCAAAATTGTCATCAGAAGTAGTACTCAAATCTGGGGCTATTCTGCAAGATAATGAAACCAGAACTAAAACCACCATGTATAGAACTTCTCTAAATTACTGACTGAACCAGTCAATGATTTGGAACCCTTTTATAGCCAACTTCAAATCCATTTTTGAGATTGATCCATCTTCATAGAACAATAGCCTCTAATTAAGGCTATGCAAAGATTGCCTATGGACTTTTGGCACATGTTTAACCTTAAAAAAAGAAAAAAAAAAAAGAGAGAGAGAGAAGGAAAAGGAAAAAGGAAAAAGGAAGAGGAAGAGGAAGAGGAAGAGGAAGAGGAAGAGGAAGAGGAAGAGGAAGAGGAAGAGGAAGAGGAAAAACCACCACCACCACCAACAACAACAAAAGCTAAATGTTTCCATTTCATGTCCATGTGTTAAATTGACAATTATCACAGTATCCCCTAGCACCAAACTTTGGCAGCTTTGTCAGATTTTACCAGCTGACAGCGAAGATAACCAGGTTAAAGGAATGTCTGCACGTGTTGAATATGCAGCAGAGACCAGATGGAAGGACCTGAGTAATTTGGCACTCTTACTGCTGACCTACATTATGCAGGATTGAGACCACTACTTTGGAAATGAGATACATGAAATGACAATGTGAGAGTCAAGGCTCTAATAGGTTTACATAATGCTCCACAGTTTGGAACATACGCGAAGCAACTTCTTTTCAAAAGGCTGAAAAGAATTTGGTCTGATAGATAATAGAAACTGACAATTTGCATTGCCACTATTTTTGCTACAGATTTGCTTTACAGTTTTGTATTGAGAACAAAGATGCAGCAGGAGAGAAATCCACGCAAATATAAAAAAGCTTCATGCATAAAACCCTCACAAATATTTAATGAATTGAAATTATTTTGTTTGTAATTTGTGCATCACAGTTACTTTCTGCATCTTCTGTAACAATTCTCCACAGGGAAAAAAAAAAAATCATACCTTTATCTAACATATAAGTAATAACTCATTTTTCTAATTTTCTGATGTTCATGATTGTCATGTACATAATGCTACACAATAAAGCTGGGATCTGAATCCTGGATTTTACATGGCAGTGCAAATTCTTTCATGTCACAATTTCCTCATTGGTAAAAATGGAATAGAAATGATACTTCAGAAAGTCACCAAGGTATCAACTCACCAAGTATTCAATGTTTTGTACTAAGCTCTCTGAGAGACACAGCTAGCTAGATACAATTCATAGCAGCATCAAATATTAGACACATTAACATAGTGTAACAAATTCAATAATTCCAGTGCTTTGCAAGTAAAGATTTAGGGCCTAGACATCTTGCTCAGATACACATATTGGTTGACATTTTACTAGGAAAGACAATGACAGGACAAGGGGAAATGGTTTTAAACTAAAAGAGGAGAGATTTAGATTAGAAGTTAGGAGGAAATTCTTTGCTCAGAGGGTGATGAGGCACTGGAACACGATGCTCAGAGAGCTGTGGATGCCTCATCCCTGGAAGTTCAAGGCCAGGCTGGATGGGGCAACCTAGTCTAGTGGGAGCTGTTCCTGCCCATGGCAGAGGGGTTGGAATTAGATGATCTTTAATGCCCCTTCCAACTCAAGCCATTCTATGATCCTATAATTCAATGATATAAAAAACTTGATTTTTTAAAGACATAAATGACCGTTAGTGCTACAGATTATGACAATTTAATTTAACTTCCCTGTCTCAACTGAATTGTCTGTAATGTCCCATGTTTTCTTGCACAGAACTCCTCGTCTTTTGGTGAATTATATGTCTATTGTTGATCTTTGTTACTAATACATTCAAGAGCAGAACTGAAAAATTATTCTTCTGTACTCAACACATAGTTGCCAGATCTCATTACATTGATCACCAACTTGTAATAATTTACTTTTCTTAGAAGGTTTTTGGAGAACAAAAGAGAGAAAATCTTTATCTAAAGGGCTAAAGAAAGATAACACAGCTTTAGACAGCACAGCCTTTGCAGCAAATACTACTATGGCTTTTGCTGAGCTTTCCAATTAGCATTACATTTCCAAAAGGGAATACTCAACCAGGAAGTATTAAACAGCTATTAAATGAGAAGTTTTTGTGTGTGTGTGTGTGTGTGTTTTTTTAATTTTGACAACTTAAAACATCAGAAAAGTGTAGGTTTTCCTACTTAAAAAAAAAAAAAAAAAAAAAAAAAAATCCATAACATTATAATAGTTTCCTACTAAATTCTATTATTAACATTGCAAAACTGGGGCTTGCATATATATATTCAACTCCAGATAAGATTTGCAGTATAAATCACTCCAATCAATTGCCTTCATAAATATTTACACTAGTTCTGATGTACTACTAATAGCTATACTAATGGGAGTAATAATAATATCTGGAAACCCATACATTCAACAGTCTTATTGACAATCTTACAGATTGCAATTAAAGGCTTATTTATGCATCCTTCCTGCAAATACACAATGAAGATTTTGTATGGAGGATGCCTGGATCCACAGAAATCCTGTCTGAATACATTTAGGCATTAGCAGAAATAAGCTTTTAACTTCTTTACCGAAAGGGTTGTTTCTTTACCAAAAGGGTTGTTAGACATTGGAACAGGCTGCCCAGGGAAGTGGTGGAGTCACCATCCCTGGAAGTCTTTAAAAGATGTTTAGATGTAGAGCTTAGGGATATGGTTTAGTGGGGACTGTTAACGTTAGGTCGGAGGTTGGACTCGATGATCTTGAGGTCTCTTCCAACCTAGAAATTCTGTGATTCTGTGATTCTGTGATTCTCTGTGAATACATTAACATTTAGTGATTCCAGCAGTAGGGATTAATATATGGGATCACAATCCTCAAACATGGGAGAGCTTATACATGAAAAACAATTGCAGTAGACATATAGAAACAACTGCTGTGGTGTGGGGAACACAATATGTACAACAGTGTAAGGCATTCTGGGAATTGCATGTGGATCTAACAAGTCTAATCTAACAAATCCAATACTATCTCTGTGAAGGTTACTCAAACACCAGAGGTAAAAGTACCCAAAAAAAAAACAGTATCTGTGTAATGCTTTGGCAGTTACACAGCTAGCTTATTTTTTAAGTTCTTTTGTCTCTTCCTGATCTCAATCTTTGATAAAATTTTAGAAGTAAATGAAAATAATTGAAACCATTACTGGAAGAGATAGCATAAAAGATGATTTGCGGAAAGCCAAAAGATGAGTACATGAGTAAAGCTCTCCATAAAATACATTTCAGGTGCACTAGGTAGTAAGTAGCTCTCTTCTGATATTTGGGGAACATCTGTTCTGAAGGTATTTGTGCAAGTTGTAGCATTATCACAGTAGCTGGGGTACTCTACACCTGCAATGGAGATGAGATTAACTGGAATAAACTGCAGGATCAGGGCTTTCAAGCCTTTTTTCAGCTGAGAAACTCTCTGTCCTTGCTACAGAGTGTTGAGTATACTCATAAAAAAAGTGAGAGTGGTGAAGTAATAGCAAAAAATAGTATACACAATTACATATAGGCTCCCAAACTCTTATAACGCTGCTGTAGTCGGGACAGTTTCTTTGATTCTGGCTGTATGAGTAATCTGGTGAACAATTCAAATGCATATTTAATGATAATGCATACATTCACTTGTGAATATGCATGAATCCCAACAAAATTTACATATTCCTTGGCTAATTTGTTTCCTAACAGAATACAAGCAGTACCATGCTTTGTCCTTGTCCCTGTACTTTCAGAGTTACTGATCATGGACTTTGAACAAATTATACTGATGCACAGTTATTTTAGGCTGAAATTAGACAAGTGGATTTTTCTCTGTTTGATTTCCTTATGTTGGAAGATGTAGTTTTTACTGAAAGTGGACAACAAAGAATAATGTGAATAATTATATGTCATTGAGGAGATTGTGACATAACAAAAGTCAGGTTTTCATTCTCCTCTGCAATCCTCCAAACAAAGCTGTTTGAAGAATTTGAAAGGTTGTAATAATAAAGACAAGCAAGACCCATGTCTGACGGTCTTTATGAAGGATATAACAATTCACTAATAAAAGGAAAATTAATCAAAGACTGGAAGAATTTTCACTTCTCACCAAAAACAAACTCCACCTGAATAAAAACTACTTCAGATATTTAATACATTAAGGAAGTATTCACCACATTTCTGCATTTAAAAGTGTGTTGCTTACCATTTCTCTTACTAAAGCAAGATAATCTTGTCTCCTCTTGGACAGACCATGTCTCTTTCAGATTGTACTCAGAAATCTGGCAACACTTAACTGAGTTCCAGACCAAAAGTGATCTAATTTCCTATATCTTCCAAACTAAGACAGGACAACTGTAATTTTCATCATCAATATCTAATTCATAATTATGATAGACTTGATCTTTTCTTCAGTTAGAATGAACTTTTACAAATTGGACATTAATAACTCTCTGTTGTACTTACTGAAAATTAGTCTGAGATAGAAGTTTCTTTATTAATTGCCATTGCTGCAAGAGGGCACAGAAATTACAGTATTAACAGATTAATGATCTTATACTAAATAGATATAATTTGGTTTAAAAACACTGACTAACTTAAGTGGTGGCTTCCAAGTAGAATAAATCAACAGGTGTACTTCTGAGAGTAAATGTGAATAAATGCAAGCACTGTTAATGTACTTGCAGACTTAGATAAGAAGCATCAGCAGTATTTTCTATCATATCTATTTTACAAGTTTAAAAATATTTTGTGCTAACTTGAAACCAAAAATATCAATTTTGATGAATTTCCCAGATCTCCGTTTGAATAAAACATATAATGCCAAGTTAAAGTTGTTAATAGTATGGCTCGAAGAGGAAAAAAAAAAAAAAGGGGGAAAAAAAAAGCTAAGGAATCTTTCATTCCACATATATATACATATCTAAACCATATCTGTGTTTTTTATATAGCAACACTATGCTATAAAATACTGCATTCCCCTTACGGTCAGTAAACTTTCAGAGACTCAACGATAATGTTCACTATCTAACACATATTGAGTGAATTATTTCCAACAGTACATAACAGGATTGAATTTGATAAGAATAAATCCTTAACAAATTACAAAGAAACCACACTCAGCATTCTCTTCTGTCTTGCCAGTGTTATCTTGACTTTTCTGAGCCTGTTAAGCTCTTTGAAATAGAATGTCTGTCTATCTTTGGCCTGTTCAGTACTAAGAATACAGCAAATGCTTTGGAAAAAAAATAATAATAATATATTGGGATTTCAGGAAAAAAGAAAAAAAAAAAGTAATTTGGGGTAAACAATATCCATCCCTACCACATAAGCAGAATATAAACACCTATAATCTCCTGAAGCGGAGAGCACTGCTCCACACTGAGGCATTCAAAGATGTATGCCTGTAGAATTTCAGTATAAAAAATAAATTTCACGGAACCCATATATTTTTGTACCACTCTACCTTTGCTCAGTCACATGGCACGTTAGTGGTCCATGTCATGCTGAGAGAGCACTGCTGGGCACAATGCCTGAGGATGCCTTCTGCTTGCTTACTCCATGGCAGTTTCTCTGGCTGCTAGTACCAGAATGACTTTCTTGTGGTTGGTATTTGTGCCATCCCTCTAATCTTGACATTAGTGTGTAAGGCAACTTAAAGGAAAATCTCATATGAAAATACTCTATCTGTGATAGTCGATCCTTAATCCTCCTTTGAATCACTCATGGAAAAAGAAATTCTGCTTCTCTCAGGTAGAATCAAATACTCTTTAATTGTCCCAAAAATAATACTGGAAAGGTAACTATTAGGAAATTATCTGCTTTTAATCCAGAAATTAAATTCTTTATTACTTTTCCTGGTTTCAGTGAATTTGGGGAAAATTAATTACTGCCCTACTGCTAAGGTCTTCCTGCTGGGAAACGAGAGCTCCTACTCTGCTTTCTCTTTCTTGTATTTGTTTGATCCTCTGTCACTGTATCTGATATATCCTGGATGTAGATTTAAAGGCTACAAACAGCATGAAAACCTCTTGAAACAACGGTCTTTCATTTCCCAAATTAATAAAGTTAAATTAAAAAAGAAAAACTTAACTGGAAGAAACAGGACTTGTCTAATGGATAGTCAGCTGAGAACATAAATACTGATAGAAGTGAATATGTACTTGATTGCTGGAATAAGGGCCCCCTAAATTGTTTCAAACTAACATGCTATTACAAATAACTTATTGCACGATCATTGCTAGTGCCTAGCCATTAGTTACAATGCATGCTGAGGTCAAAGAATATTTTTAGTTGGATCTCAGTAGTACTAATAAGTTCACTGCACAAAATGAACAACTCATCATATTGGGGGAGGGGGTTCATTTACAGGGTACTGAAGGTTTGTGAAACTTCCTAGGGTCTGCTCATTTTGTTAAGGAAACATATGATATCTTGTTTCTCACATTGTGCTGAGGGCCAGCTGGCAAGCAAGATCAAAAGCACAAGACAGCGCAGGTACAGATGTAGCCCAAGATCTGGAGTGTTGTTAAAAGCATCATTGCATATAAATGTTATGTTCATGATGTCAGAATTACATTGCCCATGTAAATGCCAGGCATCACTAGTGATGAATCAATTGTCAAGGGATAAAAACAATTAAGCCATATTGAATGATTCAAAACTACATAGGCCAAGAGGAAGAAGGGAAGGGAAGGGAAGGGAAGGGAAGGGAAGGGAAGGGAAGGGAAGGGAAGGGAAGGGAAGGGAAGGGAAGGGAAGGGAAGGGAAGGGAAGGGAAGGGAAGGGAAGGGAAGGGAAGGGAAGGGAAGGGAAGGGAAGGGAAGGGAAGGGAAGGGAAGGGAAGGGAAGGGAAGGGAAGGGAAGGGAAGGGAAGGGAAGGGAAGGGAAGGGAAGGGAAGGGAAGGGAAGGGAAGGGAAGGGAAGGGAAGGGAAGGGAAGGGAAGGGAAGGGAAGGGAAGGGAAGGGAAGGGAAGGGAAGGGAAGGGTCAAATACTGTTGTCTGAGGAAAAGAAAATCTTGGTGTCAATATTGCAGCAGTTTGTTAAATATCTGTCATGTCTGATGAAGTGCTATAAGAAATGCCAAGGCTACCTAGTCAGCAGCAACTAGCAACTCTAGCAAATTTTCATTCTCAGAGCTATCAAACAGATGTCACTAGGTGAGACAAAATGCACAATGAGTATTCCCATAAAATAATGTGATGATGGTTGCCTGTAGATGGTCATATTACTGGTGCAGGTAAAGATTAGTTCTCAGGAAGTTCAATGTTGCAAACAATATCCCTCCCTTTACAAAAATGGGAAAGTAACAATCCATGCTTTGGTAGACCGTCATATTTCATTGTGCTTAGACACAGGAAAAATCATTTTAAAACAACAGGCAGCTGCCCAGTTAGAGAGCTTGCTGAGAAAAAGTTTCTGAAGGGCAATTCGGTTTTCAGCATGACAGAGACGGTTATAATCCCTTTCTACAGCCAAGTCAAGTAAAGTGCATGGCAAAATAAAGACTTGCATATGGTCTGTGTGAGGTCAAAGCTTTTGAGGTTGTAAGTTATGAATGTCTTCGGAGGTCTTTGCAAAAATCCTGTTGTCCAGACAGCTTTATGAATGTTACTCCCTAGTTTCATGGCATAGAGATGAGGGTTCCCATCCATAGCAAGTAAAAACAATATTTCACCTTTAAACTAAGGCTGTATTTGCCTCCTGCTTCTCTTTTACCATAATTTGTGCAGCAATATTTTTCATGCATTACTAAAGGAAGATTTACATTAGTTTACCAGATGGTGTTTCCACCATGCAGTGACCCAATGCAAAATCAAAAGCTAAAGAGCAGCCATCTTTACTGATGACTGTGCATTGCTCACCCACACCTGCTGGAATGCACAACATAAGCCTATAAGACCAAATGCCAGTCAGCTCAAAGTGATTATCAAGAAAAGAAATCCAATCTTATATCTCCTTATCGTGAAGCAAGTTAAGTCAGTTGAGAGCAGTGAAAACATAGCAGCTACATCCTGCTACCCAGCAGCATGCAGCCCCAGGGTACAATAACTGTTGGTGAAGTCACACAGAAGATTTCAGAAGCCAGCACAGCTTTGAAAAAATCACACTTCACCTAAAGTCAATGCACACTATGCAAGTGTAATTACCTTTCTTCTATGTCAATGTGAAAAAGTTGCCATCAGTGCATCAATCATATATATGCTCTCTCATTGTGTCCTTAATATTAGTAGTTCATAAACACAGAGTTCTTAGGGAATTGAGGACTCACAGTTCTTAATGTTTTGCTCTGGGCATCTGATGTGTGCTTAGCAAAAGATTTTCTGAGACAAATTAAGGTAACTTGCAGATCAGAAAAACAGATTAGAAGGATATGATCATCAGTCATATAAAAGTGTCTCTACAGCACATAAACATATAGATAGAGGCTATCTGCTATGGTAATATCAGTGTTTGAGCATGTTAACTAAATCAACTTAAAGCGTGCAGTGCAAAAGGTAGCAGAGGAAAGGGAGAATAGATATGATGTTATGCACTCGGTGGGACAACCAATATTGTGCAACAATGTGGATCTGTTAGAACGGGTCAAAAGGAGGATCATGAAGGTGATCAGAGGGCTGAAGCAGCTCTCCTACAAAAATGGGATGAGAGAGCTGGGGATGTTCAACCTAGAGAAGAGAAGTCTTCAGGGAGATTTCGTTGTGGACTTTCAGTACTTAAAGGGAGCTTATAAAAAGATGAAGAGCAACTTTTTACACAGACATATATTGCTAGGACAAAGGAAAAGGGTTTTAATTTAAAGTAGGGAAGATTTACATTAGATGTTAGGAAGAAATTCTTTACTTGGCAGGTAGTGAGGCACTGGAACAGGTTGTCCAGAGAAGACGTGGATGCCCCATCCCTGGAAGTGTTCAAGGCCAGGTTGGATGGGGCCCTAGGAAGGCATCCCTGCCCATAGTAGGAGGTTTAAAACTAGATCTTTAAGGTCCCTTCCAACTAAAGCCATTCTAAGATTAATTCCATGAAGATTCATTCCATAAAGGAGGTTAATTTTAAAGCAAATTTTCGTACACTTTCCCTCATTTGTAGGTTTTACCTATTAAAAGAAAAAATCTACAGTTGCTCAGAGCTAAATTCCTGTGTCTGCAAACACATTTTACTGTAGAATAAGTACATAAACAACTTCAAAAATATCAGTTCAATAACCTAGTAAAAGTACCATTAAATTATTCATTATGTTAGAGTTCTGAAAGAAGTCATCTCCCCAAAAGACCAAAATGATACAAAAAATACAAAGGTTTCTACAATATCAAATTGCTGAAATAGATTCCAAACATTCCAAGTATGGTAACAAGCATTTAAAATGAGGTTTGTACAAGATTTTACATCATTTCTACATAGGAGCTCAATGCCCACATTCACTCTGGAATGCATATTTTAAAAAGGTTGTTATAGCAGAGCTTGTTCCACCTTTAAAATAATTTTATATTTGTGATTAAGAAGTGCAATTCAGCATGCCACTTGGCCTCTATTACATATCCAGGACAGCAATGTGGATCTGTAGAACTAAGTGCAGTATAATTATTTATATTAGTTTTAGAGTCTTTTCAAAGCCTCCATGATATGCAGATCAAATTTCTCAAAGCAATTTACCATCACAGTACTGTTATATCAAAATTTTAAAAAGTGGGATATCAATTTAGATAAAAATGTGTTTTGAAAACAGTGGAGAAAGCTCTTCGACAGTGTTGAAAAATCTTGTTTTGACATTTCAGCATAAGAAAGTAGGAACATGAGTTTGCTAAGCAGAAAGAGTGCTAAACAACTCTGTACAGTTCCAGAATCTATTCTGATCATTTCTAATCTCTGTGTACAGTGGCTATTATTTATACTATATTTCTGCAGTGGGGAAGCTAACTCACAGGAAATTAAAATGTTTTGATATGGACATTAAAAAAGCATAATCTTAACCAGTTGACACTAATCATCCATGCATGCTTTAAAAAATCTTTTGCAGGAGAATAGCAATTTGCTAGTTATGGTTTGTCGGTTTGTCTTTTTTTTTTTTTTTTTTTTTTTGACAGTGGAATTAACTCCAGCTGATACAGATGATCATCTTTAAGTCACAGGAACAGAGGCTCACCTTCTAATTGCTATACTCCCTTTTGTGGACTATAGGGACCAATTTCTTGCTGTATTTACAGTGCCTGCTTGAGTTCAGAAAGATATTTCAGGTCAGTTGAAATTCTGCCAATTCAGTGTCACTGATTATATCCAGCTTGCCTCAGAAGGAAGAAGTTCTGGCATTTGTTTGGGGGTTGATTGATTGGTTGGTTTGGCTTTGGTTTTGTTTTCTGTGTGCTTGGTTGTTTGTTTTGCAAACAACAAGGTCCTGGAATAAAATTTCAGGAAAGAAGGCATTTCCATCAAGGTATGGAGTAGCTTTGTGCCTGTGTGCCAATAAAAACAAATGCCGACCAGTAGCACAGAGTGGACTTTAATTCAGGGCTTGTGTTAAGGAAAAAGGTAGACTTAAACAATTGATAAGACAAAGTGGACAATGAAACAGGAGGTAAGAGAAAGATAAACATTCCTCCAGAGTGTATAGGCCTGTTTTCCTATAGCTATTTCAGTTCCTCATCGACAAGCTCTGGAAGTGTGGCCTAGCTGAGTGGACAGTGAGGTGGATTGGCCATTGGTTGGATGGCAGAGCTCAGAGGGCCATCCGGAGGGCAGACCCGGGAAACTACAGGCCTGTCAGTTTGACCTCAGTGCCAGGGAAGCTCATGGAGCAGATCCTCCTGAGAGTCATCACGCAACACTTGCAGGGGAAGCAGGCGATCAGGCCCAGTCAGCATGGCTTTATGAAAGGCAGGTTATGCCTGACAAACCTGATCTCCTTCTATGACAAAGTGACGCGCTGGGTGGATGAGGGAAAGGCTGTGGATGTGGTCTACCTTGACTTCAGCAAGGCTTTTGACACCGTCTCCCACAGCATTCTCCTCAAGAAACTGGCTGCTCTTGGCTTGGACTGGCGCACGCTTCGTTGGGTTAGAAACTGGCTGGATAGCCGGGCCCAAAGAGTCGTGGTGAATGGAGCCAAGTCCAGTTGGAGGCCAGTCACTAGTGGCGTCCCCCAGGGCTCGGTGCTGGGGCCGGTCCTCTTTAATATCTTCATCGATGATCTGGACGAGGGCATCGAGTGCACCCTCAGTAAGTTCGCAGATGACACCAAGTTAGGTGCGTGTGTCGATCTGCTTGAAGGTAGGAAAGCTCTGCAGGAGGATCTGGATAGGCTGCACCGATGGGCTGAGGTCAACTGCATGAAGTTTAACAAGGCCAAGTGCCGGGTCCTGCACCTGGGGCGCAATAACCCCAAGCAGAGCTACAGGCTGGGAGAGGAATGGTTGGAGAGCTGCCAGGCAGAGAAGGACCTGGGAGTGATGGTGGATAGTCGGCTGAATATGAGCCAGCAGTGTGCTCAGGTGGCCAAGAAGGCCAACGGCATCCTGGCTTGTATCAGGAACAGCGTGACCAGCAGGGCTAGGGAGGTGATCGTCCCCCTGTACTCAGCTCTGGTGAGGCCGCACCTCGAGTACTGTGTTCAGTTTTGGGCCCCTCGCTACAAGAAGGACATCGAGGTGCTTGAGCGGGTGCAGAGAAGGGCGACGAAGCTGGTGAGGGGCCTGGAGAACAAGTCCTACGAGGAGCGGCTGAGGGAGCTGGGCTTGTTCAGCCTGGAGAAGAGGAGGCTCAGGGGTGACCTTATCGCTCTTTTTAGGTACCTCAAGGGAGGCTGTAGCGAGGTGGGGGTTGGCCTGTTCTCCCACGTGCCTGGTGACAGGACGAGGGGGAATGGGCTTAAGTTGAGCCAGGGGAGTTTTAGGTTAGATGTTAGGAAGAACTTCTTCACTGAAAGGGTTGTGAGGCACTGGAACAGGCTGCCCAGGGAAGTGGTGGAGTCACCATCCCTGGAAGTCTTCAAAAGACGTTTAGATGTAGAGCTTAGGGATATGGTTTAGTGGAGGGCTGTTAGTGTTAGGTTGGAGGTTGGACTCGATGACCTTGAGGTCTCTTCCAACCTAGAAAATTCTGTGATTCTGTGATTCTGTGATCCTTAATGGTGCAGAATCTAGTTGGAGGCCTGTAGCTAGTGGCATCCCCCAAGGGTCAGTACTAGGTCCAGTGTTGTTCAGCTTATTCATCAGCAACCTGGATGATGGAACAGAGTGCACCCACAGCAAGTTTGCTGATCACACACAACTCGGAGGAGTTGCTGATACCCCAAAGGGCTGTGCGGCCAATTAGAGGGACCCTGACAGGCTGGAGGGTTGGGCAGAGAGGAACTTCATGAAGTTCAACAAGGGAAAGTGCAGGGTCCTGCACCCAGGGAGAAATAACCCCAGGTACCAGTATAGTCTGGGGGCTGACCTGCTGGAGAGCAGCTCTGCAGAGAGTGACCTGGGAGTCCTGGTGCACAGCAGGCTGGCCATGAGTCAGCAATGTGCCCGTGTGGCCAAGAAGGCCAACAGTATCATGGGGTGATTAGAAAGAGTGTTGCCAGCAGGTCAAGGGATCCTCCCCTTCTACTCAGTCCTGGTACAACCACACCTTTTTGTGTCCATTTTGGGGCTCCACCATACAAGAGGCACATAGAACTACTGGAGAGAGTCCAGAAGAGGCCTACTAAAATGATTAGAGGACTGGAGCACCTGTCATAAGAGGACAGGTTGAAAGAACTGGGCCTGTTTAGCCTGGAAAAAAAGACTGCGGGAAGAGCTCATTAATGTATGTAAATATCTGAGGGAAGGGTGTTGAGGATGGAGACAGTCTCTTTTCAGTTGGCAGCCCAGTGACAGGGTGAGAGGCAACAGGCACAAACTTGTGAAATGTGTTCATCTGATTCGTGTCAATATGGAACAATGCTAGGGCCGCATGGTATGATGAATGTGACCTTCTGTCTTACATACCCTTGTATAACCACAAGTCTAAGAAAAACAGAGTGGTTAATGTATATAGTTCCTCTATCTTGCAAAGGAATGTTTTAGCAATTCGTGTCAATAGAGAGCTTGAAGGGAAATGTATTTGTAGGCTTTTCCTTGAAGTCTCTGCTGTCTGAGGGGGATTCAGAATAACTGCTAACCATTATGACTATTGCATGGGACACTATGCAAGTCTCTGATATCTGGCCAGGAGATTGAGAAGGGAAAAGCTGAAGGACAACTAAAAGACAAAGCTTGCAGAGGATGCTGCACAAGTCTGACATTCAGCCAAGTTGGACAAAGGAGAAGGACAAGAAAAAAAGCCAGGGAGGAAGACTATGAGCCTTCAGCACGAGAGACCCCAGAGACCCCCAGAGGGACCACCGGAGACTGATACGCATGCTCCAGTAGGAGGGTTTGGACTCTGGAAACTAATTGTAATAACCCTGTTTTTTCTAGAAGTAGTAATGAAATGTATTAGCCAAGGAGCATAAAAAACAGCTGCTTGATCTAACCGGTGTGCGTCTTGGTGGAGCAGAGACTCCCGGCGCACCCAGTGCTGTTTGCTTACCTCTATTCATTTAATAAATTGTAAACTTTGATTGTAACCCTATTTGGGACTTAGCCATTTATTACAAACTGAAGCACAGGAAATTCCAACTGAATATGTCTTCTTTACTGTGAGGGTGACAGAACACTGGAACCAGGTTGCCCAGAGAGGTTGTGGAGTCTCCTTCTCTGGAGATAGTCCAAACCCACCTGGATGCAATAGTGATCTAGGTGATCCTCCTTGGGGGGGGGGGGGGGGGAGGGGTTGGGGGGGTGGATGAAATGATCTTCAGAGGTCCCTTCCAACCTTGGCCATTCTCTGATTCTGTCATTCTGTGTTCTAGCTGAATTCTTATGGTTTTAGATCTCTTCTTCCAATTTATGAATGGACTGTGCAATTTATGTCATGTGTGAAGTAAGAGATAAGGTCAGAATTATGTTGTGCATGTAAGAATGATGAAATAAATTAAACTATCATATTAAACTTAATTAGCTACAAGATCTACAGAGGAGCCATTTGCCCTTGCGGGTACAACACTGTTCAAACTGGAGTTCACAATAAACAAAAGATATCAAAACTATGATACAGTGTGGTTGACAAGATATTGTTATGATTTGTTAATGAAAAGCATAAACAAAAACAACAACAACAAAAAAGAAAAAACAGAACAACAAAGAGAAATATATTTATTTTATACTAAAATGAAGGTCTGAAATAACTACTTAAAGTTGCCGATATTGGCATGGTAAGTCTTCACACTTGGACAATTTATTTACAACTGAAATTCCTGACTCGTCTTGAAAATATCAGAAGGATTGCATATGATATTTTTTAAGAGACATAAAAAGAGCTGAGACAATTAAGTGTGCAATACAGAGGTTTATTAACAAAAAAGTTCTTGTCAAAGGCAATTTCAGATGAAAGCTGATTCAAAGCATTCAATTTGGCTGAGTTCATTAGGACTGCCTAGGAAGTCTCATTCCCCCAGATCAGCCAAAGAGAGACACAACTCTTTGAGACTGTGCAATTAAATTGACAAGTAATGTAATTGCCAGGTCTCTATTGCCTAGGCATATCTAGCTGTCCTCCACTGGCTGCCTTAAAGCCAATGAAGGACAGAGACTCCATTTTAGACAGCACTGATTCTACACATCTGTGGTTAATTTTATGCTTTGTGTTTGCTGTACTCAAAACAGGAAAGATACACAAGAAGTCTGATTACAGAGGATCTATACTCTGGAGAATACCTATGATCTAAATGACGTATTTTATAATTCTTTGTGGATTGTATTTTTTGTTTGAATCCTCTGTCAGTCATTCCTGTATCAGCTGAACAAACTCTTCTCACACTAACAAATCTGGTTGGAAGGAGATTCAAGGACCTTCTAGATCAAGTCAGGAGACATCTACAGCTTAGACAACCACAGAAAAGAAACAACTTATATATATAATATAATATAATATAATATAATATAATATAATATAATATAATATGATATGATATGATATGATATGATATGATATGATATAATCTTGTCTGATACTTAACTAGCTTTTCTTGTTATTTATATTCCAGCTCATATAGAATTCACATATAGGTCAGGCTATTAAAATGCACTGGTAGATGTTAACATAGAAGGCTTATTCGGTTGTCCTAAATTAATCTTAAAAAAAAAAAAAAAAAAAAAAAAAAAAAAAAAGTGGCTGGATGCTGTTTTTTGGGATGCCAAAAAAAGAGAACTGAGATATACCCATGGAGCTGGCAGAGATAACTCATGAGATAACACATACGTGGCCTGAAGATGAGATCCATTCAAAGACTCAGATGTCAAGATTTAGGCATCTACAGACAAATATGTCTGCTTGAAATGTCTGAAATTCAGAACTTGTTCTGTGGCTTGGGACCTATTTGTTCTCATTCTATGCAGCACGGAAATCTGAAGACTTTTTAATCAACTTCAACAAGTGTCATTTTTCACCAATTGTGATTTTTTTTCTTTTGATGCCACCAAAAATAAGCTGGCAGAAGTGTTTATGTACTACCTAAGTCTAAGAAGCAGCAAGGGAGGTTTTTTTTGCATTGACATGACAAAACACCCAACACAAAAACACTTTATGTCAAGTGCCTATCAATTCTTCTTTGCATTTCAAAGGTAGGCAGGTGCATCTGCATCTTTTCTGGAGTATATTCATCTTTGCTGACATATAAATAATAGTGAACAGATAATTTCATTGTATCATTGTGATTGAAAGTGACATGAAATCTATGAAGCAGTAAATGTAAGTTAAGAACATCAGGTATGTACACATTATTGAAATGTTTGGATATGTGATGGGAGGAAAGCATAAAATAACTACTCATTTCAGAATTAATTTGGGAGGCAGCAGAACTGAATTTGCAGATGCAAATTCCTGGAATATGCTTACATTTTAAGCTAGACTGTTCTGATTTTTTTTTTATTTTTTTTTTAATGACAGTCTTAGGAGAAAGGAATATGGCAAGTCCTTTTACTCAATCACCTAGTCTAGTACCCTGGTCTAGTCCAGGGTCAGGCTCCCTTATAAACTATTTGATAACCTGGTAGTCAGGCCCTCTGCCAATATACATGCTTCAGTGTCCTTTCAATAAATTGTACCTAGAATGCAGGTGTCCTGTGGGTAGGCAATCAAACATCTAGACTACTAATCACATGGTAAAGTATTTAGTCAACTGAATATAGATGAATGTGAGCTTTATATACCCAGATCCTCTGCATGGATAGGTTACAAGACTGATACACTTAAGGAACCTACAAGTTAGTTATTGACAGTCAGAAGTTGTCAACTAGCTTAGGCAGTCCTACAAAGGAGATGACTTTGATTGTTGCCTGGCGTTTATGCTTCACCTAAGTTTCAGCTAGTATGAATACAGTCAAGGTAGAACTGCCCCAAAGGTGATCAGAGAAGCAAAAGATGTCACTCTACTTATCACTAAGATCAGGATTTACCAAGCTTACTGAGATGTCTACTTGGTCTATGAGGTGTCCAAGACAAACCATAACACCTGCAGATATCAGCAGAACCTCTAGATCTGTTGCCTTCTAGAAAAGCATCTGTAGAGCAGGCAATATTTCCTAGAACATCTAAAACAGCAATGGGCATTTATGCACAGACAAATTAATTCAGCCATAGCTGTCTCCTGTTATTTTCAGTGGGGATCTAATCAGAGTCTGAGTCCAGAGATCTTTTGAGCTGACCTAACTCAGGTGTCTACTTCAGGGTGAACTAAACAGCTCTTCATACTCCACTGACTACATTGACATCAACTGTGATATATATTTAGACAACCAGTTTTTTTGCAGATACAATTAGATTTGAACAACTATATGTAAGCATGCTAATCTAGAACTCAATCCCACCTTCAATAATTTATGAATATTGTTTAAATCTGTGACATGTTAATTTACTCTTCAGCATTAAAGCAAGAACAGAAAATACACAGATTATTCTCAGTAAATTTAGGAAAATATGTTTTTTTCTTTATGTGGATACTATTTGAAATTGCATATGGTATAAAGGAGATCACTAAATATAAAACTCAGAGATAATATGGAAAAAAAGATAATGACTAATCTTATTGTTTCGGTGTCAACTGCCACCCACTAGTATTTATGAGGTGAATAGAATAAACATCAGCCTAACTTTCTGTCCAGAACTCAGTTACCCAAATCTTTGTTTAGCTCTTTACAAATTCAATTATCTTCTAAGTGTATTCCAAATTAAGATGTTATAGAAATGGTGGGATTTAGAGATGGAAATTACTCACTCCTGTTGTGTTAAGGCTTTAAAAAGCTTTGTTCTTCGTCCATCTTGAAACAGTAAAAAAGATTGTTTTTTTCTCTACTCAGTTCAGAACTCCCTGAAACCCAGTTACAACCAGCTCAAACAGTGGCTAATGGTCAGGTTCAACTACACAAAAACAGCGTTGGTGCAAATCCCCACTTTCAGTAGCCTCCTTCAGTCTAGCAAATTAAAATAAGAAAGCACACACAAACCTAATATTTCAGAGCTCCTGAACAACTAAATAAATTGCTCATAACAACATACGGTGATTTGCCAGGAATAAATGCACGACAACAAATAAAATCAACACAATATTTCCTGGATAAGTTGATCAACAGTATCAAAGGTAGAACTATCATTAGAGATAAATAATCTTTTTACACCACTACTTGGCCCTCATCAGTCCTCACAATACAGCACAATACAGCCAGTCTGTTAGGATGATAAACTACACTTTTACATAGCAAAGATTAGAAATCATGTGTCTTCTTGTAACAATTTACTCAGTCTTACCAAAACAACAAAACTGACATCTAGGTAGCAAGTATATACTTCTACTGCTTGAAAATGAAATAATCAAGATGCTGTACCCAATAGATCTACCCATGCTCTCCATCCCAATGCTGTGATGATGACATTGCTGAAGGGAACATTGAAACCTAATAGCCATATAAAATGAAAGGCAGGGAGAAAGAAAAATCAGTTTGTGTAACATCGTTTAATCAATTGATGTTAATTCTGACAAGTAGAAGAACTCAAACAGTGAAGGAGGAGACTCACCAGGAGAGTGGTACAGCACTAGGACAGTCTACTCCAAGGGTCAGTGGAGCCTCCAGTCATGGAGATTTCCAAGACTCAGCTAGACGCTTTAAACCATGGCTGGTTTTTGATCTAATGCTAGGTAGACCATACTTGATCTAATGTTAACTAGTCTCACTTGGAGTGGGTGACTGAACCAGACAACTCCAGAGATCTTATCCAGCCAACATTTGTATGTTTCAGAGAAGATATTGGAGATTGAGGCATGTATGAGAGAAATTCAAACAACTCACAGCAGTTAATGCATACAATACAAAATATATGCAGGTCAAAATAAAAGACTTAGTCTAGATCATCTAGATCATTGACCTCTCTACCACTGATCACAAATCTCTGTAACATTTCAGAGGTGCAATCAGAGAAGTATTAATACATTTCCTTGCATCTTGTATAGAGAAAATTCTAAAACAGAGTTTCAGTTATTGAAAACAATCATGCTGAGACTTTTAGCTTTGACTTAAATTTTCTTTTGTTACAGCTCATCTCTAACAAAATGAGTAGAGGGAAGTCACAAATGTGCAAGGGGACACCTGGGCCTCTTTATTAATGACAAAAGGCTGAAAAGAACTTTACGAAGTTTCATGCAATAACTCCATTGCAAGAGCTGTGTCCTCTGGACTTACTTTTCCTTAATATGTACCTGTAGACACACCATTAACATCTAATAATAAAAGGAGACAGATTTTAGTAATAGGCAGTTGTTTTACTACAATATAAATCCTTTTGCTTTCTTACTACTCACATTCTGTTTCTCTCTTTTTTTTCTCCAGCTGAAAATCATTTTATCTAATCAGGCAGTAGAAGATAGAACAGGACTTGGTGACTTCAGATACAGCAGAAACAATCTGCACTGAAAACAAGCAGCTTCAGCAAACAGCACAGACTGAAAATTGTTTCTACAGTCTTCACAGTAAATTCTTTTCAATTATTTCACCATTCAAGGTCAATTCATATAATGACTTTGCAGGCACACAGACAGACTATACTTGCAATGTATGTTATTTGCAGCAGATAATCTGTCCAACTCCCCCTCAAATTCAGATGTGTCCATTTTATCAGTGGACATTTCATAGAAGGTTCCTTTTGTAGACTATAAGTCATGCATATGTCCTGTGTCTGCTATGTCATTTAAACTCATTTTTTTTTTCTTTTAATATTTACATTCTAAAATGTATTCTTTTGCCTACGTTAGATGCATGGCTCTCTGGCTAATGAAGTGCTGCCAAATGATCTGTTACGTTGCAAAAGGGGCACAAAGAGGTGGACAAGATAATTACATTCATCAAGTGACTTTTCAATCAAAGTCAAGGAGTCTTAGTAAACCATAGGCAAAATGAAAAATAAATACATAAATAAATAAAAATCTTTCTGTGCATGTGAAAAATACTCTGTAAACTCCATTTTCTGCAAGGGAAAAAATGCGAGAACACTACTCACTGAAAAGAGCTGAAATTTTTAATATTTTTATACTTATATATATAAATATATTTATTTGTATATCTATTTCTGGTTTGCCAGATAAGTTTACTACAGAGGTATGAAGGTAGAAGCTTATTCAGCATTGATAGTACCAATGACAGCATGTTCAAAAAGCGTCTCGTCCTTTGTTGTATTCAATCTGAGTTTTATATCTCAAAAAATCTCAATTTCTTCTGACTCATATCTGTGCAAATCTGAGACCAAATTAATGAAGTCAATTTTATACAGACACAAACCTGATGTAAGTAAGACCTGAACAAGCATTGCATGTAATTAGCATACAAACAGGGAAAAAAAATGGATTACAGTAACATTGCCTTTAATATTAAGTCCTAGTAAAAGCATAAATTCAATTTCTAGGTTGAATAACAATCCAGCAAAACTAGCAATCTCATAAATAAAAATCTGCTTTTGATCATTTATAATCTTATTTCAGCTTCTGAGTGAACTACATATATATTTCAAATATTTATGTAATCTAAGTGTAAAATCCAAATAGGACAAGAAAGTAGGGTTTTGGACAAATAAACAAACCACTATTTTTTTTTCTTTTTTTTTTTCTTTTTTTTTTTCAATATTATGTATCTCCCTCCTTCCAATCATTCTCTCTTTTTATTTATTTTTTAGACTGTCATCACTGAGTTAGCATAATTTCCCCAATGGGATGCAGCTGAATTTGCTAATAAACTACATCTGTTGTTGATAACACTACCAAAAGTCAGGCAAGGCAGGACCTGCCAGGCTAATAACAATATGCAAATATCTGAGTTGCTCCAGTAAAAACTGAATACATCATACCTGTATTACAGAAAGAAAAGACTCTGGAAGCTCACTTTCTATTATATATGCCTGAGGATGAGTAATTTGCAATGCATTATATTTTGGAATTTGTATTGGGCAACCATATTGCTATAGGATGGTCATGAGTCATGCAAACAATGCTTTATGGAGGCAGAAAGCAGATTAGCGATGAAAGCATATTTATCTTTGAAGTTACATTTTGAATAGAGTGATTTGTGGCTGCTTAAGAATCATACAGTAAGTGGCTGGATTCTTTTAAGCTATTCATAATTCAATGAGTCATGACAGTCTGAAATTCTATTGTGCTCTACATGAACTTCTACATGGGCAAAAGTTAGAGAGCTTCTGTCCATTTGTAGATGCAATTGGGGTTGAGGGGAGGGCTGTTCTTGTAAAATCCAAGAAATGGGCCTGGAAAAAATCCTTAGAGGTCATTTACTTATTGCACCTTGATCATTTATACTTAACCCTCAAGCTAAGGCAGAATCAAGTCATTACTATGTCATTACTGAAAGGTGTTTTTCTAGCTTCCACTAGAATACTTTTTCCCTCCCAACACAACCTATTCCTCTCCTTCACAAGCATTATCATTAGAGAAGTTTTCCCAAAGTTCACTATAAATGCTCCTAAGAAACTCTGAAGCAAAATCAATCAAAAATATATTTTTTTGCCCTGACCATTGTTGACAGTGGGAATGAACATTATTCCTTCTCTCCTAGGTAGGTATTAGAAATTATTACATGGCCAATTCTTCAGCTGAGAAATCTTAACTAGCTCCCATGGCAGAAAGAGAGTTTCTGATGAGCAAGACTTATGGCAAGGCCACAAATCTTAATAGAGTTTCCATTAATTTAAGATGTATGCAACATCTGGAAGCCATCATTTGATGCTAATTCCTTTATTAGTTTAGAAATAATAGACCAAGGGATGAAATAGTAATTATTCACTCTTTTGATAGTTTGAAAAATTTCCCACTGTACTTTCTGGATGAAGGTCAACCAACAGCAAACTTGCAAATATCTCTTCTCAGTCTCTGTCTTGAAACATTTCAAGTTCTGTCTTTGTTTTTCTTAATTGCACAACCATGAGAAAATAGCTGTGGACTGAGATATTACAGATATTCCAACTATTTAACTTTCCAGCTTTGATTTCCAGAATTTGTTTTTATCACAGGTAGAAATGCATGCATTTTATTTGATAATTATGTTGTTACATTTTCATATGCATAGTACAAAGAGACATAAGAGTTAAAGCCCAAGGGAAAGAAAAAAAAAGGGGGGGGGGGGGGGGAATAAAGCAATTTAAGCCTCTGAAATTTTTAGATGAGCATTGGGTAATAGCTGTCAAACAGCTCAATAGTATGTTTTCCAGACGGAACCATGGTATTTTCTCTTTTATTTCAATTTTATCTGTAATATTTGATCCAAATATTCTTATAGCTTATGCTATAGAGCATGTGTGTCTGTGGCATTATACCTGTGGAATGATGCTTAAACCAAATCTTTAACAAATTCCTGCTAAATCTCAGCATGAAATTTATGTTTTAAAAAGTTATCAGGAAAATGCAATGTTCACCCAATACAATTTCAGAAGTTCACATTTATCCCACAATTATATTAACTCTATGCATGGAAAAGTTAAAATATTTTACTATACCATGCATTTTCAGTTGGCACATAAAATGTTCTGTTGACGTACAACTAGAGCAGAGTGATGAAGGCAAATGAAAATGTTAGATAGTGTGATGACATGGTTATAAAATGAAAATTAATATAGAAAAAATGATTTACACATGCAAAATCAACCATATCTTTTACTGACAGTATGACAGAATTCAAGATGCAAATAGAAGAGAATAAAACTATGAGAAGGGTGTTCAACACATAAGGTACAATGAAGAGCAGGGAGACAACAGTAAGAATTGTGGGTGGATGACTTTTGGATGGATGGATTACAGTTGGCAGTACGGATGGATTAGGGTTTGGCAGTAATGTCAGAGTGCAAGCAATCTTTGACACAAGAATTGAATTATCCCCCTTGATATCAAGAGGAAATTCTGTAGGAAGAGGAAATATCATCAGATGATGACCCATATTCAAATAAGCAGTGGCCAATATGGGGCAATCATTGGGAAAGTCAAAAGAGATGAGATGGGACTGAAATGCCATGAAAACATCTGTGCTGTCTGCCCTGAAAAGAAAGGTTGGCTTTAACAATACCTGCTAAAAGAGAAATCATCAGAAAATATGCACACATTTTTGAAATGTTAGTTGGACTCTAGAAACCAATGAAAAACACCTGCAGGCCAGCTAGACAAGCATAATGAAGAGCACCTTATATTTTTTCTCATTATAGAAACTTCATTTTCATTGTAGTAGGGTTGTATAAAAGTAACAGAGCAGGAAATTATCTCCACAGTTAAAAGGACCTCACTGATGTGAAAACTGATGAATGTTAGAAACTTTCCAATGGTATAACCACTGTGTCAGAATAGAAAATATTCTATTCTGTATCTCCCTTAAATTCACCATTACAGATATTTGAACAGTCTAGTAATAAAGTTTTGGAGATCATACGCAAAAAAATGAACATAAACTGTTACTGCTATTTACTAAATGCTTATTTCATAATATGGATTGGCTACACTAAATATTCACAGAGCTTAAAAGCTAGACATGTCTGCAGGCATTTAGTGAAATATCAGCATTTGGAGAGTTAATGCTTTCTGAGCTCAGACCCTCTGGTGAACAATTTCTGCAGCTAGTGTCTATGTTTCACTGAATACCAATACTAAGTGTTTCCCTTTTTATTCTGAGACTAAAGAAGACATGTACAGAAGGACACGATTCCTAAGGGAGGTCATGCTGCTGTATGCCCCTTCATCATTGCTGAGGCCTTTTTTCCTAGCCAAATTGTGTTCTGTGCCACTCATGTTCTTACCCTGCCTATTTCAACATCGCTTCATATCTAAAAGATCTTTTATATAAATAGCATTAGAGAATAGAGAGAAGAGTACAGAGAGGTACTAAAGCACAATGGGAAGTAAATTTTAATTACTGACACTGAACACACAGGCTCATTCATCACACTCAGCACATCTCCTAGAAAAGGTCTGCATTGACCTGATACTGAGTAAAGGCTACTGAAAGATATATGTCCCATGTTTCTTCTCCTCTTTCCTTTCTGTCCTGTAGATAACTATTCCAGATTTACACCCTTTGAAGGAGGACTATGGCAGGAATTGGCACTGTAAACATTCACATGCTACTTCACAAAGCTTATGCCAGTCTTATCTTTACATTACCCCACACCAATCCACATTTTTGTTCTGAGAAGCCACAGTACTAATATAATCAACAATGAGACAGTATTATCACCGAGCTGTTCTAAATCTTTCCCAGCTTATGCTCATTACCTTTTCCAAAGCATTTCTATGAAATACATCTCTTTTGTGCCTTGAGGTACTGCTCTCTTTATCTTTGGTTCATGGATCATTATTGCCCTTTATGTGGATGAGATCTGGGTGAAACAAGGTTGATCACTGCATTCTTTGGACTGTTCTCTAACTGTCCATCTCCTGAATATTTCTTAATATCCATCTTAAAAGCTGGAGAACTCTGTGCCAGAGCAGTGCTTTGGAGAGCCACCTCTGGGATATTTATTCAGCCGTTAGAGCACAAAATCTGATTCCTAGAACAGCTCCCAACACATAGGTATCCTTTTACACAGCTAGGATCTTGATATAGGGACTCAGTATATACACAAAACTTATCTCATTTTCCATTCACTTCAAAAGGTGCTTCAAAGGACCCATATTTCCAAACCCCTTTTTCTTGTTTGTTTCTTTAATCTAAAGAAATGCAGTATATTAATGCTAGAGTGAACTGATACAAAAAGGGAGACATTATAAATATACTCAAGCTTCTTCAGAGATTTCTCAGTATTTTTTCCTCTACCTCTGTTTTATGAAATGAAAGAAAACATTGCCATTACCTTTTTTCCTCTAATGTAAATAAGAAAAGGTAATTTCTTCTGTGTTCTGCTTTGTGTCTCTGCTTAAAGCATTGATCACTAATTGGACTATTACTCAAATAATCTAGCAGACATTATGAAAATTTTCCTGTCTTGAATCTGCATATACTATATGAATCTCCTGGTTTGAGAACCATAGTCAAGCTACATCATGCCAAGTACATAGAGAGTTGTAAGAAATGTAAGAAATGGTAGTGAAATGTATAAAAAGGACTATGACTTGTGGGGCAGAGGCAGTAATCCTTCCACACTGTTCAACCTGAAACAAATGAGGAGCCCAGTGGACAGTAATGGGAAACAAAAATGTAGGGAAAAAAAGTCCGTTGAACAAATATGTGATTGTTTAGAAGTGACAAAACTGGGACAAAAACACTGTAGCCATGTTCATGTAAAAACATTGTTTAAGTCCATTATAGACATGCTGTGAATAATGTATATATATAAATAGTTCTGTGATAATCAGGATACAATAAAGGTGGTCAGGCTCTGAATATATTGCCTTGCAAGACTGTGAAATAGCCATCATTAATCCTATATTTCAACTAGAAAAGGAATGGGATTATAAAATAATCAAAAATAGTATCTTGCTTGGCTAGTTCTTTGCCCACCTTTTAAAAAATGGGATACCAGCTGCATGAATGCATACCAGTTTAATTTTGGCACAAACAAACAGTTCAGCTATGGGTACAGTGAACAGGCAGGTTTGTAGCAGCAAATTCCATTGGTCATTTCTCCCCTCTGTGGTATTTCTTACAAGATGAAGAGTAGCATTGGCAGTTCCTAAGTAGCAAAGGAGAAAGAATTACTCCCACTTTCCAGGAGGTGTGATTAAATAGTTCTAAAGAGATACTGACAAGTCAAGCCCTGAAGTTGTAACATATACTGTTCAACTATCAACCAGATCCCTTCCCAATTAGCCAATTCTGCCTGTAGACCTCATAAACTTGCCAACCAAAAGCCTGCTGTCTAATTTACCAAATTTATCTGAAGGATGAGACAACTGAGGAGACACCTGTCAGCTTGAGGCTTTCTTGGTGGGAGGCAGTCTGTCCTTACAGAGGCTATGAATGATGGAGCTAAATTTGGGGAGATAAATTCTTCTGATGTGACAAGTAGTCATGTGTGAGATATGTATTGTTGGCTTGTAACTGAGAATGACAACAAAATGTAGTGGAAGTGTTGTGATAGAGATGCACTGAGCCAGGAGCTGGAAAACTCAACCATGTCAGATGGATTAGAGTCAACTTCTCCAAAGGCAAAGCACCATTTGTTGCTCTGTGCATTCAAGAGGACTGTAATTAACAGATCTAGCTCATTTTTAGTTCATTATCAGCATCTCAGAGGTTATGACAGAGATAATCAGAAGGCAGGAGGTAGAGAAGGCAGGAGTTGCCTTTAACATTGAGGTAGACTTATTTCATTTTGGGCCTTCTGCTGTTGCCATGATGAGTTGCAGTGCTCCTCTTCCCTTAGCATTTACAGGTTGTCCCATTTGCCCTGATGCCCATACAAAAGTAAATGGAGTTCAGTTTGGCACTTTTTCTCACATTTATCAGAAGCCACAGAGATGTTTAGAAATTGGGGGAAAAATGTATAAACCAGAAAATTTGCCCCATTGCTTTGGGTTCTTCCAACACCTCAGTTCGAGTTCAGCACACCAAAGCATAACTCCATACCCTGCAACACTACACAAGTAGGCTTCATGACCTTGTGATAACACTCCTAAATAGTACTGCTATGCAGTGCTGCCTGGTTAGCAATGCATAAATGTGATGGATTTTAAGGTCCCTTTCACAGAGTCATGATCCAGCAATTCCCTAACGTCTTTGTTTCACAGAATTTCACAGAATTTCTAGGTTGGAAGAGACCTCAAGGTCATCGAGTCCAACCTCTGACCTAACGCTAGCAGTCCCCACTAAACCATATCCCTAAGCTCTACATCTAAACGTCTTTTGAAGACTTCCAGGGATGGTGACTCCACCACTTCCCTGGGCAGCCTGTTCCAATGCCTCACAACCCTTTCAGTAAAGAAGTTCTTCCTAACATCTAACCTAAAACTCCCCTGGCTCAACTTAAGCCCATTCCCCCTCATCCTGTCACCAAATTGTTGATGACTGTCAGTGCATCATGCTGCCCAGATGCATGCTCCATGCAGTGCAATGCCACATTTCTCTAGGCAAGTAGACAACTCTTAGTGGAATGATACACTGCCAGTCTGGTACACCTTCACATCTTTGTTTCTTCTGAAAGGCTTAGTGAGTTAAAACACCTTCTGCTTTGATTTTACAGCATGCAGTTCTCCCAGTTTGGCTTTCCACATCATGCATGTACATCTGGCTACACTGAACAAATTGCACATATATTTTGATCAGCTCTTTTCATCCTCAGAATTTCGTGTTCTACTACTTTAATCCTCTCTTGGCACCTCAACCTCTGTTTGCTTTTATTTACTCTAAAGTGCAGTCTGCATAGTGTGCAGCAGCATTATTTCTAGGTACCAGCATTTTCTAGGTACCAGCATTATTTCGCAGAAAATCCATGAAAATATTGGCTCTAATAAATTAGCTGTTCTGGATGCCATGCTTTTTTTTTTTTTTGCTTTTTTTTTTTTTTTTCTAGGTTTTCTGGGGGAAGCATGTTATACTTGTGAATTATGACTAGTTTCTTTAAATAAACAAATCAGTTTCCCAAACTTTTCTTTATAACGTTTTGCGCTCTTCTCCCATTCAAGTAAAAAGGCTCTTTTTGTGTCTCCTTTCAGAGATGAAATGCAAGCATGCAAATGCAAATTATCTAATAAAGGTTGAGTTCACTCTCCTCAGCTACGATGATAGAAAGGTTTCTCTCCGGCTACTAAATTTCATTAAAAGTGTAGGAATTTAGATTTGTAAGGTCTTCATTTACCCTTCTATTATATTCATTTCATATTCACCATCACTTTTAAAAATCAATAGGGGGACAGATAATATCCACACACAGAGATCTCTTTTCCTCGGGAAACTAATCTAAGTACACTGGTCCTGCTCCATGAGCAGAGATAATGAGAGAAAAGATGAGTAGGAAATCAAGAAACAGGAAGGAGAAGACAGACAGAATATAAAAATGTGAGTTTTTTTCTTCCCCCCATATTTCCCTTGTTCATCTGAGCCTTTTTCCCACTTCTTACAAATGTGTTATAAATAAGAAGTGATGCCACCTATTTAATGTTCAACACCTGCTATGTTATTACAAGCAGTAGTCTCCACATACAAACACAGTGCCCAGTAAATCTTTAGAGAAGATAGACCTCTTATGCCACAGAAAATTCAGACATTTTGGTAACCATTTTCATCCCAAAATTGGATCCTTTAAAAGAAGATCTTGGCACTTTTCGCCTACAATCATCCTCACCAGGGAGAATGTTCCTTCCCAGGTACACAAAGAACCACCCCTTACCTAACTTTTCCTCTATGTCCCATCTTTAAGCCTTTCTCACTGTTGGTACTTACAGAGCCTACTTGAGCCCCATGGCTTCATAAGACCAGCCACACCCAGGCCAGCACAATCTCTATGGCGCAGTATTAACACATGTCATAGCAATCAACTTTCTACTTGTAAACCATTTTGCTCCTTTACTCCACTCCACTGCTCTCCTCTCTTCTAATCCTTCATTAAAACACCCTCAGAGCCCTCAGCCTTTAAACAAACATCTCAAACAGAGAAGTTACAAGTTTTGTAAAGAAAACTGGCAAAATGTAATTAAGCTGCCAGTGGTGCCTATTTTCTATACCCCCAGCAGCTGCATTGCACATCATTGCTCTTCTTCTTCTGTCCATGCTTTGCTGCCCTATAATCTGCCACGATCTATTAGGCTGAAAACTGTAGTCAACGTTCATCACCAAGGCAGAACACATTGGCTGTGCAGTTTAGGATTGCAGAAACCACTGAAATTGTCACAGTGAATGCAGAGTACATGGCTCTCTTAGGGGGCCTGTACAAAAACAGAGGTCAAGCCTTATTATACAACCGTACACCTGTAGACAGTTGCATAAGACAGCATAATGGTTTGGGGGATTTTTTTATTGTTTTTTTTTTTTTTTTTTTTTAACATCATGGATTTTAGTTCCTTTCTTCATGTGCAAACAGGTATTCTTTTGCCTCTAAGGCCATCATTAATTTCTAATTTCAATATTATATTGTGTTCCCCGTTCATTTAATTGGGAGCACCTTGTTTAGCTGTCTTCTCTACATTTCTAATGTGGGCTTTCTATTTTTAACGTTGGAGCAGCCTTTCACAAAGCCAAATTACACACTTCACAAAATATCCAGTATATTTCCACTTTTATTTGTTGTACCTTAATTATGATAGTTCAAGAGAGCATATATAATTACATTGAACACCGGTTATCTCCACAACATGTTGCTGTAACTGAAGTCTTTGAACTATGCAGAGACTATCAGATATAGTACTGGCTCTCTGCCCAAACTTTTTTCTGTGTTCGCAAATTAAAATTACTACATTGTAGCACATAAAACAGTACTCTGTACCACTGTACCATACTACAGAGCACAGACAGTAAAATGAAGAAAAATCTAAGCCATTCTCTTTCACCACAGGGCATACTTATATTTGACTTCTTAATTCTTCCATTCAACAAAACGTTAGAGAATCCAAGCATTACACAACATTTATGTGTTTATCTTTCATTAGTTAGCTATAAAAAAAATATTGTTTTACATAAAACTGTAGATATGAACTTTCAGACATCTAAAATTATCCCCCCAGCTTTTTTCAGTTTCTGTCAAGGTAAACAACTGATAAACTGAAAAATCATAGTTCCTCCACACTATAGTCCACACTTTGAGGAATGGAATGAATCTGCTCAGGATGAAGAGTTGAAGCACTCACACTGGGAAAAAGAAAGGTTTCGATTTGTGTCTTTCCTTTTGCAGGTATTCTTCTCAAGGCATTGATGAACTTAGTGTAAATGACTGTTTATTTCCACCACAGAAATATGATATATAACTTGTTCCTTTTCAACCAGTCAGAGTGTCAGAGACTCACTTAGTCCTTTAACAGAAGAGGTAAATAACTGTAGATTATGTTGGTCACTGCAACTCTGGATACAATGGGAATGGACATGATAAAGACTCGGTTTCCATTCCTTTCCTTACTGAACATCTGTAGACAGCTGAATCCATGAAATTACACATATTCCTCCCAAAGCTCTGATTTCACTTACCACACACAGTGCATTGTAATTACTAGCTCAAGTAGGAATGCCTACCTCAGAAAGGGAATTATTGCAATGCTCAACATTTAAACACCAAGCAACTTGACTATATCCAGTCTTTATTAGTCTAGGTGTAGAGAGTCACATTTGAGGTTACTGGTACCATCAAAGACCTATAACATATGAATGATCTTTTCTCAGTGAAAATAGTCTACAAAAACAAGAAATATTTCTCACTTCAGTCTTTTTCACCAGTTAAGTTTTTCGCAGTATTCATTTTTCACGATCATTTGTAATTTTGCTATCTAGCGTAGTAAGTTCTAGAGGTTTTACTCAATGATTATCAAAGGATTGGATCTCCCAATGAACTTTACAGTATTGTACTGATCACTCTGAAAAAAATAGGCAGGGAACAATCACATTTCCTGCCTTAAAATTTTGTATTTTTGAGAAAAAAGTACAAATCACAAAATTGCAACTAACATCCAGATTTTAGCCTTAGTGATTCAAATGTAAGATTCACTGTCAACAAAAATTAAATTGACTAATTTAAATTCTTCGTAGCAAATTGTGTATGGTGCAATTACATTGCAAAACCAGTCATTTCATAACATTATTAACAAGTTCTGGCATTTTGAAAGATGATTGGCATTACCTATGTTCTGTGACAGTATTTGAGTGTCTTCCTGAACACTGTCTCTAGATGAAAGCAAAGTAGGCATCCTGTGTTGCTCATGCTTTGTAAGATGTAGTTGTTTTCTGCAAGGAAATATAAAATCAAGAGATTAAAAATCTCTTTTGTTGCACCTTCACTCTTATACAAAAGGACTAATGCCTGTCATTTATTACTAGTTCATTTCTTCCACTTCTAGCTTCTCTGCTCCAGAAGTAACTGCTCTTCTGAAATCAGGTTAATGCATTGTGTTTTGGTTTTGAAAATTTTTTCATCAACCCATTCTATAGTCAACATTACTGACACTCTCTTTGGAGTCAACTGCTACGGTTTCTGCTCCTTTCATCTCTCAGAAAGGTCATTCTTCAGGGGAGAGGTGTCATATAACTAGATGTGCAGGAAACAGGCAGTCACTGACAACAAACCCTTTTTCAAATGTAGGGCTCCTCCACTCCCCTCCTAAGATTATAGCTGACTTTCATCTGAGCTATGTGAGTTTCCTGAAGCTCAGTGCCTGAAATCACCATGTACACTGGACGTCAGAGACACCATGAGATTTTTGTTCAGAAATCACAGTTACTTAGATGTTGTGTGGAGTTGTTTCTGCCAAAACCCAAAGGACCCCAAAGCACAGCAATCTCTCTATAGCCACTTTCAGGTTGACTGCTTGTATTACAGCATGCTATGACTGCACAAAGGTTAATCCAGCAACACACCATCCAGACTGAAAAGTGCTTTAGGGCAAAAAGCCTAGATTTATGGTGCTTGCAAGGTAGGTACCTGCATGTTTAGTCACACCAGTACCACTCTGACAGGTTGGAATTATGCTACCATTAGTAAAACAGTCCTAAATTTGCCATTCATTTGATAATTCTGGGATTGAGTAAAAGGAAGGCATTGCCTGGGTTATAATCACAAACAAGCGCTCATATTATAAGGGGGACTTAGCAGGAATGGCATGCTGTCCACCTTTCTTATCCCCAGGTATTATTGCAGTTTAAGGACCTATAGCTAAAGGAAGCCTGATGAGGATGGGCACTCTAAAAGAGACAAAGTAGAAGAATGCCTTTAAGTCCCACAAAGTCAAGGCAGTCCTCACACTCAAGAGCCTGTGGTGTAAATACATTTTATATATGAATACACAAGCAAACAACAAAGCGTCAAAGAAGTCCAGCTGCTGACTACTGACTCTCTTCCAAGAAGTCACAAGTATTACTGTAGCTTTATCATATAAGCCTAAAAGAAAAATTGCTTTCAATTTTATTTTTTTTAAACCAGAGATTAAGCACACAATATCATCTAACCAGTAGACCAGATTTCACACTAGTACTGAAACATAAATAAAAACTAACATTACAATCCCAGACAATTCATCGTCCTCTGTTTTGTGCTTTAAAGAATAAAAAACAGCTAATGGCTTCCCGCATATCTTTCTGCAGCAAGAGACCCTCTCTGAAAAATCAGGCTGCTGGAAAATATAAAATTAAGCAGCTGCATACTAAATAGCAACAGCTGCAGCCATTGGTAGCATGTGCCACTTACTTTATGTAGATGCTTAGGAAGGATATTTGTGAGGCAGACAGGCTACAGAAAGGGAAACATTTTCTTTCTCAGTGCTGTTTTTAAATCTCCTCTCCCCCATACTTCTGTGACTCCATTTGCTTTTTCATGTTAAACAATGGCAGAAATTCATATGATAATATTACTGACATAAAATCTACAGAGTTATTTCCTTAAGTCCTTATTTGTCTGGAAAATCCCTCCCTCTCCTCAAAAACAGTGATATGTAGGATTTTCATCTTCTGAAACTTGCACGCATGCAGACCATGCACTCTGTGACACTGGTGGTTGTCCTGCGTACATGGAATTGTCAGATAAAATTAACCACCAGTTAGGGGTGAGGACCTGCAGGAGTCACCTGAAAAGGACAAAGTCCAGTTGCAGCCTGGGATTCCTGACAGCAGCAGCTCAAGACTGAGGTGAACAGGAGCTACCATTCATGCAACAGAAACAGCAGTCATTTCAGTAAGCTTCCCCTCAATGCAGTGATTCCAAAGGAGGCCAGGGAAAATGTCCTGATATCACAAAGTCCTCTAGGTCCCCTGCTTTGCTGTCTGTCAAAGAGCTTCCTAGTTAATAGCGACCAGTGGAGAACTTTCAGAGATCCCCCACTCACACAGAATCATGTAAAGTGGACATTTGCAATGATATGGGGATCTAAGTCTTTACTAGTATTATCCAGGGGAGTATATTAGCCAGGGGAGTTTTAGGTTAGATGTTAGGAAGAACTTCTTCACTGAAAGGGTTGTGAGGCACTGGAACAGGCTGCCCAGGGAAGTGGTGGAGCCACCATCCCTGGAAGTCTTCAAAAGACGTTTAGATGTAGAGCTTAGGGATATGGTTTAGTGGAGGGTTGTTAGCGTTAGGTTGGAGGTTGGACTCGATGACCTTGAGGTCTCTTCCAACCTAGGAAATTCTGTGATTCTGTGATTCTGTGATCCCAGTCTCAAGGTTTGAGGGAATGCCAAGCCTTTTGTAGGCAAGTTATCATAAATCATCTTTAACTCAAGGTGGATTATGGAAAAAGCAACTTCCCAAATTCAGAACAAGATGAGACAAAAAGAATTATAAAGACTCAAGCATACAAAACTGAAAGAAAATAAGTCTTTCTACTGAAGATTTAGATTAGGATTCTTTTGTCTCAGGTAGTTCAGCTAACAAGTTGACAGGCTTCTCACAATCTTCCCAGCTGAGCATTTCTCATGTAACTCAAACATTGTCTTTACGGAGGTACTCCACATTTGAGAAAATCACTGGCTAAACTGGTGTTCAAACCTCTGGGTAAATCTTCTGCATAGATCAATCATTACTGTTTTCATAAGCCTGTTTAGTGGCAACCAGGGTTTAGACATCTTCTGGCATGCCATCCTCCACAAAAGCAGAAATTTCATCACACAAATTTGGTAAGATAGTGTATTAATCAAAATCAAGGCAGGAGTGATGAACTTGCTGAATCCTCTGGGCACCAAACCAAGATAAAACTAGATTTTCTCCCTTCATTCCTGAAGTTTTCAGCAAGGGAAGATCTTGCCAGATCTATCAGAAGACTACGTCCCCGCTGTACCTCAGAAGTGTTACATGTCAATTCTTGGTGGAAGGACTGGGAAGCTAGTATGATGTCCCGAGCCCCAGAGTGGAGAACATCACTGCAGCTACATGTCAGCCTGGGCTGAGCTGAGCATGGACTTTGATGAGCTGTCTTGACCTCACACTGATAACAGATGACAAACTCTCTGATTCCCAGACCTTCTGAATCAAATTCATATTTCTGGGAAGTACAGTGTGAGTACAGAGCATAGCACAGAACTACTGATCCAGGCCTTGTGAAAGTTTTCCACTGTGTCTTGTTCTTTTCTGGCCAAAGTGAAGGTATAAGTAGAAGAGAAAGATACAATACCAGTGAGGCAATAACAGGGAAGATTTGTCCAAACTTCTGACGTGATGATAATAAACTTCCCTGCCTAACCAGCCTTAACAAAACTGCCCTTAAAGTGGATAAGGCATCTTATCCTTGTCCTTATGAGAAGGATTAAGCACAATAGTCATATTTTAATGGGAAGAATCTTAATAGTTTTATTTCTGTAATACTGAAATCTCTGGTAATTTCTATGTAGTTTTCCAAGGAGTGTATACACTTATTGAACAATACCAGTTGTATCATCACAGATACAGAAGTGGAGAATTTGAATTAATATTTCCACACAAGGAGTGATTTATGGGAAGCTTTGACAGCTTCACCACTCCTTCCTGATTTCTTGGGTTGGATAACCCTTGGACCTTTGGTTTTGATATGTAGTGAATTCCCATACAGGAGACTTATTTAAGTGGGATGAACCCTGATTAATAAATGCTAAAAGAAAATGGAAGTGGCACAGGTATTTTTAAAAGCATTTGTAAAAGAACAGAAACTGGATATGTCTTCCTCCAAACTTTCTCCCTCACAAAGGATATCAAAGTCTCTTTTATATACTGGTATGTAAAAGGACTTGACTTTGGTAGGCCACAGAATAATGAAATCATGTTACAAGAAAGTGCATTCTGAGAACTCAAGTTTGTTTAGGGCTTTACAATTCCAATGGAAGAAACTTGGTAAAGCTTTAAGGAAAAGACAGAATTCCATTTTCTTCAGAAGTTTTCTGCCTATCCTCAGTGGCATTGCTACTAGCAGGAAATGTAGAGTTCTAATAACTTTTCCAATTCTTCCGAACACTTATGGTTAATTAATCTACCTTATATCAACTAAAAATGTCATACTCTTTAGGTGTTTTGACAGTGCTCTTCTTTATGAGTGCTTTATTTGCAATAATCTTCATTTTGATAAATAGTTCTTCACTTAAATATTCTTCAAACAGAGAAAGGGGTTTGAAAAGTCATCTTAGTATGCAAATCACAAGTCTGACCACTGCTTCTGTCAAGAAAGTCTCCAATTACCTGGTTGGTATACCAGATTAAATAACACAGTGCCAGGCAGAATTTAGTCTTCTGCCTTCCAATGAAGTGGAGCTATTCTGGATTTATAGAAGTACAGATCTGATCAAAACCAGACCCTGCCCTCTATTCATACTCCATATATTCCCCACAGTTGTCATGCATCTGAATCACGCCCTACCTTGGCTCTTCCTTGCTAATCATTTCAAGATTGTATGTTTAAAAGCAGTAAGCAGAGTTTTTGTTGCTATGTTTTTTCCTGTATCCTAAAGATAAATTTTTGTGCAATGCATGTTCCAGAGGGTATTTTTCAACTTAAGAAGCAAAAACTACTATGCAAATCAGAATGTCAGGGATGAAACCTTCATAAATCAAGACAGATAGAATCTTGAGCTTCAGAATCATGTCAGGCTGAATTATAGCATTTATCTAACAGCAATGTCTGCTGAGTAGTAACGGACAACAGTGCAGGTCTGCCAAAAAGAAGACCATTAAAAATGGTCTCCTCTCCAAGTGTTATTCTCCATAATCTCTCTTTCTGCCTGTCAAGTTTTGTAATTGTCACATTTGTTAACTTAAGAAGATATAGAAATAAAATAACATTCTCCTATTTATGCAATAATGAAAATAATGGCATTACTTGAAAATGCTTGGATCATTTTTTTGGTAGAAAAGTTTCAGGTAAAATACAATGATTCATATATTTTCTATAGCTCAAGGTTCAATGAATAAACAGATGGTATTGCTATTACAGTCATCACAGAGGGTGTAACAAGATGGAGTCCATTCAGGGGATTTGCCTTGCACAGATGTTATTATCCACTTTTCGGGATCTTTTGTCCTTCATCTATGAATAAAAACAAAAGATTTCATTGTGCTTCTGTAATCTTCTCCCGGGAGTTTTCATCACCAGGGGAACTGCAGAAGCACATGTAACCTAAGGGTGACTTTAAACTATCATAGAAAACAGAGGAAGTAATAGCTGATGTTTTGACAGAGCATAGTCAAACTGATATCATGATAAACTCCCCCACCCCAGCCCATACCCTTACTCACCAGTCTGACAACGATTTTATTCCTGAATTTGGAGACAAAGTACTAAATCTGCACCCAAGCTATAAAAATGAAAAGAGAAAATATACCTGACAAAGATACATTAGTTTTTTTTCTCCTTCCAAAAAATATATTATCTATCCCTAGCCAATCCTTCATCTTCTAAAAAGAGATACTTACACGAGCATTTTCTGTTTCCATCTGGCTCATTAAAGACATCTCTGTATTCTTTCTCCTCCATCTTTTTCCCAAAGGCTGTGAAATTTAGACATAAAATTCTGTCCAGTTACAGTATGTAAATGCAAAGAGTGACACATATGAATTCTTCATTTAAAAGAAGCAACACCTTGAAATGTCAGCCACTTCTTCTCACAGTTGCTATGAGATTATCAAAACATCTTCCTCTGGTCCATCCTCCTGGCCAAGGCATCACATTTAATGAAGCATACTGTTTGTTTCTTAAAGCTCAGCACTGCTAAATACTTTTTTATCCTTCTAATAAAGCCCTGACAAATGTCAAATGATGTAGTTAAAGGTGAGAAAAGTTAGAAGAGAGAAGCAAATAAAGGGAAGCTGTCTTTACTGCTATTCTTTTGCCTCTTTAGTACAGAGTGCTACTTATGAATATGATTCCCTCTAAATTCCACCTGTCACAGAGCCATCAGTGTCTTTGTGTTGAATTTGAATTTCCTACTAAACCACTCACTCAACTCTGTGCTGTTCATGTCAATAAATGGGTGCATAAAACAGCTTCTTTATTAGTTGTGAATTAAGTGCCACATTTGGAGTGGTACTCCTGCAGAGAAAATCTGAAATTTGTTACCTTAGCAACAAAAAAAATGTTAATTTAATATGTATGTGTGTTTACTTTCACTTATTTCTTTAGAAGTTTGCCAGAATGAAAATATAAAGCAAGATATTCCCAGATTCTAAACCTGGGATTTTGAATTACATGAGTAAATCAGGATAGCTAATAATACCATGAATGGGTCACATTGCTATTCAGTTCCAACTCACCTAGCCAGAAACCTCTCAAAATGAGGCAAACAGAGGTTGGTATAATTCACAGTTGATGAAAATGGGGTTTGTCCTTCAGTGTGATTCCCAGATTATCTCTGCTTCAGGTAGTTCTGGTAGTTCTGTGCTGGGCCAATTTGCCACAGTCTGTACTGAGTAACTGTCCACAAAATGCACTAAAATGCCACTTCCAATTGTGATGTTTTCCAGCACCTATAAAGTAAATTTAATATAAAACTTTGCAAATTAACAATTTTGTTTTGGATCTGGATTAAGAATAAATTAATGTTAATGGCTTTATAGCTTTAATACCACCCATAGGGTGTCTGGGCATTCATTCAACCCAACAACACAAATCATCTCAACATACAGATTATGTAAGGATTCCTTCCGCAGGAGAAATCCTTGCAAATATGAATAGTTTAAACTGTATCTTAAATCATAACTGAACCAGTATTTCAAGATATGGAATAATACAACATACTTACCAGAAGTATGTTTCAAACTAATAGTTCAATTGTACAAATAATGTTTGTAACTCTGGTCAAAGCAAAATATTCATTCTGTACTTTCTATTTTTTGTGAAGACTTTAGTACATTACTTTTTACTGTAAAAATGTACTGGGATGATCAGGCTGTTGCAGATGTCTCAGTAAGCACCAGTTATAATATCTGAATTCAGAGAGAAGATGTGACACCAAAAGCAGCAGAAGCATGTTTTCACCTGCAACCCAAACCAAGTCACATATGGCTGAGACCCAAGGCTTCTGAGAAGCACAACTACATGGTTGTGCCTTGCCTCAGTTCTGTTGTAAAAATGTAACTGGGCTTTGAGAGAGTACACAAGCTAAGGCATGTTTCATAAGAAAAGTAAAAAACAAGAAAGGAGGGAAACTGTTGAAATAATAATAGTAGCTCAAGTGATAAATCCTAGAATCATAAAATGACTGAAGAGTTTGGGTTGGAAGGGACCTTAAAGATCTTCTAATTCGAACACCCCACCCCATCCTGTCAGGAGTGGGGACACCTCCCACTAGACCAGGCTGCCCAAAGCCCCATCCAACCCAGCTTTGAACACTTCCAAGGATGGAACATCTACAGCTTTTCTGGGAAACCTGTTCCAGTGCCTCACCACCCTCACAGTAAATAATTTCTTCCTTATATCTAACCTAAATCTACCCTCTTTTAGTTTAAAGTCATTCCCCCTTGTCCTATCACTACACTCCTTGACAAAGAGTCTCTCCCCAGTTTTTCTGTAGCCACCCTTTAGGTACCGGAAGGCCACTCTAAGGTCTCCTCAGAGCCTTCTCTTCTCCAGGCTGAACCCCAACTCCCTCAGGCTATCGTCATAGGGAAGGTGCTCCAGCCTCTTGATCATCTTCATGGCCCTCCTCTGGATTTATTCTAGTACTCCTGTGTCCTTCTTGTGCAGGGAGACATAGAGCTGAACACAGTACTCCAGGTAAATGATGTGAAATGGCATAAAACCCTTAAAATACATTGAAGTATCAGAAAATGGTATTCACCAGATGACCATGGAGACCCACACCTCACTGCCCACCACCTGGTCTACTGAGTCTGAGTGCTGGAGTCAGGAGTGAGCATATTAATGCTCAGCTTAGTAACATGTTAGTCAGAGATCCAACTGCGCATATCACCCAACATGTAGCTGTTGGGTAGTTGCAGGTTTTAGGGCATGGTAAGGATGTCCAAGCAAAAGTGATAGAGTAATGGAAAGGCCAGGCTGTAGGATTCAGCAATAAACAATGACAAGGATAAAGGAGGGTGGAAGGCCCCCACCATTAATGAATTTTTCCTGTTTTGCTTGTTACACCTTTTGATATCTGGGTCAAAGATTTTTACACAGGAATATAGTATTATTATGAACTCTTTAATGACCTTCCAAATAAAAAAAAAATATTCTAAGAATAATATTTTTAAAAAATCTCACAGATTTTAGAAGTGGGATAGCTAGAAAAGTGAGGTTTTGTTACACTGGCTTTGTTGCAATTTGCATATGAAACCTCGCCTCATCTGAGCCAATGACATTATTGTCCCCAAGTTACCAGAGCATTATTCCATCTAGCACACTTTCAGATGGTACATATCAATAAATCCCTCTGGAATTGACACAATGCAAAAGTTGTATTGGGTTATCCTTTTTTTTTTTTTTTTTGTTCTTTTTTTCTCCTAAGTGGTGCTTCATTATCTTTGGGGAAAGATTATTCTGGAGTTGGTTTCAGGCAGCAACCTGTAGTGCTCTGTTGTGAATACAGGAACAAAGGAGAGTGAAGCCAGAACACAGGCAAAAGGCAACAGTGCTTCAGTGACTGTCTCCAAGTCGTTTAATTAAATTTTGCACTGGCTTACCATCATGTAATCTTAGTAACCTGGAGCACTTGAAACAATGGAGCAGAATTTTGTGCTCTCTTCATTTTTGTTTTTACATTGGCGATAGTATCAAAATGGTCCCACATGGGCAACCAAGAGGGACAAAGACTTTTGGCTTGAGCTAACTGGCAGAGAAAGAAGTGAAGCTCAGACAGGATATTCTTGTTATCAGTGTGTTTTCTCACAGTGTGTAAATGATCAGCAAAAAACAGCAAGGCTTTCTAGCTCACTTAAATGAGGCAGACAAAGAAAAAGGAAGTATCACTGCTTGGAAGCAGCATTTCAGTCTGTGAAGGTCAGATTCATGCTGTTTAGCAAGACCATGACCTCTCCATCCCACTGCAGAGGCAAGGAGTCAAGTGCAGTCTCCAAAAAAACACAGCATCCAGCATATCCATAGTCTCTCTTTCATGGGGTTGGACATGAAAACAATGCCTCAAAAGATGATATTTGTCTCTTAAAAAAAAAAAAAAAAAAAAAAAAAGGCAGTTGAATTTTTGTTGGTTGTTGGTTGGTTGATGCTTGGGGGGAGGGAGGAGTTGATTAAATATCAGGATATTTTTAGATGCAGTGCAGGGATGAGGGATGTACATAAAGTTTCTTGCTACATATTGCAGGAGGGAAGTTACAAGGCTCAAATCCAAAATCATGAGCAAGATACTTAGTATGGGAGTAAAGTCCAAACCCACAGCTCCCCATATAACCACTGGCCTCATAATCTGTCACAGAAAGCTGGACTGTCACTTTGATTAAGAGGGACAAATCGAGCAAAATCCAGAGCAAAGTAACAGCTCTTTTTCAGCTTCAACAAGAAACAGTAGCATCAGCAAGTCCTTAATGCCCCATTGACTTTGCTTATGCATGATAGCAATGCAGATGGTAGAGTGAAAAACCAGCAGTGAGAAGAGCTACACAAAATGCAAAATTTCTGGACAACTCTGCAGAGTGCCATCCTGTTGAAACACATCTGTTCATCTATAGAGACAAGCTGTGCTAGCTGCAGATTAACCTAAAATAACAGTCTTAAGAAGGTACATCACAGTCTGCACTAGTGCAAGTAAGGGGGCCAAAGCAAACACAGAACAAACTAGCAGCAAGTTTTTGACTTTGGGATAACATTGACTCACACCAGGAAGAGTAAATCAGAACAAGAAGCCTAAACTGCATAGCAGAGTGCATCTGCAAGAGTTCAGCCATGAAGTGTTAGTGAAGTCATGGGTTATATAGGAGGTCTATCATATTCATTTAATACCTGTTTGTATTCTACAAGACTTTCCCTATAACACTTTAAAAGGTTGTTAGTAACCTCACAAACATTTATTAATGAGCCATATCCTACCAGTTATTTGCATGATGAACTGCTTACAAAGTTCAAAAATTTCACACCTGAACCTGTGACATGTTTAGGGCTCTGAATGTGACATTAGAAAAGGAACACGATGGTAAATCCTCCTTCAAGGAGGAAGACTATAAGTGACTACAGATGGGTCCAGCAAAATGCAACACCTACACCCTAATGCCAGTGCTGACTGTAAACAAATGATGTAGCTCTCTGCCTTCTGTATAGAGAGGGGCTCTATGTTTGCATCTGTTCAGCAGGACGCTTTGCTGACCTCTAAAATCCCATGCTGCATGCAGAGCTGGGCAGATCAATGAGTAATTCATAGGAAGATCCAGGTAATGAGGCCAGAGCTAAAATGTCATAAAAGACCTATCTATGATAAAATGAGGGAGAAACAAAGTCCTTTTGCTGGGAGAGGTAATGCTGGAGAAGAGAGTGTTGCCCAAGCTCTATTGCTGTGCTAGATTTTGTCATATTAATTTGAAGTAAAAATGAAAGGTTTAGGTAAAACTCTGCATGAAAAAATACACCAGACAAATCAAAAAGTGAAGTCTCCCATCACCTAGTGCAGATTAAAAACCAGTTAGAAGCTATGAAAACCAGTAAGAACAAGGATTCGATTTTTGGTGGTATGCATTAATATCACACTAATGGTAATGAGAAAGGCACGATAAGGGTGTTTAATTCACAGTAAATTAATGGCTTTAAATGTGTTTATTAATGATCAAGAAAAGGACAAAAATAATGAAATGTGGAATCTGTACTCTGCTGAAAATCATTTAACACAGCGGGAGCCAAAGGAGGAGCGGAAGGGCTCCTGCTGCAGCTCAGAATGATGAGATGTAATGCACAGAAAATCCAGAGCAATCTATACAGAAAGGGGTGATGTTAAATCCTCATACATAAGGATGAGTGTGAGGACTAAAATGGTACCAAGAAGACCAAAACATCCTTGTGAAGAGTCAATGCACCACATCTCAGTTGAAAACAGTAATTATAAAAAGGTGATATGGGTAAAATATACTTATACATACACCTCTGGGTAATATACTAGCTTTATAATAATATATAAAGCTAGTATATTATAATAGCTTTATTCATAATCATGTGGTCAGTTCTAGTCTCTTCTTTCTTCAAAAAAATTTCAGTTGAAGATGCAAAGTATGTAAAAAAAAATGTATAGAAAACATTAAACATGTCTGAGAGAATCAGTGAACATTACAGAGAAGGGATGTGTCAGATGGTTTCAATTTTTACAAAGAACACTCATCTTCTAATAACTTTCTGAAAAGTAAAATAAAAGGCAGTTATTCTGGAAATTTAAAGAAATTTATTTCAAAATCAGATTAATCCTGTGCAGTTCACTACTACAACTCAAAAAAGTTTGAATTTGTAGGACAAAGAATGTATTGATGTATTGGTCTATTTAAGGATTAAGGGGAGGACGGGGGGGGGGACGGGGACACATTGGTCAGAGCTTTAGACTGGGAAAAAAACTTGTAAATACGGTTTTAATTAAAAATTGTCCAGACAGGTTTTCTTATGTTTTCCTCTAAATAAGCTGGTTGCTTGCAGAGTAGGAAAGAAGAGTGACAGGTTTCCCCTGAAGTAATGTCTGCTCTTTTTGCTGGTGTTCCTAAGCTATGTAATTGGGAAATGGCATCAAAGTCTCTGACATTAGTGATGAAGAAAGATATTGTATATTCTACTGGTTTCTCTTAGTGATGAATACAATCTGTTAAGGTCATGGTCAAACCTCTATACTTGATTTTTATTCCCTGCTGCTTCTAGAACCAGAATAAATATACTGATTCTGCACTGGACAGTACACTGGCCTAAAAAGTGTTCCCCTATACACTACAGAAAAAAAAAAAAAAAAAAAAAAAAAAAAAAAAAAAAAGAACAGCTTGACTCCTCCATGGTCCTATATACTGCACAGGATGCATGTTCACTAAGGAATTTTTCACAGTCATCAGTTTCAAAGCTACCAGTAGAATACAGGTGCTAATTTATAGACTGTAATAACTTGCTTGATATGCATGATATTTCTTAGCTTTCTAATTTAAAAGCCAGCTCACTTTTCCATTTATTTAAAACTTCTTAAGAATGCATTCTCATTTTCTTTTAAAAATAAATAAATAAATAAAGCAAGTGAAAATTAAGGGTAAAAATCTTCTGGGTAATTCCAGATGAAAAATAATAATAATTATTATTATTATATATATAGACAAAATGCTATTAGTTGCTAGGTGACAACATTTTTATCTTTTCTGTCAGGGTTTTTGCAAAATACTTACAGCCAAGAACATGAATCTCGTCAATTCTGAATTAGGTGAATATATGCAAAAAGAAAGAAAATCATGCATGAGAGGCAAGCCAATGCTGCAAACACCAGAAAGAAAAAGCTAAATAATTTAGGAGGATTCTAACTTTTTAAAGTTAGAAATGCAAATAGATGATTATGAAATGAGATTAAACTGATTAGCATGTCTTGAATATTGTGAGAAAATAATCAAAATGAGAGATAAAAGATAGAACTGAGATAGACACTATGGCCACAGATTAAAGTGCCTTTACTGAGTATGCAGTGTGAGACGGTAGCAGAAAAATACAGTTTCAGGTTTCACACACAAGTTAAATGTCCTGAAGTTAGATGTTAGCTGTGCAGCAGGTAAAATACAGGGCAAGGTTGTAGGAACTACTTCACCTGAAACAAAAAAAGTAACTGGAGGAACTCTGGAAAAGAGCACGCACACGCACACACACACACACAAATAAAATAAAAGATACAATGGATATCAAGCTGGATTTATGCAAACATTTTTTTAAAAAATTATATATACCTTGATTAAGTTATTACTGACGTGAGATGTAGTGAAATATTAATATATTAAAGTACAGAGATTGACTTGAAATACAAGAGAGTATTTTTCATGTGAAATGTGAGAAATAATCTCCAGACCTTAACCTCACTTTGTGACACCTCTATTCCATTTCTAAAACTATTGGTATAGAAACCAAAGCCAGCATGGTAAGAACAAAATAGCACCACTGTCTAGCTCTTAGCACAGGAGAGGTCACTGATTGGGTGGCAATTCCCTAAACTATAGATACTAGAAAGCATATATTCAATAATTGCATTCCTCGAAATAATTTAGGACAATTATGGTAGTATTCTTCACCTATCAGCATGAGTTATATACTTGGGGGCTACAGAAAGATAATTGGATTCTCTCAACTCTCCAAAGGGAGCCCAAATCTGACAAATCATGAACCAAGTATTAAGTCTCATTTAAAATAGCACAGTACATTGGTGCCTGATTGCTTTCTTAATTACCTCTGTTCTCTATAGAGCATCATTCTTAGTCATTCTTTACCCCTATATATAAGAGCCCCCATATAATTATGCTGCTTTAACGCTATTCTATTTTAGATTAGGGAAGATCTTCCTCTGCTCTTAGTGATAATTATTATACTCTGTAGAAAGAAACAGATCACTTTTTTTCCCAACTACAGAGTTGACGTCCATTGTGAAATCAAAAACATTGTTTGATTTGTGGAATGGTGATCATTTTCAGAAATCACTGTGTAATGATTATCTACCTTTTGTATACCGTGCTTTTAATGGATTTGTCTCCATATACCGTATCTGAGAATTCTTTCCTGGGCTTTAAGGTTTAATCTTAATAAGGTCATAGAAACTATACTAGGTGTTTCTGCTTGACACAAAAATCAGATTGGTTTATCTTCACTGTCACTTTCTTAGCTTCTGTGAAAATGTCTGCCTTTGAAATGTCCAACCTTTTATTTCTCCATACTCGAATGCAATTTGTTAACCCTGCTCACAAGACCTTATCTGTTTATGCCTCCATTGAGGCCTAGGCAAAACAGGACTGATGGCTCCAAGTAGACATGCATGCATGCTGAAAATGCACAGTGCCAATAATAAGAAAACCCTCTGTCAGTATCAGCAATGAAAAGAAAGCATAGATAGGCGATGCCTAGGCTTCTCTTAGCTTTGCAGATTACCTGTGTTGAAAAACCAGGAATGCTGTAAAGTCTGCATGGTAATGACAGCAGAGACTGCATTGCTACTAACTGCACAAGTACTCTGCAGGTAGAGATCCTACACACTCTGCAGTGCTTTTATGGGTGAAAAATGTAAATTTACTTGCAAAAAATAAAAATGCTTTTACCACTTACAGCAGATATGACCTAAATTTCAAAAAGTATAAAATGGAAACCATGAGTTCAATTTTCCAAAGGCCTATAAAAGCTTGATCATTATAAAATTTGAAATATGCCTCCACCGTTTATTTCATTCATCAGTACAGTGTCTTCAACCTTTCATTTAAATCTCATTGAGTCACCATGTGCTGGTTTCAGACTTTGAGTTGTGACTTCCAGGGATTGAAAAGCAGTGGTTATTCATGGCTGAATAACACTGGTTCAGATTAAAACAAGCACAGTACATGTAAGTGCTGCTTTTTCTTGGCAACATACCTGCAAATCTTGCTTTATGGCTGCTCTGGAAGACAATATTTCTTCTTTGATGAGAAATACTAATATACCAGCAATGGGACATTTAATGCTGATCTCTGCAGATTATGAAATTTTAATGTTCAAAGAAGTGGGAGGTTATTTCAACAAACTTTAACTGCTGAGCTAATCTATTCAATGATGCATTCAAACTCAATCTGAGATGAGATGGAGCTGTAACAGGAACTGTTTGTTCCAACATCTGTGTTGCTGTTCCAAGACTTCATCATAAACAAATATGCACAGTAGAATCTCTTTATGTCTATGTAATTATTTCTTTTTTTCTTTTTTTTTTTTTAATGAATTAAGCACTCAGTGTGTCAGACTGGGTCTGCCAAACTAATCTTCAATTATAAAAAATTATAAATTAAAATGAAAACATTTTCATTAATTATAAAATTAATTACAAAATTAATGTACAGATTATCAGCAAAGTTCATTGTGACAAAATTACCTTTTAGTTTTATTTCTTAAAGAAAAAAATAGATGAATTTTATTGTTCTTAGGTGCTATCTAACTTTATGTTAATTTTCTTAGCAACTTTAAATACCTCATCAGTATTTTTCTGCTTACAGAAATTATGCCACTTATATAACCTTCAAACATAAGCTTGTTGTGAACATAAACTTTTTTTTCTCTCTCAGGAATTTCATGTTTCTTATTCATGTTTATTATCCCACATTTGAAGCATCCCTGGGATTCTACTTCATCTCTCAGAAAATTCTTGCACTTCCCTCAACTTCTTCATGTCTCAACATTATTATTTTTTTTTACTTATTGGCCTTGGAAAATCCAATTTTGACATCCCCTGGACAGAGCAGTGTTGTGTCCAAACCATGCTCATGTCTCATCTCACTCCATTAGGTTCTCTGTCCCTCTCTCAAACAGGAAATAATATTCCCAATTGCTTTCCTGCAGCTGAAAATGTTCCTGTCTAAAATATCCCATCTTTCAAAGCTGGGGGCATACTGCATGTCCCTGAGAAAGCAGGAACCAAGGGTGCAGACCTTTTTGAAGTTTCTAGGTGAGTAGGAAGCCAAGTCATTCAAAACTGCTTATTGAAATACAGTTTTCTTTAAGGTCTTTCAAAATCCCAAGATGAACAAAACAAATCTGTCATCCAGTTACATATTTCTGACAGGACCCAACAGCAGAATCTTAAAGAAAACAAAAACAAAAAACAAAAAACAAAAAACAAAAAAAAAAAAAAAAAAAAACACACACAAGGAATAGCACTATGAAGTTTCCCACGCTATATACTCCCACCTTCTAACAAAATGAAATTCAGAGATTCCAGAGTATCTCTAGCCTTATTTTTAATGATTCTTTTTTTTTATGAATGCATATTTGAGCATTTTTAACCTTTCACAGTCCACATCATATAGCAACAATGCTAGAATGGCAGTGTTTCTGCCCAGCAACAGCTTCCTTCCTTGTATGTTCTAAAAACCCCTTGTGATCATTTCAGTTGCTACCCTACAGGTCTCATCTTGGGAGAAATAACAAATAGTCGTTCCTTACTCACTTTCCCTATGATATCTGTAGTTTTCTGTTTCTTTCTGTTCATGCTCCCTTTAGAAACTGTGCTTTTGATCATCTCCAGCAACCTTCTCTGTATTCTGTACCTAAGACAGATGATGCACTATTCAAAACATGAATACACAGTGGATTATCAAGTGACATCATGATATTTTCTGATTTTTTCACTGTAACCTTCCTATTAATTGTTTAATATACGGTCTGCCTTTTTGACTGCTGCTGAACATTGAATTGACATTTATTTGAACTATCCAAATGCCTAACAAAAGTGCTAAGATATTTCTCCCAAGTGGCAAAAGCTAATTTACAGCCCATTTTTTCTGTAGTTTAATTAGATTCTCTCCCTTCTCCCCTTTTCTTCCATTATTTGGCACAAATCAACACTGAATTTTCATCTCTGTATTAGAGATCTTTCAAAAACACATTTCATATTGTCTTGTGACCTCATGGCCAACTATTGTGTTTACTAGCCAAAATAATTTCATACTATCTGTAGATGCTTTCTTTTATCTCCTTACTCTTTTTCCAGATTCTTTGTGATTTTTTATCCTAGCCTAAATGTTTTAGGTAAGCTTCAGAATTATAACCCTGTGTTTCCGAGCTTTCCTCCACCTATATCTGGATTTATATGTAACAGCATGTGTGATGTCAGATAGATAGTAAATTTAAAGGAATATTTGGAAGGAACGGGAATAAACGGAAGTGCTCTGTGTGAAAATGCTCATATCTGAGATTATACCTGAAAGTAGTTTCAGATCAAATTAATCTGATTTCTCTTCCCTCTTTGCAACTGGTGACCCCAAGTATGTCTACCAGAGTCAAATTTGTTGATAACTGTGGGATCTGAGAGAAGAAAAAAAGTAGATCTATTCATAGGAAATTCACTGCCACCACAGCACCAGCTCCACGCTACCAAAATCCGAGATTAAAGAGAAGGGGAGAGAATCAGGGCAAAATGCTGCACACAGCAGTAGGTTTTATCATCAGGGACTCTGGTGATCGGGAGACCAGAGACACCTTTTGTCATTTAGCAAAAATGATGCCATTAAGTTAAGGTTAGAAAACTATTTTCCTCTTTTATTTATTGCTCCAGGTACATTTTCCAGCATGTGTAAATATTCTTATGAAAGTAAAGGAGGATTTCTTTTGTTTCCCTGAGCTTTTTAAGTGGCACATCACTTACTCTGATACCTGAACTCCATTCCCTGTGAACGTTCATTTTATAAAGCACACTTTATTTAAACAGTAATATACTATTCCCCTTCTCCTTTGGATACTTGCTTCATTGCATACAGAATACTTTGATGCTTCAGCAAAGAAGCAATATGCACAAGGCAGTGCCATTTTTTCTTATCCTTCCAAAGCAACACTTCATATTTTCTGATTTTTCCTTTATAGATATTTCTGTAGCATTGAATACCATAATCTGTGAGCATTTCGTGAGCTCTAATGAGTTCTCCTAGTATCATCCTGGGAGATGCTGTAGACTTCAGACTGCCTCACCAACCAATCCCTTTCAGGCTCCTAACAAAGTGAACAAGACTGTGAAAAATAAGGTAATTAGATAACAGCAGTTCAGTATTGTGCAGCATGTTGTAAAAAGGAAAGAAAATCTATAACATTCAGCTCTTTGGTGTTCTGCAGTGAAGTGCATAGTAATTGTAATGCATAAGACAGGTACTGTCATGTTCTCAATACACAACTTTGAATTTGTTCCAGTCCTCACTAATCAGAACAAATATTCACATTAAAATCCATTAATTTAATCCATTAAAGGTTATAAAAAATTCAGAGGATGCTGGACCATTCCAAACCTCAGCACTTACAGAAGTATTGTAACTGGGAAATCCTCACAGTTCACTGAAATGTTTTGTACCAAAGAAGCTTTCCACCACTGACATAGCAGTTATTTAGAAATATTCCTTTTATGGCTCATTTTTGTGCCTTTAAAAATGAACTCAGAACAAAAACACTTGGCCGTAGTGTAGTTTTACAGGTGAAATATATAAACTTGTGGGCAAGTCACAACAAATAAAATCTTATTCACTTGGATCATGTCTGAGTAGCTCTTTTCAAGACCTGTTTTGATAGATTTATAGGTAGAGAGTTGTGTATTGCTATCTCTGCTTGTGAGCGCAACTCTAACAGTACAGATGACACAGGTTTTCCAGGATGTCAGTGCTATATTCCTGCATATAAACAATCAAACAAATAATTATTTCTTATTATTCTCACTCTTTTAAATAAGTTTATATGCCTATTAATTTTGGACCTTCTTCCTCTCATACCCTCATCTACTAAAAAAAGTGCAAATTATACATTTTCAGCTTGTATGTCTCATTCAAAACTAAACATTTGTGTATATAACATACATATGAACTCTGGCATTACTTGTACCCCTGAGTAGCCATCTCCACTGGTGACCTATGCCGCTGACTTCCCTGCACAGAAAGAGTGAAAGAAAATGATAAAATGCTTCCCTCTTACCCACAGTCTTAGATCAAACTCAGCAGCCCATGGGTATTATAAACACTGTTACTTAGCAAGGATGAATCAAAAAGAAAAAAAAAAATGTCAATTACCTCTTTCTCTGAACACATTAATGGCAATATGTCTACTCTCTTTCATGGCTTTGGAATGGACTCTTCTAGTCTTATAATTTTTACTGTAGGATTTTTATTGGCTCTTACTTCCAGTTAGAAATGGGATAGAAAATGAGTAGAAAATGCCATTGAATTAGCTCATAGATGTTTAATGCAGATTAACTTCTACTACATTAAATAATAATAACGTTTTTTAAAAATGCAATACTATTTATTTACATGGTACTGTGAGAGTCAAGCTTGTAGGTTAGCATTGAGTTAGCAATCCTTCCTCAGTCTGCAGCAACATGTGTTTCCCCTTACTGAGGTAGTATCAGTCCCAGAACTTGACACTCCCCTAGCAGCTGAGTGGCTTGTTTAAAGCTAGAAAAGCTATATTTTAAGGAATATAATTTATGACTGAGGAGAAAAACTGCTCATCTAAGACAAAATATCTTCTTGTGTTACCTGTGAAAGTACTAGACTATACAGGAGATATTTAATGCAAACAGTTTGTTGTCAATGACAATGAAATAAAACTTAAAGGATACATATTCATACATATAAAGGATTTGTGCATGGTTTGGTTTTCAGGTGAACCTGTGTGGAGCCAGGAGTGGCACTTCATGATTCTTGAGGCTCCCTTCCAACTCAGGACATTATATGAATCTATGATTCATACTAATGGACCACATTTTTCCTCTACCTTTGTAAGGCCAACAGTGTTAAAATCTCCCAAACTGAACTAGTTAAATTCAGAGAACAGAAGGATATTGGTCCTCATGAACTTTAGCATACACAGTAATAACCCTTTTTAATATAGTACTATGATTTTTATTTTAAAATGGATCCCTGTCTAGACATGTACTAAATCTCTGAAGCAGTAGTTAGTAAAGCATGAACAGTAAATTGTACAGTTCAGCTTTGAGGCTGGCCATTTTCCTACCTTATTGAAATACTGCAATGTAGAGAGATACAGAGAGTAAATGTGAAACACTGTAGTACGAGGAAAGAACTCTGACAGCCTTATTGATTCCCTGTTTTTTCTCATTCTTTTATTATCCACTCTTGAGCAGTCTAGTCAAAGGTTCTTAAAATTGCAGCAGGTTCCATAATACCATAGATTTGTAACGTTTACACTATAACTGCAAAACCAATTTTCTTCCCCCTCCCTGCACCATCTGCTTTTCCCCCCCTTTATTCCTCAGGGCACAATTGTTAGCGTCATATCTTCAATATTCTGCATTAAAGACATGAAGCTGATACCAACCAGGATATTTGGGAGCATAAATGAACAATACAGCAGCTCACTCACTTAGGTTGAGATCTGGGTCTACCAGCTCCATCAAACAAACTCTAGCAACTCTAACAAAATCCACCTCCAGATTAGGCCAATTTGGGAAAGAAGAGTAGGGAGAAATCTGGTGGCAGCAGGAGCAAAGATCAGGTTAGAGCAAGCCCCATATTCCCAGCTGCTGCATCGTGTTAGTCTTGCAGGATGATCCCAGGAGGAGACAAAATGGATCAAAACTGGCTTCCCACAGATTTAGCTTTCAGAAGCTCAAATTTATCCACCTGCCCTTCAGCACAGTCCTTGCCCTGATAAGCCTGTCATTACCTGTACGATAAACAAATAAACAAATAAATAAATAAATAAATAAAATGTTTAAAAGTTTCACTTTTTCCATGATCTGGGAGCTAAATTACTCTTTAAGGGCCAACTCTATCTCTGCCAGATTAAATGTTATATGTAGAGGTCTCTCAATGCCCATGGGCACAGGTAATCTGTGAGGCAGAGTTTACCTAGGGCTGGCTATTAAGTAAAAATAATGATAAATATTTCCTCATCTTTTTATTTGGAGACCTGGGAGAAAAAACATTACAAAGAGAAGCAGATTTTGATACTTCTTTGTCTTCTTCTCAGCAATAGAATTGCCTTTTAAGTTCAAGTCAGTTAAAGACAGAAAAAAACACTGGAATGCTGAGGGCCAAAACTGACACGTAACACCTTTCTTCATCCAACTGATGCTTGAGTAAGTGACTTTGTAGAAGACTGCATGGAGCAGAGAAGTTGAATTTGGAGGGAAAACACAATTCAACCCACTTTTTCTGTGAAATCCAAGCAGTTTTGATGAAGGAACCACAAAAAGTGTCATGAGTTTAGGGCTGTGATACATTTTCACACAGTATATTTGATAAAACCAGGAATGTCACAGACATTAGGTTGCTTTGATGGAGGTACTTTGTATTTTCAAAGGGCATGCTCCATACCTGATGCCAATGGTCTGTCTCCTGACAGTGGTGTGGGGCTTTGGCTATTTATGGATTTTTTGTGTACAATTTAAACATAATTTTTTTGTTTGAAAACTTATTAGGAAAAGTGTGTATCACCAAATAGTGTGCATGTACACAGCCTCCAAACTGGAGTTACTGGACAGCAAACTCCCACCCAGCTGTCGAATTCTCCCAGCTGCTTTTGCTGTTATTAACCTGTACGTTACCACCATGACAGGTGACTTTCTCAGGAAAGTGGGAATCAGCTTTACTCACTTCAGAGAAAAAATTAAGAATTACAGAACAAGTCAAGGTGGTTCAACTTAATGCTATTAAGAAGGCTTAGGAGAATGTTATAAAATTAAATATACCCAAGGAGACTTGGTAGGAGAGGATGTCAGTTTGTAAACTTATATCACTTTCGGATATAATTTGAGAAGTTCATGCAGCCAGCCTTGCACCAAAACAGGTTTTGAGTAAGACACCATCCTCTGCATCTGAAATTCAGGCCAGTAACCATCTGATCATGGGGCAGCAGGGAAGGCAGAGGGACTACTTTTATCTTGGGTCATTACAGCTATTTTTCTGCCGTGACTGTGCATTTTAATAACTGTTCTTTTACAAACAGCAATTAGTATGCTGAAGAGCTTGACAGACACCTAGAGCACCAGTATTTTTCTTATCTGTCTGAAGGAGAGGATGGCATGATGAGTGAGTTGTAATCTTGCAGACAAGATGGACAGACGAAGGTATAAAAGAGAGAATTTAAAAACGTACCAGGGAATTTTAAAAGGTACCACAGATGTAAACCTCTGAAAGACAGGAAGAAAATGTTGTAAAAGAAAAGATTCCTAAGATAGCTAAGATAGGCTTAAAAAAAGAAAAGTCTGAAATCTGCGAGAAAGTGATCCAGTAGCCACCTTGAAAAAGTTCACAGACCCAACCTAATGGAAGCTCCTAACCAACATGACAGCAGTGAAAGAAAGCAGTCTGCAGGGTTTTCTTTCTGCAGACATCTTTCTCAAACAAAGTGGCAACAGTGTTTTAAAAATCCTTACAAATGTGTCTGTCCCTCCATTTGCGTACATCTATTGGAAAATCCATATGTGCTATGCTACGTATATACATATACTACATATGCTATGCTACATATATATATATGCAGACAGGTCTTCCCAACCTGTCTGGGGTGAAAGGAAGCTCATATTAAAACACTTCAGAAGCTCTCTGATAATGTAGAGATGAGGTAGTTGCACTGGGTTCTCCAATTCCAGGAGCTGGTGTTGGTGGTATAACTGCACTGCCAGCCTCCTGCTCCCTCCTTGCCCTTATTTTCTGTGTGATTTTTTACTTTTGCAATAGCCTGGTGTGCAGACCTGTTAGCAACATTTCCATGACTCATATGGTTTACAAATCCCACAAGCTGATATTTTGAAAACTTTTGATGCAGACAGAGCTACATAATACGTACACAATAACAAGTAGTAAAAATGTTGATTCTAGATGCTACATCCTGCCTTTGCAGCTCAGGAACACATATCTGAAGCTGCTCTTAAAAGTCCTGCATATACTTAAGTATGCATCCAGTTTTACCTGTGTGGACCGTCCTCTAGGGTGCACTTGCACTAGTGGTTTCATTCAGACCAGGTGTCCTAGGTGTCCCCACTCACTGTGCTTTGGTTCATGCAGTGGAGAAATTTTGGAGAAGTTGATCTGTGTTCCTGATGGGTGTACTGAAATCTAACACCTATTGAGCCCATAGGAGCAGAGCTGAAAAAGAACAGCCCTCTGTGCCCACCCATGGTGCCCCAGGTGTAAACCTCCATTCCCACCCACCTGCTCACAGAAATCCACATTCAAACCTGGCCACAGAAGCATCTCCCTGGCTGTGAATGGAGACTGAGACATTCATAACACCAATAAAGCCTCCGGGCTGTAACACATGAATTTCATAATTCCAGTATGAGTTTTGCTGAAATAAGGTTATCTGGAACTTGGATGGAGATGGACACCACTATTGGTTTGTCATGGGGAAGATTTCAAGTCCCACCCTTGATTTCTTGCTTCTCAGGCTATGTGTATTATTATGCACAAATTCCCAGGTCAGGAGAGAGAAACCCAGCACTTAAGCACTTGCACTTTGTGCTCTGTTCCCTGTCACTTCACATTCTGTGTCCTATTTGTCACACCTGCCCATTGCTCTGCATTTTCTTTAGGGCTGATGTTACAGCAAACCTCACAATATTGTAAAAGTATTGTTACAGAAATATTAGTGGGATGAAAATAATTATGCATCTAAAAACCAGCACATATATGTAAGAGTAAGGTTCTGTAAATTCCAGCATTAATTACATGGGATTTTTTTGTTTGCTATATTTTATGTAGTCACAGATTTTGTTTTCATCCTTTAGTGTTTAAGCAATAATTTTTAATTCTATATATTCGTAAGAGAGAAACCCTAATATTCTTTTATGGTAATTTTATGCCATTAACAATCCCATTAAATTCATATGGTCTAAGATAAAAATCTTCATGGAATAAGATAAAAATAAAACCAATCATCAAGGTCTTTTCCTTGACATATCCCTTCTTTAAATGAGCCAGGCCACAGCTGTTCTTTTTATTCTAAATTTCTTTCTGGATCATATAGTCTAAGGCAAGTAGGTAAGAATGAAAATGGCAGCCTATGTTATCTTCCACACATTCTTTTGGAGTAAGAGAAGTTGTGTTTCCTGCTGCTTTCCTGAGGGTCATAACAAAAGGTCCATGATAGGGCCAGCTTCCCAGTCTTTGCATTAAGTTGTTTGTTAGGTGTTTTACTTCATTGTTCAGTGAAATTGTATATAGCTGAGAAGTGTGGAGGAAAAGTCTTAAATAATGACATCTTCATTTATGACAAGGAACAATCAGCACCTGCAATACCTGGTATTTAATTATAAAACTCACATTTGCCTTACAGAATTGCACTAAGGTCAGCCTCTTCAAAATTTGAGTCCTATTAAATGCTGAAGTGGCAATCACAAAGCAAGAGTTAACAAAAAAAATAATTAACAGTAAAGAACAAACATAAAATCCAGCCCTGGATCCTAGCTTTTATTTTAGGAACCAAAAACAAACAAACAAAAAAACAACCTAAGATGAACAAACAGATAGGCAATGATTACTGATTTAGTTTCCCCAAAAGAGTGAGAGCATTAAACAGCACATCTGCAAGGTGCTTTAAGGACTGCAACATTCCAACTCCCTTATCTCCTAGTTTAAATTTTTACACTGCTTAAATCCCAAGCCTGCTATTGCAAAGCAAATGTTTGGACTTGGGTGGTTTTCACACCAGTATTACAGAGCAGAAATTCATTTAATAGCCCAGAAGACATCCAGTGTTCTTACTTTTTTTTCCCCTCTCTCAGTTTAACTTTACTGAGTAAGTTTGGACATTATAATCAAAATCCTGTTTGCCTTTGAGCTATTTGAGATGGTGAATGACTGAAAAGTACCAGGGCATGGAGTGCCACCATAGAAGAACTAACCTGACAGCAGTTCTGGCATAATTTCTTTACAAGAAGGACATTATGGAATAAATTGCTTGGGGCACTCAGGCAGCGAAGTAGGCAAATCTCATAAATCAGCTCTGAAATGTAAACTGGGCATTTGAAAGCGGGAGTAATGACGGGGTTTGATCATACTGGTTAGATATGTCATTTAAGTCCATGATAAATAAATGGGCTGATCTCAAAGTGCACAATAGCAGCTGGGGCAGCAGAAGGAAAACCTGGGGATGGCAAGAGGAAGATGAAATAACAGTACTCCTCTCTGACTCTGGCACCCAGCTGTGAAACAATCCTGTTTAAATACCGCCAGCAGCCAGCTCTGCAGTCTCCAGATAAAGATAACTTGATTTTACATGCTTCTTTTCCAGGGGGCAGTTTTATGCTTCCTTGCTCAGTTTTCGTCTTACTGGAAAGCTAAGCTAGAAGGAGAGGTTGGTAATTTTTTTTATTTTTTTGTGTGTGTGGTTTTCTCTCTCTCTCTCTTTATTTATTTATTTATCTATTTATTTTTACAAAGTTTGAAGGGCATCAGTTCTTGCCCTTTTAGCTTGGTAATCAAATCTCAGAGCATGGTACATTACCTTTCTGACTGCACAGATAGTCTGTGTGGTCGTGGTCAGATATAGTTGTCATCTCAACAGTTCAGCACCTCCTCAGATGAGTAATGGGTGGGTGTTAGGAAGAAACTGGGATTTTTACTGCCTGTGGAGCATGGTCCAAAGCTTTAGTAAGGAGCCAGGGAAAGACACGGGCACAAAAAGCAAATAAACTCTAACTGAGAAATGATCTGAAGTGTGTTCAAATATTTGAGTTCAAAATGATAAGAGGAATGTGTGGACATAGAAAAGATATGACAATATTTTATGACAATATGAAAGAATAAACTGCTCTATGAAATAATATATCTCCATGTGGTGGTTTTACCTTTCTGTGCAGCTGAACTCCACCACAACTGCTCTCTCACTCCCTCTCCTTAGAAGAAGAGGGGGAGAAGAAAATATGCTGGAAAGAAAAAAAAACCTCACATGTTGAGATAGAGATCATTTTATTAAAGGGAAAATAAAGAAAGGGGGGAGAAATAAAGCAAAGGCCACATGGAATGTTCAGCGGCATCCTGGGAAGGAGGGCCTCAATACATGTTGTTTGGGAGGACAGACCTCTCTTTCCCCTTTCCCACCTCTTATTGCTCAGTGTGACACCACATAGTATGGAATATCCTTTGGTTGGTTTGGTTGGTTTAGGTCAGCTGCCCTGGTGATGTTCCCACCCCATCTCTTGTCCACCCCCAGCCTGCTGGCTCTTGGGGGGATGGGAGGGAGTCCTGATGCTGTGCCAGCACCGCTCAGCAATAGACACAAAACCAGTGTGGTACCAGTGCTGTTCTAGCTACAAGTGCAGAGCACAGCACTGTATGGGCTGCTTCAAGAAAAGCTAACACCATCCCAGCCAGACCTAGTACACTCCAAATCTATCTAAGCTCTTGCACCATTAGAAGCCTTTTGCTTCAATTATATAAAACCAACTCAAGTATTTTATTTTCCTTCTACCAGTTTATTCTCTAGACCACAAGCTGATTCCCTTTTGCCTGTCCTCTATAAGAGAAGTATAAATAACTTGAAGTTCTTCCCATTTACTTAGTGATTTACAACACTAGCCCCAAAGTGTCATTTGCAACATAGCAAGGGCATTTTTCAGCCTTTGTAGTTTGCTCTGGATTTTAAATGTCCCCAAAGTCTGTTTACATTAATTGTTTGGATTTGTTCTTTTCAGAACATAATGCTCTTTGGATATGTCAGTTTCAGAGTGAAATTCTCATCCACTTTAAAACTCAAACAAGCCATTTTCAACCTTAGCTCTTGATTACAATCACTGAAAACAAAAGAAGCAGCCAAGGAAGAAAACGTAAGCTCTGTTGCTTTAGTAATGATGGGTAATTCTCCTTACCCTCACACAACCCACTGCTGCATGCACCTATTCATGCCCAAGCCTCTTTTCCTGCTTTTTTTTTTCCAGCAGCCAGGCAGCTCAGTCTCAAAGTGCTCATTCCTAACTATGCTTCAGGAGGCCTGCTTCGTCCTCCCTGCTGCTCAAACATTTGGTATCTTCAGCTTTCCTTGGAGATTTTCCAAAGACGCTTTTACATTTCCTAACACAGTACTTCCAGCTCAAGGGTTTTTCTCATAGGTCACTGTCCTTTTAACACTGCTACCACATAGCACTTTCAGCATGAGAAATGCAGCACTTACACCTTAACTCACCATGCTCATGGAGCTCTTCCACACTTGCCATATTAGTAAAAGAGAATTGGCATTTAACTGATATTCTAAATTATCTTCTTTTCCCTCCACGCATGCACTCATACTATTATTGTTGGTTTGGAGGAGAGAGAGAATTGTTGTCACACAGGATTCTGATGGTAATAATTGTGGTAAATAGCCCCACGGTGAGGTCACAGGATCTGAAATCTGCTTTCCCCACCTCTTCCTTCCTTGTCCCCAGGGTGTGCTGCTAAGTGCTGGCTGCTAGATGAAGTGTAGCATGAGAAGATCCACATCATGATGGAAATGCATCTCTCTGGGAATTAGAAGATTCCTCTTCATTCAGCTCTAGGATATGAGCTATAAAATGGTGATGTTTGAGTCTCATCCATGAGGATGGCAGTGAACAGCGCACACAGCCAGGAAAAGACATTTTTTTAATAAATGCTCGATTTTGCTGTAGATATATGAGAAAATAACTAGTCACAGCTCAAGGGCTAAAGAAACACATTATAAATTGTTATAATTATTTGCTATGACAGTCAGCAGAGAGCAGCTTAAACACGGGAAGTATTTATGGGGAAGACAGAACACCAGCTGGAACATGCTCTGTTTCACTGAATACTCCACCCTCAAGGAGGGAGGCATCTTCCCTATGTACAAGCACTCTTTGGGCAGAAGACATGTCTTTTTCTTTCCTCTGAGATGAGGATACGAGCACAGCCAGGAGCTTTCTTCCTGTGACCCTGTGAGCTTCTCTCCAGCTCCTGCCCTGTGCATGGCACCAAGCACCCCTTCTTTGCCCGTCTCCCATCCCAGCTCACCTTTGCCTCCTGCCTCATGTCCCTCCTGTGCTGCAGCTGCAGTGTTGCCACCATCACCGTAGCTCCGTAGCTTCTTCCTTTTCATAAGTGCTAAAAAAAAAAAAAAAAAAAAAAAAAAAAAAAATGAAGGAAAAGAAAGTAATCCCACACTGATGATGCAGGAGCAAGGATGTGGGGTGAAGGATTCCAGTTGTACACTGGTGCTAAATTCAGGTACCAGAGCAGATCCAGCCTGTAAAACAAGCTTTTTTTTTTTTTTTTTTTCAAGAATTATTTTCAAAATATTAATTTTAAAGGAAAAAAAAATCTCTTCTCCCTGTTAATTGATTAGTTAAATTCATGTAGCCTACAATCAGTTTCAACAATTCTTAACATTTTAGAAATACACTGATCCCAGTTTTCAAAATGAATCCCTTCTTCAAAATAACAGGCTTGGGATTTGGGTTTTTGAGGTAAAGGGGAAATAAAGGTGTTTATGCAATCCAGAGATTTTTGAAGATTTAAATCTTATGTTTGTATGATGCTGATTTCTTTTTGCTTTGGATTTTTGGTTGATAAATGTTTATGAGAATTATGAGTCCTTTCCTTCAATTTCAGACAGGGCAACCCTCAGCATTTTAATTATTCTTTGTTTGAAAATATTAGAACTATTTTCTCCCTGGATTTCCCAAGAAGGTCCTTTATATGATAGGGCAATTACAAGAGAAGTATTTGTAACAGGGATGCTCATAGTTACAAGCAATGAGCTTCATTAGGCAATGAGGTGACTGAGTGATGGCTGTCCCAGCTAGCACTGCGCATGGAAGAATGAATTGCCACTGCATCCAGAGGTATTTGAGGTATCACAGAGTACAGCAACAAGCTGAATAAAATTTAAGTCTCCGGGGTATGATTAGCTGCAGTTTTTGTGACATTAGTTCCAGATAAATGGAAATTATTTATATGTGTGTGTGTTTTACATAACCTTCTATATATATGTTTATATAGCTAAAATCTATGATACATGTACCTGCACTATGAACACAGTAAGCACTTTCCAGCCCCTTAAATTATACCACGACAGAGCATGCAGAGATCTACCTTTTTACGGTGGATTGACAGCAAGATTAATTGTATATAATTAACAAAGCAATCGTACTGCTGCCAGCTTAGAGATTTTTACACTTGCAATGCAGAAAATGGGTCCATATAGGGCACCAAAGAGCCTGGAAGAAGGAAAGCAATTTGGATTTCCAGAAGAAAGAATGGCATTTATTTACATTGACAGGAGAATATAGCAGTCACTAACACGCTTCTGTGCTCATGGAGGCTTGCTTTATTTGAACATCAATGAATTTTAACGTGAAGGCAAATTTAAACAGTGTAACTTTACAGGCACAGCAGCTGAGCATGATGCTATAACTTGCTGTGATTTATTGCCATGGTGGGATGGAAACCCCTATCTTATTTACAACTTCTTTCATGGGGTGGAGATTTTGTTTTCAATATTTTGAATACTGGGAAAGCAAAGTCCACTGGGCAGGAAGAGGCCAGCTGATGAGACTTCCCCAAATTAGTGCATGGCTGTTTAGATTGATTTGGTATTTGTTTTATAATGGGACTGCAGAAAATTTCAAGCTAAACAGCAAGATCCCTGCATGAGAAGGCAAGTGAACATAAACTAATAATAATAACAATAATTACATCCAGCTGGAATTCAAATTCCCTTCTGAGCTCCATCAGTGCTGTTCATTAAGTGATGTAGAGTTACAGCTTTTAACTTCTTCAGTTAGGCAGCAAATGTCAGTGCGACCTCAAGAGGATACGTTACCTCTTGAGGACACCAGCTTTTCACAACACTCCTGAAACATGCGTAGTTGCAAAAAGACTTACAGCTTTTAATTTCTGATTTTCTTAAGGCCTAATCTGCTTTAAGATACCTGATTCTTCAAATTCCCTGTATAGCTCTCTCATACATAGCTAAATATTAGGAACACAAAATAATCTTAATTAGCTAGTATGCTAATATTCTCATAGCCCTTTGTAGTCACTGGAAGGTATTTGAAAAAGGGAGCTATAAGCATACTTTCTCCATTAACGCAGCAAGAAAAGCTGTGTGAAAGTAAATATGAGCTCTCAAGACAAAAGTGATTATAGTTATGTATTAATTTGGTCTTTTTTTTCCATGCCAATGACAGCGTTTCATTTCTGTAAGTACATGGCAAGCATATGAGCGCACTATGGAAAATCTTCAGCTTTCCTGTCAAAAAAAAAAAAAAAGAGACAAAAAAGACACTTCTAGCATCTCCCCATGCTCAGGGAGATGACTAGATGGACAGTCTTCCAAAGCATTCCCATTGGTAATTTTCCAGCTATCCTTGTTATGTAGAGAGCAGGCATGTATGATAGAACTGGGACATAACCTATGTAATGCAGAGCTTTTGTAGATGCCATTTAAGCAGCCATTGAACAGAATGAATGAAAATGGTAAATAAAATTTTCAGACTATCTTTTTTTTTTCTGTGTTAACTTGATCATTTTCTTTTTTTTTTCCTTTTTTTTTTTTTTTTGTATTTGTTTTTCTGGTTAATTTAGGTAATTGCAGTTCAGTTAAAATGTATGATTGGATTTTGAGGCATATAAATCACATTAAAAAAAAAAATCCAGGCAATGTTGGCTGCAGTCCAGTCCAGTTGGGTCTCTATGATCTGATGAGGAAAAATGATGCTATGGTATTAAATTCAACAGAACTGAAAGCAATACTGAAAATTCTATGAACAATGCACTTTTGTTTGGATGGAAATTAAAAAAAAAAAAAAAAAAGAGAGAGAGAGAGAGAGAGAGGCGGACCACAGATAATTTTCTCTTCACATTTTTGTCATATTATAAAGCTGAAAAAATGTTATTAGCTTCAAACATTTTATAAAGGTTCTTGTTTTCCAAAAAGAAAGAAAACTACAATTCTGCAGTCATTTGGCTTAAAAATATTGAAACTCTTGAATTTGTGAAATATTTTAATGTGGTTAAATCTTCTAGCAATACACACACTTAATATATTAACTTTAGATATATTCCACAGTTGGGTCTAATAACAATATTTGCCATAATACTAAGTGTCTAAAGCTACAAGAGCAGACACAGAGTTGTAATCCAGATCACAGAACCTTTTACAGGGACTTGAGTTACACTTCACACAAACCTATTCACTTGATATAGCTTCATTTTCAACCACAAATCCTTACACTTCAAGTTGTCACCCAGATATCAACAACACCATGGCTGTGCCACAGTACACCTCTATAGAATCATAGAATATCCTGAGTTGGAAGGGACCCATAAGGATCATCAAGTCCAACTCCTGGCAGCACACAGATCTACCCAAAAGTTTAGACCATGTGACTAAGCGCACAGTCCAATCGCTTTTTAAATTCAGACAGGCTTGGTGCAGTGACTACTTCACTAGGGAGCCTGTTCCAGTGTGCAACCACCCTCTCAGTGAAGAACCTCTTCCTGATGTCAAGCCTAAACTTCCCCTGCATCAGTTTAACACATGATAAGCTGAGGCAGGGGAAGTTTAACCCATGGGTGCTATCACTGGTGTTTACAGGAAATAAATATAGCAGACTATAAATAATATAGGGGACTGTCAGAGTTACTACCCCTTCATTTCTAAAAGTCACACTGGATGAAATAAGAGAAATACAGTAACACTGAGCAGGGTGTTGGATGGTGAGCTGGGAGCTGGAGTAAGGGGTCTCAACAAGCTGCTTCAAAGGAAAATCATAATTACAGATCCTCTGGAAACACAAACACCTGAAACAACCCTGAATCCCACATCAATGTTTCTTATAGTATTTGTTTTATAATCAGTAACTGCTTTTTAGTAGCAAAACAGAACAACATGCAACAAGACTGGTAATTAGGGTCTTTTCCTTCCCATTTTGTATACACAAAAAAAAAGTTAGGGAAAAGACTATCTTCTTAATGCCTACAGATAACCTACTTTTCTTCAATGTCACCATAAATCCATAGAAATAATAGAAAAACCAAATAAACATCTTGCTGCAAAATATATGGTTTATGAAAGAGAAGTTTGGCAGGTTCCTTGGCTATAAGAAGTATAAGGAAGTACAGGAAACTTTGTCGAGTACTGAAGGATATTTAGTCTAGGAGAACAAAACAAGAGCCATTAGTTAAACTGAAGCCAGTCCCAAATTCATATGAGATATTAGGCAAGCTTTTGTAATAGTAAATTCACATTCTGCCTTCAGAAAGTATGATTTTCTGGAGGATATACTTCAGAAAAAGAACATGAGTTAATAATGGAATAAGGTGTTTATTAGGAGAATCTCAGTGTCCAGATAAGGTGATGTAAAGGTCTCTTCTGATCTTGAGTTTATTACTTGTAATATCAAAGATATTGTATAAATATTGAATTCAACACCATCCATTTTGAAGGAAGGTGATCTCATTTCCATGGCAACTTGTAGGCAAGCCAATAGTTGTTCACCACTTCTCTCTCAGATTCTCTCTGTCCCCTGAAAACTGCAAATGTGGCCTTTTACTTTAGTTCCACCAATTTTAGAAACTATTTAATAAAAAGTAAAATCTATATTTAAGCCAACCATAACAAATTTTCCGTTTGCATGAAATTTAAGAAGACCTATGCGTTTTCACTTTTTTCTTGAGATGATTCGTTTCTCTTTTGTGATTCATAAATTCCAGCAGATGCAGCAAAAAGTTACATAAAAAGCTTTTTAGGGTAATTATGTCTTCAGCTGGAAATTTTGACATTTGTGATCTCTCTCTTTGATCGCTGCTATTAATATCTCCTTAGCAGATATGATTTGCCCACTGCTGAGAGTTAACTAATTGATAGAAAAAGCTGCTTAGAGTTGCAAGAGTTTTTGCTTCTTTATTTCAGTTTAACTGACAAGGTTGCACTGAACAGAATCATTATATTTCCAGATAATATGATACTCAACAGATGGTGGCAAAAATATGCCTGTGACAAGCAAAAAGCTAGGATTTTTGTCTTTTGGCTAGTATTTAAGTGTTTATTTAGAGTGTACAGTTATTTACATTAATGTAGTGCCTGCAGCTTCCATGCATTTCACCATCCTATTGCTTTACCTTGTGCCTCTTCCACTGGTAAAAGCTTTAACGTGAGAGAGCTGATGAGTTAAAGAAATGAGCCAGAGAATAAAAATGCATTGGTAGACAACAAACTGACAGAGATCAGCCCATCAGAGATTCCCCCATCCTGTTGCATGTTAAGAACAGCAGTGTTTTAAATCCAACATCCATAGCTCCATAGAACATCTGTGGAGATAGCCAAGATGTACTGGCCTTTGGCAGTGTCATACACCCTTCATTTACCATATAGAAAGTCTAGGATATTTAGGTTTCCCAGTCAGCATCCAGGGACTTGCCCAGTATTATGCAATAAGTTCTTGCCTGAAATGAGACCTTTGCCCATACATATTCTGCTTCAAATAATGGGCTGGGCTAAACTGTTGTCTGAAATTCTTCTTCAGTTTTCTTCTGTCATCTACACCCAACTTGTAATTCTGTTTAGCACATTAATCACCTCTTCTGACATAAGTTTTTGTAGAGCATTGTCTCCCTCAAAAAGCTACTTAGATTTCAGAGCACTTCACTGAGAAGCATCACTGTAGGAAATTGTCTCTAAGAGGTCTACATTATACAAGTGTCAACACTTAATATGAGGCAGCACTGTTTTTCTCTTTTTGGAGAAGAAATTCAACTCTTATTTGCCCTTTCCATACATAAATTAAGATGCATCTATTATGGCCATCAGGCATTGAGTCTAGCAGATGAATACTGCTTCTGATTAAATGCAATCCATATGCTGCAGTTTGCTATCACATGAAGTATGCTGTGCACTTTATGTTTCACATATTCCTCTTGATGATTAGAACATTTCCTGATTAGCCTGAACAAGCAGTTTTCTTCCTCTGACCTTCATAGTGAAAGAGCTGCTATGAAGATAACCTTCCTGTGAATGCTGTGCTCTTTTCTCAAACTCTACACCTCCTGCATGCAGTTAATTTTCTGCTGTTCATAATCCACTTAGAAACAAAACAAAAAAAAAAAAAAAAAAAAAAAAAAAAAAAACACCTTGAGGGTTGAAAACCACCGTGTCTTGTTTTGTTCAAGCATTTAGGCCTAAATGCTAATAAGTATACTAACATGTATTTAAATGGAGTATGTAAATGATGTATCTAGCAGAGCTCTTATAGTGTGTGAATTGGCTAGATGTGACATGGTGTATACTTTTGCTTTCACAACACTTTATTACTTTTTGATGGCTGAAATGTCAGCTTCATAATAAAAGCTATGCACCATGGATATGTTTATTTGTTTACACATCCAGGAAAATTACAGATTTCAAATCTGGTCTCACCATTGTATGCTATTTTTAAATACCAGGACATAACTGATTCCCATTTATATACAGAACTGCTAGGTTTGTCATCTCCTCCTTCACTCCCCTCCCCTCGCCCCAAACTGGGAGGGGAAAAAACATAAAGAAATGGAATTAGGAAAGATATTTTGGAGGTGGGAGGTGGGGGGAGTATACAACTCTTGGGATTAGACAGGGATATAACAGTTATCAATGTCAGAACAGATACAGACCTGCATTACCAGACATACCAGATCCTTCTCCAGCTGGATCTATGAGACCAAGCTAAATCCCCTCTGGTATGTGGTGAAGCACCTTCACCTGAGGCTGCCAGGCTCAGCAGAGCAGTGTGTCACAAGCTGCAAAGCATCACCTAAATTCTGAGCTGCATCTGAGGCTGGATAGTGTTCTGGCTTCAGGTTCAGGCAGATATATATCCAAACACCCGTAAAAAAATAAAATAAAAAATAAATAAAATAAAATAAAATGAAGATTCAAAATCTGACAGTCTGCAGAAATTATTTACATTACTTTTTTAGCCTATTTTCTAACCTTCTGCTAAAATCCCTGTTGTAAACCTCCATCACTTTGTCAATTTTGGAGCATGAAGAGCATAGAGCTTTTTCCACATACAAAGAGACCCTACAAGAAAAATGAATGCAACCTTGTGAAAAGCCATTACTTGCTGTCTGATAAACAAAACAGACAGTTAGGAGTGAGACAGCTAGGAGACTGGAGGAACAAGGAGTCTATGCATTTTCCAGACTTCCCACCCTAATGAAGACCCTGATGAATCTTTGCTGGCCAGACAGGGAGGAATGTTTGCCTCTGTCATCACACCTTGTATGGCTCATCTGCACTCCACTGAGTTTGCATGTCAGTTGAAAATTTGTATGACCTTAAAGCAGTCATATACTTATTAGTCCTTTTTCTATAGTGTTTTTTTGTTGTTGTTGTTTTGTTTGTTTGTTTTCAGTTCATTTCCTTTAAAACTTTAGTTAGGGTTGGCCAGGTACAAGACATTAGCTGGTCCTCAGCTCTTTTGAAAGCCTCTTGGCCAGCCTGCCAAATGTCTGTCCCACTGCCACAACAGACATCCCCACCAGAAACACAGCCAAGTCCCCACCACCTCACCTACAGGTGCCAGAAGTTAAGGAAATGCAAACTCAGGGCAACTTGGGTCAGAAAAGGACTGAGTGCATAACTAGATAAAATGTAAATCTTCCGGGAAGCTTTCAACAAATACAGAATGACAAACATCTGCCTCACCTGCACAGGGTTGAGCCTGGTTCCTTAAGGACCCATTGCCACCTTCTCACAGCACCAGCACAGAAATCTCTACCTTTACTTTTGTAACTCCTGCCCTGGTGCTGCTTAGCAATGCTTTCACTTCAGCAGGAGAGCAATCGCTCTCATTTGATGTCAGAGTGAGACAGCAAAGTGCTTTGGTTTGGAGTACAGCGCTCAGAATGATGATTACAAGCCTGAGAGACAGAGAGAGTGCTCCTGAAGTGAAGGGGTGCGCCCTCTGGAAATTAAGCAACTGACAGTTGTTAGAACACTATTAAACATACACAAGAGCTCAGGCCCTTCTTGCAAAGTTCATTGCGCTATGCAAAACCAGCTAATTCAAGGTGGAATTGAAAGGCATATTTGCATGCTGCAATATGGGTTACTCTGCCTTATCTCATGTGAGCATGCTGGACTGAAATGTGAGTTGCCAATGATGACCTTCCAGGAATATTGGCCAATTAATCTCAGCAGTGGAGACTTTTAAATGTCATCCAAATCTCATCCATGTGGGCATGCCAAAAATGTTTTGCATTTCTACATGACCAAACTATACTTTGCAGACAGTGCCTTCTTTCACATCAGAGCAATGGAGTTCTGCTGTTATCCCTTGTGAAACAAGCAATCGTTAATCAAGCTTGAAATTTTATTGACAACAGTCAGTGACAAGAATGAGATTCATGCAAAGTTTCAGTCACAAGAGACAACTAAATGGTCTGCTTTGGTTTTCCATATATTTAGTAAGCCTAGAAAAAGATGAACAGTGAGTCTAGAAAGATCAAGAAATTCTGATAGCTTCAATAGTGACTGCCTTTTTGGATTATGAGGTAAGAGTAGGAAAGAAGTCCAGTTTTCAGACAGACTTCCCATGTTGTGGGAAATAGTGACTGGAGAAAAAGACTGGGACAAGAAAACTGAAGAGTAAAGACCAGGACGAGATACAAAAGAAAAACAGGACTTGCACCCAACAGAGACCAAAAAGAGAAAGGAACAGGACTTCACTGACTAGAGAATACACCCTGTGATACCAGAACCCAAGTATTTTTCTCCTAATGGTAAATACCCTATAACCCTTGACAAAGTATGTGTCTTGTCACTTATACTGTAGACACTGACGAAGCCACAATGAACACAATACTGCTGCCAGTTTTATAACACAGCTTCATGCCCATCAAAATTGTTACCCTGGGAATCTGACACTTTCGCACATGAGGTTTCAACATGAACTTGTTTTAGAAGCATGGGGATTTCACCCACAAAGTAGAGAAGAAGTATGCTGTTGTGTTTGCTCACTTTATTGTGTATAATTACCTCTATGAGAGAAGAGGTTATTATTAAAATCACAATAGCAAGAAGTTAAACAGAATCAGTGTAACTATGGAAGAAGTTCTGGAGCAGAAGGTGCTGTCTCCAGATTAAGAAAGTGTTTTGACATAATTGTCATATTTATTGTTTGGGATTTTTTGATAGCTACTTACATTTCAAGTAATGTGGTACCTTCTTCCTAACCGTTATTTTTATCATTGTATTTTTTCATGATCTTACTCTCTCACTTAGATTTTTTTTTTAATTAAAAAAAAGTTAGCCTAGCAGTTAAACAAGCTATTTGTATTAAGGAAAAGAGTATAATAGTTTTAAGAATTAGCTCCAATATTTCACTCCTGTAATGGCAATTGGTGAAAACACAGAACTGTCTGTGCAAAAGGAGTAATGACCTTGATTCAAAGGGTTCAGTACCAGTTATTAGGGCACAAAGTAAAATAATTTTTAGAGGAATTGGTCCTTATGTGGAGCATTTCTATTAGGTAAGAAATGGGAGAAGAAAGACAAGTTTCTGTGCACACCTTTTCCCAGCACAGCACTGTCAGCCTGCACAGCCTATTTCCCTTTCCTCTAAGGGGGATAACAGGTTCATTTTTACCCCTGTAGCTTGTTCCCTCTCATTACCTCGTAGGAGAATCTTATTCCTACCTCAGATAAATTATACCTCTTCCCATCTTCATCAAACATCTCTTCTCCAGCTCATTTATCATTAACAATTCCCACTCACAAGAAGCAAAGTTTCCACTCAAATCCAACAGCATACAGAACATCTACCCTCACAGGAAGGGGCAAACCCAATTATTATACACACTTAATGGAGACAAATGAGCAAGCCCAGCCTGGCAGCATTCAATCATGATGAGGACTGGGTGACAGATGATGAAAGAATTTGACACAGCTGACTTAGGCCCAATTTCCTGAAAGGTCTGCAAGAGCACTGCAGTATGGTGGTGTAGCGGTGAACAAGCTCCAGATGCAGGAAGCTGGAGCAGTCTCATCACCTCTTTCAGTGCTCTTTCCCTAGCTGAAGCACATCGGCTAGACACCCAGTTCCTGCTCTGTTGGGGTGCAACAGGGCATTTGGTAAAAAACTTTTTTTCCACTGGGGGAAAAAGACCTCAGTTTAAGCAACCTCAGGAATGAGTTAAAAAAAAAAAAAAAAAAAAAGAAAATACAAGATGATATCTCATCCCAGTACCCAGCTAGAAAGTACCCAGCTAGAGTACTTTCTGAGGACAGTCAGGGATGCCTACTGAAGACTTCATCCTCCACATAAAAGTGATCTAAAATGACTTATATTTCTTAGAAACTTGTCAATGTGTATGCAGCAAGAGTCTCAGCAAGAGTCTCATTTATATTTTTTTTCACTATATATTTTAATGTAAATTATAGGAAAATATTTTATCACATAGCTTAAAACAATATTATCAAAAAGTACCAAAGAGATAAAATACAACACAGAGCTACGTGAAGTACTAACAATGGCATTACAGGGTTACTCCCTACAAACTCTAGTCAAGTAAGTAAAATAATCAATTATCTAGCTTGGAATTAACTAGTACCTAATTCTCATTTGAAATAATTAGATATGTTAATTTGATTTAAAGGTGTGGGGTTTTTTTGTTGTTTTTTTCCCCATCAGTGAGAACGGAAATAGTTCAGGCTGATTGTCTTTGACAGTCTGATGTTGTAATTTACAACAGAGATTTAAATAATCCTAAAAGTGATAAGATTCTTTATTATAAGCATAAAGCTCTAATTAACAATAGGCATCTGTTGAAGTCATCTTTCCCATATCTCTCCATGGCACTCTTTGTGATGAATTGCAAAAATTTGAAAAATGATTTTTTAATATCTACATAGCAGAACTGTGGAATCATGTCTTTCTAAGCAAATCTAGAACATAAGAAGTCATGCCCAATGTTGATATTTCAGAATAGCTCAGTTCTTCCAGATATTTCTTCACTCAGAAACATAGAACTTGCTTGCTTAAAAATTATTTACAGGAAAAAAAAAAAAATGTTTTTTGCATGAAAAGACAATACAAGAGAACATGTTTGCAAATGTGAAAACAGATTTTGTAAATGACACAAGATGGAAATTATAATCAACACAGTGAAGAAGTGGACTAATGTATAGAAGAACTGCATGACCTTGAAAATGAGAGTAATATTAAAAAGGTCATGTTCATGCACATAGGGAAGAGAAACAAATGGTTTCTTTGCTATAAACTACAGGCTTCCTGGCTGTAAGCAACAATGAATGAGAAAGAGGTAGGTGTATCAGTCAATCACGCAATGACTGTAAGCTATCAATGTGATGCAGACATGAAAAAGGCAATTGAAAATCTAAAATATATCAAGTAAAGCATGTTCCATAGAGACAGGGAGTTATTAATGCCTTTGTATAAGACACTGGTAAAATTTCATTTGCTTTACTATATGTAATCCTAGCTACTGATGCTGAAGAAAGATGAACTGAAATAAGCACTACATGTAGGCAAAGAAACAAATGAACAAAAAAAAATCATCAGGGTTAGTTTAGCCTTACAAAACTGGCTGTGAGAGGTAAAGTATTCCCTATTTATGAAGTAAAGAAAAGGTAAGGGAGAAAGTTATTTAAGCTTAAGAATAATGATGCTGGAAGGGAAAGATGAGCCTAAATCAGTCATGAATAAGTGTAAACTGGAAACTAAAACAAGGTTTCTAAACTATTAAAAACAAATCAAAATTAGCTTCAGTTACAAGTTTTCCCTAATAGAGGACTAGAGCTCATGGTATCTCAGAAGAAAATGACAGTCATGGTTCTGTTGGTAGAAAATCTGTTAAAATGCTGCCATGTCTTTCTCAGAGGCTCCAAGGAGGAAGGAGTGAGTAACTAGGAAATTCTAAGCCTGGAACTTGCCATGACACTTTTGGGTTTGTTTTCTTCTAACAGCCACTATCTGTCCAGACAGGTCACCGACCAAATCAGCTCAAGTTCTTTCTTGGTAGGTCAAGGATTTTAGTTGTTTCCAGCCTTAAGATGGCAATAGCACGCTAGCATGAGCCAGTCCAAATCAACAATGGCGTTCCCTTGGAGTAGGTGATCTCCCTTGTCCTGGCACTGATGGTAATCTGCTGCTGATGTCAATCTGCACAACTAGAGGAAAATAATTATTTTTGGTTGACTTGGATTGGTTCTATTGTTTGTTTATTTTCTAGGTTAATCTTTTAGCTCATTCATCTCTCCAGCCTAATTTACACAGGGATCAGCTGAAAATTATTGCTGAGTAGGGGAAACCATGCCTAGGTTACAGAAGGGGTGACAAGATAAACCTTCTTATGACTTCTTAAACTGTGTTGTTACGTCCAAGTGATGCTGCAGTGCTGGCTAGTTTTCTCTCCCACTTTTATCTCCATAATAAATTGCTGAAAAATCTTTCTGATGGTCTTTCTAAAGTAAATGAGGTCAAATATATGTAAAATATTTTAAAAATAAATAAATAAAAAGTACAACTTATAACTTTATTGTATACCATGAATTCACTTGGTACAAGGGCAAGTTCTCCAAAACACTTGCAGCCTCCACCTGGCCACAGGCTCTAGAAGAGTAACCATGGATAAGGATAATATTGAGAGCAATTTCCCTAATTTACTATCTGTCATCAGATGATAAACAGTCATGTCTCTTTCCTAAGAATACTGAAGGAGCACGGCTGCTCAGTTCTCACATCCTAGTTGGTTTTGGATTATTTTACATCTGCGCAGGATTGTGACAGAACTCTTAGTTTTCATTAGGGGAGCATTGTTCCCAGGGAGCCCGAGCTCAAATTCTGGACCCAAAATGTAAGTGGCAATAATGCCATGTCAAGGCACTATGTTGACATCAAGAGTAAGTTAAGCTGTGTACATACACATACCCAGGCAGGTGTTCTTGATGCTGTTTGCTCTCTCTTTGTTCTTTTTTTTTTTTTTTTTTTTTTAATTCTTTGTTTGTTTGTTTGTTTTCCCCTACCTTTAACCCCTTTGGAGGCTTCCTAAAGAGATCTTCACTGACACCCCTGGGAGCAGAGGGTCCATCCTCTTCTTAACTGGCATTAAAAAGTGGACCTTAGGGTGTCAGATATTTGTCTTTTGAAAGCTGGCAATGTTCATTTGTTGATTTAGGAAGTCTAGAACTCAGACTTTGGCTTACAGATTTGGGCTAAAGGGCCAAATTAAAAAGTGATGAGAAAGTGGTTGTACTCTGGCAACGTTTCTCCTTCACAGCAAGCGAGCACAGCAGGGCTCCTCCAAGCATAAGCAGTAGAAAGCATTCGCTTCTGAGAAACTGTGAGACAGCTCTGAAAACCTTAATTTAAAGATACTTTAACCATTTAAGCTACACATACCCCTAAACCAACACCTGTCATGGTCCATAAACCATTTTCTCTCCTGTCTAGAAACCATATCTGAATGTATTTGTTGTTTGATTATTTCACTTAATTCCTGAGGTTCTTTGGCAAAGGACTGTTAAGATCCTGCTTAGTTTAGGCGATCTGTACAGAGCTATGGCAGCTGCCTCTGACCAGCCTACAGCATGACTGTAAAGCAGTTTAGTGGACAAGTTTCAGTCTTACCAGCAGAGTCCTTTGCCTATCACATACATTTCCAAAAGAAAAATGAAAAATTATTTTCTTCTCAATAATAAACACTGTCTTGGAAGGAAACAGGTTTACTCATAAATTAGGCTGAAGTTTAAGCAGGTTGTAAAAAGGAAACACAAATAGGAGAACATGTCTACCCCACCCCAAAAAAAAAAAAAAAAAAAAAAAAAAAAAAAAAAAAGATTAAAGAAAAATTAAAGAGAAATCCACAAAATGTAATATTGAAATTACCCAACATATTTTGGTGACTTACAAATATTTTCTTTCCAAATTTTCTTCATTTTATCTGTGGTGGAAGTCATTAAGTGATGTTGCCTTTTAGGTTAAACAAGATAATGTGGGGGGTTTTGCCCCTTTATTTTTTTTACAGGCACAAATTACTGGAAGCCCATGATACTCCCAGCCTATACCCTAAAAGAGGGTAAGACCGCTTCTTTCACTCATGTAAACCTCAGATCAGTCCCCTAGTTAGGCAATTAATATCATTTGATGGACAAATCCAGTCCAAACAATTCCAGTGTTGGCTGCCCCACCGAGCAATTGGAAACCTCAGAACTCATCTTTCATTCACTATCATCAGACAGTCTCTAGAGCACAGCACTGCATGCAGTTAATTCTTCCAGAAAGCAGAATTATTTAAAAACTAGTTTTCTCATATCCATCCCACTGTGTTTCCATTTATCAGAAAATCTTATGCCAGAACTAACTAATGCCATATTTTCTTTTCCTCACTGCTGAAATATGCTGTCTTGGCTTAATAGTGTCAGCAGATGTTGAATATGGGAAGGCATGGGAGGCCAGTAATCCAGTCCTGCTGTCCAAACAGATGGACATGATGCAAGACAGCCAAGAGAGCAAGCCATGGGCACCCAGGACATGAATCCCCAGTTGTGGATGTAAAACCTTTCAGTCCTATATTTGTGGTATATCATGATCTCTATCTCCATGATTTAGATTTCTTCTGAAGAAAACAAACCACTGAATGGCTCTGGTGGTTTTAAAAATTAATTTTTGGTCTAGTTGCACTACCTTCAATGTACAATTTGAATGATATTCTCCTCTATTCAGGCTGTCTCCTAAAGGTCTCTGAGAAACAAATCAGCAGCTTTCTGCAGGCTGGCTGAAATTCAAGTGTATAGGTGACCTAATTGCATAAACCTAGTCCTCAGCTTGAAAAGTGTACAGAAGTGACACTTAATGATAGAACTGATGCATTTAACCAAAGAAGCAACAAGGGGTAGATAGCTTTCAAGTCATTTTTAATGGCACTCAAAAGACGGAATAGAAGGACTATATTTTGATTCATTGCATAATATTGGAGCAAAATTTCTAACTAGTTTTGTTCCTCCAAAGGTTTGATGAGGACAGCAAGGATATATATTTAGAGTCTTTCAAATTAATAACACCCTTCTTTCAGCTGATTTTCCTGGTCAAATATTTGTCAAGTTTAGAAAAGTCCAAACTGAGTGTTTGTATTTGTATTGCCTTTGTATTACCCGGCATGATCTTTCTAAGTTTTCTATCAAACCAGTTCATCCGTGATTACATATTTTCTTATTTCAGCTCTCCTAACTTCTTTTGCCTCCCTCAGTTTTTCATATTATTTTCTCACTGTGGATAAACTATTATATATATATGTGTGTGTGTGTATATATATCAAGGTTCAGCTTTTGAAATATGGGAGAAACTCATTTCTGCACATAAATATTTCAGGAAATATTTTATTGGGTCTTTGCTTTATGTTTTAGAGCTGGAAACTTTTTGCTACTTTTTCATACTCTAATACTCGTTAAGCAATATCACTGGGCCCATAGGCAAAAGCCATGGCCAGCTTATTTTTCTTATTTTGTATATTAGAATTATTTTCATATTTGATCAGATTGTCTAGTAAAAATGATATAATTGAAGAGAACATCTCTAAAGAGAATCTAAAAATGCACCTGAGAGAAGCAGATATGCTGATATTGAAATTATATTCTGAGAGAATTTTTGCAAACAGAAAAACATTAAAACGTTTAAATAACTAACCTGATGGTTATACAGCAAATAAAGACAAAAGTTCCAATATTAGTTTGGTGAATCTATCAAAGAAAATCTACCTCCAAGGAGGAAGTCTCCATCTATCTATTCTGGCTCACACCAATTTTTTTTTCTAATAATAATGGAATGGTTTTTAATACTAACAGAACTGAGGTTATCTATCGGATATTGATTAGGACAGGAGTGTTAATTTCTCCAGGGCAAGTTAGATATGCATTTGATCAATTTTTTCAAAGTTGCTTAGATAGTATGAGCTTAGAGTTGCTTAGAGTATGAGCTCCATTTGCTCCTCAAACATTTCAGAAGTAGAATCACAGGATTTGCTTGAGCTGGCTACCCTACAGCCATCTCTAGAAACCACCCTGACAACCAGTCTCAGACAGTAGCAGTCTTCTCTGCAAAGGGAAACCTGATAGTTATCTTATTTTAAATCTAGCCACTATCATGGTAAGTTTTATCTTTGAGTTTCCATGTCAAACTGGAAATTCAAATGTCATTAGGAATCTGTTATGTCTCATTGCAATCATCAGACCTTAAAAGGAACTGCTTCCCAGAGACCAATGTTTATTGCTATTATTCATTTTTTAACTTATAGTTCTTTACTAATTGAGTCATGCATCAGCCACTTTATTATTTAACTTATATAGGCTATTAAGCTATTACTTAGGCCTAAAATTACCCAAACCTCCTCTATATCATTTTTCAATATTGATCCAACATTAGTATTCTGTCTATCTTCTGAAACTTACTTACAGACCAAAGCTTATTAAAGATAATTCCTTGGCTGGCTGTTTAAAAACTCTTGCACTCAGGTTATTGCAGATTGCTTTTTAAAATAATTGGTTTTAATAGTAGATGTTTTCAATTTCAGCAGTAACCAAAAAGAATATGAAATACCTTCAAATATGTTCTCAAACACTTCTAACACAGATCATAAATATTTATCAATTGCATCTTTGTAGTCTGTATTGTGACTAGCCTATTTTTCTCATTTCTGTCCAACCAGTGTCAGAATTAGTGTTTCTTATTCTTAACATATGTGTTTTTAACAGTATTGGCCCTAGAATTCTCATTTGTTTCCCTCACTATTTTCTGTATTTTCCAGCACCCCTTGGATTCCCTAATTTTGAGATCTGAGATTTACTGCATCTTGCACCGATATCTGGCATAGGATGACAGCCTACAAGAGTTCCCAGATCTGTCTGGCCTGAGAATTACAGAACATCTCTGATAAGCATCTCTCTAAGGCAGAGTCTTCAGCTATACCATGAGGATCAAAAGTACTTAAGAAGCCTTTGTACAAGGATGATAAGCAAGTCTTAAATACCAGAGCTGGAGGTAAAGTCTTGAAGGGGAGACATCCTAGGAATAACCCTTATGAATTTCAGGTTACTGAGCAGGTGACTGAGTTATGGAACAGGTTGCCCAGAGAGATCATAGAGTCTCCCTTCCTGGGGATCTTGAAAAGCTGCCTGGACATGGTCCTGTTTGAAGAGGTGGGTTGGACCCACAGGTCCCTTCCAACTTCAACCATTTTGTGATGTTGTAAACTCAAAATAAGTACCACCAGAGCTTATGTTGCTAAACTAGAGATGTACCAACAGTATTTTCCTCTCTGTCTCAACAGAAACAGAGAGAGAGTATTCAACCAATATTGAGACGAAGATCCAACTTGAAATTAATGGGTAGCTATACTTCATCTACTTCTTTTTTACATACTTGCAGCGATGTTACGTGGCAAATATTTTTAATTTGTTTTTCCGGAAAGGAAGCTGATTTCACAGGAATCAGGACAAACCAGACATGTAAGTACAGAGAACAAGGTGTTCAGTCAATAGTCAGGTCAATACCTCATCAAGGAAGTCCTATAAAAAAACTCAGTTTAGATATTTAGCAAACAGCATTGTTACAACTTGATCTATGCAGGATGCATTCAGTTTAACAGTTGCTACTCCTACATAAAAATACTTAATCTACTTCACCTGCGCTTTTTTTTTTCACTTTGAAGTCATATAAAACCAACAACAATGTAGAATAAGTTCAGATCAGAATCTACAATAATGCCCATGTTTGAAATATCATAAGTGTTTCAAGCCTTTCAGGGAGGGGAAAATGTTTCCATAAATGATGGGAAAAATATACAAAGTTAAAAAATAAATAAAATAAAAAAATCAACGAGTGTGTATCTTGTATTAGCAGACTGCATACCCTGAGGAACGTATGAATGTTCCTTGCCTTTTGTCTAGATATCCTTGCATTCCAAAGTCTCCTTAACTGATAAGAACTCCATTTTCCTGTCATATAAACAAGCTGAAAAAGCAACAAAGTTTTCAAATTCCTTTACAGTAAGAGTCTGTTTCAATTACAAAAGAAAGATGAACTGTGTAGGAAGGTCATCAGGTGTACACATCCCAGCAATGCTGCTAGAGATGATAAAATAACTCCTGACACTGAAAATGGCGAAAAACACTATGAGGTGGAATTCTCTGAAGATCAGTTCTGTAGTACCAGAAAAAAAAAGAAAAAGAAAAAAAAAAAAAAAAAAAAGAAATAGTCCTGGTTTTCTTGCTCAGCAGGTATTTAACTATCAGTGAAAAGCAAGGATGAAGAGAGATGTCTAAAGATAAATGTTTCAGGCAGGAACAATTCAGGAATGTGTTAGTGGTGTCCAAAGAAATACCTGTATTTTGCAGCCCTATAGATAAGAACTTTTTCTGTCCTTATATTTACATTTTTGAGCTTCTTGACAATACTTTAATGACTTTTGAAGACATTTTAATCTTTGTTTTGGCCAAGGACCGGCAAGGTGTTGAACATCAGAGGAGCGATGTTCCATGTACCAAACTTCAATAGTGACTGTATTTCTATTCTTATGTCACAGAATCACAGAATCACCTAGGTTGGAAGAGACCTCCAAGATCACCGAGTCCAACCTCTGACCTAACACTAACAAGTCCTCCACTAAACTATATCACTAAGCTCTACATCTAAACGTCTTTTAAAGACCTCCAGGGATGGTGACTCAACCACTTCCCTGGACAGCCCATTCCAATGCCTAACAACCCTTTCAGCAAAGTCCTTCCTAATATCCAAACTAAACCTCCCCTGGTGCAACTTTAGCCCATTCCCCCTCATCCTGTCACCAGGCACATGGGAGAAGAGACCAACCCCTTGTGTTGGGTCTGTCTGGGTTGGAGTCACCTTTCCCTTCAGCAGCCCACACAGTGCTGTGCTCTGCACTCGTAACTGGAATATCACTGATATCACTCCATTGTTGTGTCTATTGCTGCATATTGTTGGCACAGCATCAGGACTCCTTCCAAGCCCCCAAGAGCCAGCAGGCAGGGGGTGGGTAAATGATGGGGAGGGGACATCGCCAGGGCAGCTGACCTAAACCAATCAAAGGGATATTCCATAATACTTGATGTCACACTCAGCAATAAAAAGGGGGGCTCTTGTGGGGGAGGGGGCTGTTCCTCCTGAAAAACCACTATGCATTTTGAGGTCCTGCTTCCCAGGACGTGGCTGAACATCGCTCATTGACGGGAAGTAGAGAATAATATTTTTTTTTTCTTTCTCTCTGTGCTTCTGCGTGGACTTATTATTTCTCTTGTTTCTTTTTCTCCCCATTCCCTTTCCCTTTAATTAAGCCTTTCTGATCTCAAACCTCGAGTTCTCTGTGTTGCATTTTCTCCCCCTGCCTCTTTGAGGAGAGAGGGAATGAGAGAGCTGTTGTGGTGGAGCTCAGCTGCCCACTCGCGTAAAACCACCACACGTCCACCTCGCTACAGCCTCCTTTAAGGTACCTGTAGAGAGCAATAAGGTCACCCCTGAGCCTCCTCTTCTCCAGGCCAAAAACTCCCAGCTCCCTCAGCCGCTCTTCGTAAGACTTGTTCTTCAGACCCCACACCAGCTTTTTGCCCTTCTCTGGACTTGCTCGAGCACCTCGATGTCCTTCTTGTAGTGAGGGGCCCAAAACTGAACACAGTACTTGAGATGCAGCCTCACCAGAGCTGAGTACAGGGGCAACAATGATTTGAACTCCAGTAACCATTTGAAAGGTGTCTCTGATGCAGCAGAACTAAGGGACTAGTTCTGTATTTGGGCCAAATTCAGTCTTTCATTTGCTTGTAATCTTGTAACGTTTTGAATCCCCACCATCTTCTTTTTTCTTCTTTTTTTTTTCTTTTTTTTTTCTTCTTTTTTTATGTATAAGTCATTCTTTATCCTTTGTCAAACTTGAAGAGCCAAAGCTCAGGGGTAAAATATCTTTACTGACAAACAAAGGCTCAGGGCATTACCAGACAGAGGACACACTGCAGCTTATTTAATTTTCTTTCTAGCCCAGGAAATGAGGATATTGATGCAAAAGATTGTTCGTACAGAATGGGGCTCTGAGGTAGCCAGAGGGAAACTAAAATCTTAAAGCCATGAAATTGGAACTCTGTGAGAAAGATCCTGGCCACAACTGACAAAAGAGAATGGAGTTTACTGGATTAATCAGCTGAACTATCAGGGAAAATGTTAATTTAAATACTATGAGCATCATCCTTTCTTAGATTAGATTTGGAGAAGGTGATAGGGACAACACAGATCACAATAAAAAACAAGTGAAAACCCAAAAAGATGCATTTGTACAAACACAGTAAACCTTGGATTTGGGTTATTGTTACAATTTGGAGAAGGTTAAGGAACTGTCCAAATACTACTGTGCAAAACCATTCCTAAATACAGGGGAAAAAAAAAGCTTCATGACATCCACCTTCCATGGACAGAGAGTCATTTTGGTCTTGTTTTGAGTGAATGTGTTCCAGTTACAGGCAAGCTACAATTTTGCTGGCCAGCCCTGGCATGACATCTCCTGTCTCAGCAAGGGACAGAAAACTAATGCACCTTAAACTCCAAAAACAAGAATGTACTAATAAAGGTAGATCCATGCAGAAAAATAAATAAATAAATAAATAAATAAAGCAATTAATAAATATATTAATTAAAAAATCCAGTCTTATTAAATTCAGTAAGAAAAAGAAGGTGGTGGCTCTGACTGAATAATCAGTAAATCAGCATTCCTCTGCTGCAGATGTCCATGGCATATCTTAGAGATAGCACATCTGCTTTTGCCAGTCAGAAGCACAGAATAAGGCACTGCAGAGAATCTGTGTAGGCTACAGCTTGGATTTCTTACTGACAGAAAAAGCAATATCAAAGAGTGTTAAAGAGGTGCTTTTTTCTTGCAACCGTTGGAAAATTAAATTCCTTTAAAAGCCATTTTTGTTCACTGCTGAGCTACAAGCCAGGACTGGTCCCTGAAGCTATTTACTCATTCCCTCTCCCCACCCTCCCAAAACACCACCACACACACACACACACACACACACACATTGCAAGAGGATTAAACTATTTCTCAGTGCAGTGAGCTGATTCACTTTGCTCAGCCAGTACAGCTCCTTTCTGGGCAGGGTAGAATTACAGATTTACAGTTTTCATTATCTAAGGCTAAAACTGTTAATGACTTTATGTTGGCTGCAGGGGGCTGAGGGAAGGCACTGCTCTTCTTGCATAGCTGGGCTAGAACAGCCCTTTGGAGAAGACACTGGACGTGATTCCAGACCCACACATGCATACATACTATAAATGGTTATTTCATTTGCTTAGTATCAGAATTTCTTTCCCAGTTCAAAAACTGTGGTGCAACCATGGTGCTTTTTCTTACAGCTGTGTGTCCTTGGCCAGGATAGACCAGTAGTTTTCCCTAAGAGACAGTTCTAAATCTGGACTTAAAAGGAATAAAGACATCTCATCTGAAACCAGACATCCTGAAAACCCCTACCCTTTCACTGCCCTAGTTTAGAGCCTTTCTGACTTCAAAATTACTCCGGCACACAGAGATGAGCCTCTGCACACTCAGAATTACCCCAGACTTCATAGCTGTGCTCATAATTATCACCTGTAGGAGATGGTCATACACCCACTGGGGACCTCAATACAGCAACCACTCTCATATTCACTAACTGGACTTGTGTCCCTTTCAACTGCCATGATGAGTGTTCTTTTTGATATATATTTTATTTGAAGTAGCTGAGAATAAGGTAGCATTTATATAGCTATCAAACACTACCCTGAGCAGTGATATGTCCCTTCCCAGCCTGGCTGCTCTCTTCACCCTCAGGAGAGCTCTCTAACCAAGCTGAGCTCTGTGAGAAGCATTCAGTATATTTTCTGCTGATGTCCTGTGCCACTGTGGGAAAATAACTCACAGGACTGCCACGGGAACTGCAAGAAGAGTCAGCGTATGTGCTAAACCCATCCCTCTGGACCTCCATGGATCTTGTCCTCCTAGCTCTGCAAGTCCCAGCAACAGATCCCTATGGATCAGCTGCTGTAGCAATGGAGCTCCTCTGGGCTTTAAATGTCTCAGAATGGCAGATAAACAGCTTCATTTTAGCCAAAGATGAATGTGTGCAGAGAAGAGAAAGACATTCTTCACAGCTGGAGATAAGGAAGCTCCTAGCCAGCTTTGGTTCATGGGCTGCACCTCCCATGTGCAACCCACACACACCAGTGAGTTACAGATGTTCAGTGTTCATGGTAAAAGAGAGCCTAAAAACATTTATTTTCAGTGCTCTTTCCTTGGAAAGAAAGAGTTACTTCTTTCCATGCAAATGAGCAGAACAGCTCTATTCAAAGGCCATGTTACACAGCAGAATGTAATCTTTGGATAGCTGATGTAACTGCTAGAAAGATGAACTACTGTATGAAATAAGGATATTGGACAGTTATTTGTCAAATCTATTCAGCAATACATCATATTTAATATATTTAATTAAATCCTAAATGGAATGACAGAGCTGTCCTCTTTTCAGCTTCCTAACAGACCACAGGACTAAATACATGCAAATATTTCAGTGTTAGTTACTGTGCCTGCCTGAATAGAACAAGGATGACAATAATTCTTCATTTTATAACACACAGGAAAGAGTCATTTTTATGAGACAGATAATATTCCTGAGTATCAGGGAAGGATCCAGCTTCTCCTGCTGCATAATATGATAGACAGCACAAGCTTTGTATTCTTGGCTCACTCCAGTGAGCTACGAGGCTCTTTTGAAGACAAAGTTCAGCACATTTAGTATTTGCACTGAAGGGAACATGAAACTATTTAGTAAGTTGATTAAAAGAACTCAAAGAAAGAGCATACCATAGGTGTGGGGGAAAGACTAGAAATAACAGAGGTGACACAGAGCATTTGGAAGCCCAGGTTTCCTTTATTTATCCATCTTCACCTCTAAATTCATGTAGGACTGGAAACTCTTGTTTTTCATATATTTGCAAGCTGCTGTTTTCTTAAGCTGACAAGTCACCTACTTGGAGAATTTAGAGAACTGAAAAAATATCAGCTGGTTTGGGGTTCATTTTTTTGTGTACTATTGAGACTAAAGAACATCTAATTTGTGTTAAGTTAGCTAAATTAGCTGTGCAACAAATAATTCACCTCACAACATTTCTGCCCTGTGCTCTTGTACAAGGCACAGGGCAGAAATGTTGTGAGGTGAATTTTGCTTCAAAGGATGCAGTAGCCCAGCTGTGATCAAGAAAACATGGTTAGATTTGAAAGCATAAAAGACAATATCAAAATTCCTTGAATTTTCAGTTCTTTAAAAAAACTTCTCTGAGGCTTTTTGTTATAACATTGAAACAGATGCTTTAGAGTGAGTAGAGCATTTAAAACCTCCTTAAATGTATCTATAGCTAAAAACGTCACACTGTGCAAAGTTCTGCTAACATTTATCCAGAGAAAAAAATACCCAGTTTATTAAACTAAAATCCAAATAGGATGTCACTTGAGTTACAAAGCACAGACAAGTCAGGTTGAGTGTGGTTGCTACTATCAAGGTAAACTACTTTAGCATGATTAACACTGAGTATTTCTTCTGGCTTTTTAATTATGTGTTTTCTTTCCCTGATAGTGAAAATAAATTCAGGGAAATGTAATTTTTATTCAAAGAATAGGCTTATGCTTCTTTTTATAAAAGCTCATATCTGGGTTAATTTACAAACTCCCCTTGGGTTACACTTTGAAATGAACATTTAATGAAGACAAATATATTCTTTCACTCAGAAAACTATATATATATGTTTAATTGCTGTATCTCTGATATTATTTTCGAGAAGTATTCTAAGTACATCAAGAATGTACTGACAAGATAGAGACACTTGTATTTCATGTGAAAATAGAAGATTAAAAATGGCAGGGGCTGATGGAAAAAAAAAATATATATATATAAGTGCCTGATGAATCGGTCCCATTTGAAGTCAGTGTAAACATGCTTCTTGGCTGCAATAGGTTTTGGCTGAGGCTTTAAATGGGAATCCAGTAATAAACATTTGTTCTTGTAACCATACAAATCCAGCTACCAACAGTTACACACCTGAGCTGTGAAACAAGAAGTAAAGCTGACATATAGCACAATCCACTGTCCTGTCTGGAAGAGTTGCATAATATAGTTTATTTAGCTACCATAGCATATGTCAAAGTATTAAAAAATATTATCATAATTAATGGATTCACTCTCTGGTGAAGGATGAAATGATAACAGAAGCTGTATGTGCTGGAGCAAGAGAATAAGAACCCCCCCAAAAAAATCATGATTTGATTCTCAGAGTCTCTGTATTTTCTTGATGCAGAGATCTTACCAAAATTTAACAAATGTAAATCAAAAGATGAATCATTTAAAGTTCCTCAGTTTTCCAGAAGAAAAATAAAGAAAATAGTATGGAAAATATCTTAAACACAGCTCTTAAGCATGAAATGTGGCAATTCTTAGTACTTAATTAATTGGAGCCAAGTCCAGTTGGAGGCCAGTCACTAGTGGCGTCCCCCAGGGCTCGGTGCTGGGGCCGGTCCTCTTTAATATCTTCATCGATGATCTGGACGAGGGCATCGAGTGCACCCTCAGTAAGTTTGCAGATGACACCAAGTTAGGTGCGTGTGTCGATCTGCCTGAGGGTAGGAAAGCTCTGCAGGAGGATCTGGATAGGCTGGACCGATGGGCTGAGGTCAACTGCATGAAGTTTAACAAGGCCAAGTGCCGGGTCCTGCACCTGGGGCGCAATAACCCCAAGCAGAGCTACAGGCTGGGAGAGGAATGGTTGGAAAGCTGCCAGGCAGAGAAGGACCTGGGAGTGATGGTGGACAGTCGGCTGAATATGAGCCAGCAGTGTGCTCAGGTGGCCAAGAAGGCCAACGGCATCCTGGCTTGTATTAGGAACAGCGTGACCAGCAGGGCTAGGGAGGTGATCGTCCCCCTGTACTCAGCTCTGGTGAGGCCGCACCTCGAGTACTGTGTTCAGTTTTGGGCCCCTCGCTACAAGAAGGACATCGAGGTGCTTGAGCGGGTGCAGAGAAGGGCGACGAAGCTGGTGAGGGGCCTGGAGAACAAGTCCTACGAGGAGCGGCTGAGGGAGCTGGGCTTGTTCAGCCTGGAGAAGAGGAGGCTCAGGGGCGACCTTATCGCTCTTTTTAGGTACCTCAAGGGAGGCTGTAGCGAGGTGGGGGTTGGCCTGTTCTCCCACGTGCCTGGTGACAGGACGAGGGGGAATGGGTTTAAGTTGAGCCAGGGGAGTTTTAGGCTAGATGTTAGGAAGAACTTCTTCACTGAAAGGGTTGTGAGGCATTGGAACAGGCTGCCCAGGGAAGTGGTGGAGTCACCATCCTTGGAAGTCTTCAAAAGACGTTTAGATGTAGAGCTTAGGGATATGGTTTAGTGGAGGGCTGTTAGCGTTAGGTTGGAGGTTGGACTCGATGACCTTGAGGTCTCTTCCAACCTAGAAAATTCTGTGATTCTGTGATTCTGTGATTCTGTAATTAAGATTTGGAAGTACAGTACAGATAGAAAATATTTTAAAGGTTCAGACTGAAAATATAGAGAGAAATATGGCAATAAAAAAAACAAAACAAATACCTTACAGGAGATCCAAACTGAAAATGGTAACTCAAAGTTCAAAAGAAAACAAGACAGTGGTAGTCATCACAGAATACTTGGCAACCCGGAATCTCCTGGAAAATTACATCCTGAGGAAATTAGAACAAAAGGGGGATGAAAGGTGCTGGGGTTCTGCAAGATTGCTTTGTTTCAGAAGAGCATAAAGGCACAAGTGGAAGAAAATGAAAAGTGGGAAATAAGGACAGGTAGTACTGGCAGACTGAATATAGTCAGTGTAAAGGCCAGGAAGGTCAGGAGAAAAGCCATACTTTGATGTAATGCAGAGAAAGGATTGCTAAGAGACTCAGCCAAAGGTGGTTTTTTTTGTTTGTTTTTTTTTTTTTTTAATCCCTAGCTTTGATCCAAGTGATATTAGGCCCTGGTGACCCTGTGGTCTTTCACAAAAACATTTGTCATTGTAATCCAGAGCTCCTCTCTCATTTTGTATTTGAATAGGGTTTCAAGCCACTGCAAAGGTAGATGTCAGGAAAGAATCCCCCTTGTTAGTTAAAGCCTAAGCCTGAATCAATCAACATTATGTACAGCCTTGATTTCTGTCTTACATCTTCACCTTATTATAAAAATAATGGGGGAGGGACTTCTTCAACCTGCTGGTGATCAGTGGAAGAGTCTGTACTGAGCAGAGTGTACAGTGTGCTGCAGTGATGTTGGGAAGAGATATCTTCTGACATCCTACATAAAACGTTTCAGTCATTTAATTATTGCTGCTTAATTCCTCTGTCAATTCACATCAAATACATGGGAAGAACACCAACACATGTAATAATCCTTGTGTTAAGACAGATATCTTACCTCTATGTTCTGCTTGAGAGATTCCTCCTAAACTATGTATAATTGCAGGTAAGTTAAGAGAAATCAAGTAAGTTAAAACCACAAGATGCCACACTGCACTTTTCAGATTCAACACAACTGCAACAGACAACACCTTCCTAATTTCATCACCTTCCAGCTCATGAAGGGAGAATAACACCACAGTGTTTTGGTTAGTTCACTTCCTTTGCTAATGACCACTCACATCATTTTCAGTGAGACAGCTTTTTCAGATCACACTGGAAAAGTGCCACCAAAGCACACCCCTGAGTTGGTCAGTATCTGTAAAGATTATTACAAATCCCTACCCAAATCAGACACAGTGCTAACTGAATATCACGTCCCTGGTCTCAGGTGGTTGCATTACCTCCTGTCGTATGTGGTATAAGTGAATCCATGCCTCACCTCACCACACTTGGGCTTAGGAGTGATCTGCAGAAAGGGATGCCCTCCTTGCCTTTTCCAAGTCCTTTGTCCATTCAGCCTTCCATGGGAAAAAAAAATAAAAATAAAAATAAATATGTAAAGAGATTTGTCCTTTTTTCCCCATAGCAAGCTAGGGAGATACCTGGTTTTCATAGCGAAAATTCATTTCCTAATGTCATAATCTGACATTACCCAGAACCTGTACTGCTGCTGAGGGCAGTGTCTTCTTGGAAAAGCATGGTGGCAACAAAACAACACGCTCCAAATGGCCCAATCTATGACTTGGGGATTGCTCCTGTTCCTGTCTAGAGAAGGGAAACCAAGGGTCTCACAAGATCCCAGCGTGGGAAAACTTGTTCCCAATAGAACGAAGGACAGCATCTCCCTAAGAAAATTCTACAGTGCTTTTAGCCTCTATCTCTAATGGATATTTTGATTTTTTTCACATTCTTAATTCCACTGCTCAAGCACAAGTAAGAAGTCTAAATGACAGGAAACAAGCCTTAAATTTCATATGCCTTCTAATTTCCGCCACTCACTGTGCAAATCAGGACTATTTGTTCCAGCATTACTAGGAAAAAGAAATATAGTTCTTCTGCATGCTAACTGCCCCTCTGCCAAAGTCCTTAAATCCAGCTCTCTGATGGGAATGTTTTCATTAATTGCAACACACAGTTTGTAAGTTTGACATCGTCACTGGAACAATGCTCCTGGTTTCTGAGCTACCATCAAGTCATCAATTTGCACATGAACTGCTGTCCTGTCTACATCTGCTCCTTCAATACTCTGTGCCTTTGTGCTCTGACTGAAATCTCCTACTACCATACTGGCACTGAGTCATAATGATGATTTCCTCTCTTAAATTGCCTCTATCTGCCCCTGTTAAATGAAGGGAATGCAAACGGCAAAACATGTTCACTCACTGGAACAGTGGAAAAACAGCACTTTAGCAGCAGCATCTCATTGCCTTTTTCATGCAAGCCATTCACACAGCCCCTAACTACCATCACTTCAGTCAGTCCACAATAACCATAGTTGGGCTGCTTTAACTGAAATTGGACAGAGACTCATACCTGGCCTTGAACTATAATTTGATCCAAAATATCTCTGTCTGAAACCCAGTCCCTCACAGTTCTTTTTTCCCTCTTCTCATTACATTTAGCTTGTTAATGGAAACATCACCAGGTCAATGAGCTATGCAATACAGTATGAAAAAAGAAATAAGTACCATATAATATATATCCTTGCCTTCTGGGGAGCAGAGAAGTTATATCAAACAATATAGAGACATAGTCATAGAATCATAGAATCAAAAAATATGGAGGCATAGCCCCTTCACACCAATGAAAAGAATGAAATTATCACAGCCTGATGGAAAAATAAAAGTTTAAATTGGATTATCTTTGCAAACATCAGAGGCAGATTTCCACTGACACAATGTCACACAATATAATATTTTTTTCCACATATCCAATGAAGTAAAGTTACAAAACATGTTTTTCTTCAGTTGCTGTTTTTGCTTTGTAGGTGGTGGTTTGGTTTGGGTTTTGGTGTTTTTCTGTTTGTTTGCAATATTTTTAGTTAGTTAGTTGGGGGGGTGTTTTGTTGTGTTTTGAAGGATTTTAATGTAATCTGTATTAATAAAAAAAAAAAAAAAAAAAAAAAAAAATTTAAAGTAGAAAATACCAAAATTTCAGAGAACAACGTATCTGGAAAACATGTATTTCCCTTTGTGAATAACTGTATGTGGAAATAATCAGGCTTCTTGACACCTCAAATCCTGCTTTGTCTCTTCGTTTTGTACCCTGTGATACAAAGTTATTTAGGGTTTCACTTTAAAGCTTCACAGCATTTTCATGTTTCACTCCCCGATGTCCTAGTAAAGATTTGGGGAACAGAATTCCCTCCTAGCATTTGGGTTTGAGCTGTCATGCCCGTTGTTCCCATGTCAGACCTCACTTGCCTGCATGCCGGCCTGGAGACACAAAGGGGTGAATCTGCTTTTAAACCCAGCAGTAACACTACTTCAGTTACTGAACTCTTAGTAAACTAAGAGTAAAATCAAAGCAGCACTCAAACAACCAGTGTGAAGGATTTCACACTACATTCAAGAGGCTGATACTGATATGTGCTCTGAGTGTCCTGGTCAATTCACTCTGGTGTCTGGGAACTTCGTGATGTCTTCTAAATCCTTTTTTTCACAAGCTAAGCTACTCCTTATGTCACTATACACTTATAGGCATCCTTTCATCTCAGTGCTATCACCTTATAGCCCAATAATACAATGTTTGTATTGTTAATAGACTACAGACTTTGTACTGATGTCTTAAGACCTCAGCAGTGAAGCTTGTCATGCTTGCTTTGTCTGAATGTTTCTTGATCTGCCTAGGGCTTCATTTTAATTCAGTTCAGTAATTTTTCCTCCAACCAGGTGGCCATGCATAATTTGTTTTATTTTTGTTTATCTATGTATAGTAAAACCATAGCTTTTATAGAGAGAGTAATAACAAGTATCTATTCTGTGTAGGATGAGCTATTTATGACTCTAACTTTACGTTATAATATGGAGAAGTACAGGCCTGTTCTGCTTGCAGAGACTATCAGTCACCTGTGAAGGGACCCGGAGTGGAGTATGCACATGGGATGCATGTGCATCCAAAAGATGGCCCGATGGTTTTAAATGTCTCAAGAATGATAAGTTAAAGAAGTGGATGCCAGACCAAACCCATTTTAAGGATGTTTAAGTAAACAAATAAATAGTATCTAGCATACCTAAAAGGCACCATGTGTACTAAGATCAGGCTAAACATGGAACTGCAGAAAAATCAAGACCAGAGTGTACAAGCTTGTTAGCAAACATAAAAATTATCCCAAATGTATCTTATAAGAAGGAAAAAGAAACCATTAACAAGACATCATTGTTCCTCCAGCACATGCACCAGGACGATGACATCAACCTTAGAACTGAGCAGGGCTGTGGAAGGGTGGCCTAACACCAGGGAAAGAAAATGGTAGAAAGTGTATGTATCACAATTTCAATTGTTTTGTTGTTACCGAGTTTTTTTCTGTATGGTAGTATTCTTTTTTTCTTTCTTTTTTCTGTAGTGGTTAAGTTTGGACTGATACTCATTCCTGGATGAGACTGTTAAGAATTTAATAATACTAACAGAAAAACCTTGGCTTTACCAATGTTATGTGTTTCCTTTCTGCCCATAACATGATTTTGACTGTATTAGTGTTCCTATGTTATTTCTTTAAATTAGCATGCTGGCTGATAGGAATTTCACATTTCTTTCAAGCATGCAAACAAGAGTTTCCCTTCTCAATGTGGTTTTAGTACTCATATCCGCATTCATCCAATCAGTGCAAATCAAATTTTTAAGATACATACTACTTATGATTTCTGCAGTGAATTTTATTTTCCTATTTCTGTAGGATTCCTGTCACGATGCTGCCTGAAAATAATTACCACAGCACATTTCTAGCAGCTCCTTTGCAGCTTCTTTCACCAGTGCATTTTAGGGAAAGAGGAAAAACAATCAGGTTACAGAACAGTTATTCTGCCTCCTGAGAGGTCTATACATCTCATAAACTGGACCTCATAAAGCTGAAAAAGATGAAGGCAAGGCTACTGCTGCTATGTGCCAGTGATCATTTTTCAACCAATAACTCAGAAACTACAACAACGTACTTGAGGAAAAAAACAAAAAAAAAAAAAAAGAAAAAAAAAAAAAGCAACACAGTAAGTGGACTTCAGCTAATTTTAAAATGAAAATAACTTCACCACCAAATTTAAAAGTTTTCAGTCAGCACTTTAATAAACCTACCCAAGGCACAAGTATTTGGAGGAAAAAATAAAATGAATTAAATCATTGACTTTAAAACAATACAAACAATACCTCTGTGACTGTGCACACACATGCAGACACTGAAAGACCTGTTTTTCTGGGTAATTTGGTAGATTTAATGTGGTTGTGTCAGACCAGATGATATTTGTAAGAACTCTTACTTGACAGAAATATCAGTTACAAAATGAAATAACACTACCATCCCTCCAAAAGGAGAGAAACCTTTCTGCCACTGCAAGCAGAACCAACAAACAAACCTCCTGCTGGGAACAAACCTGTCAAGTTGCTAATATGCTCTGTTCTTGCCTAGTTGTATGCAGAGAGGTTCTGTGTCATTAGCTAACACAAATCCAGGTTCAAAGAGATCTTTGAAATGACAAATCTAAAATGACAGGGGATGGAAAAACAAACTGTGTACCCAGCAAGGCAGAGCTCTCTTTAGTGATGAGTGTAACTGGAATACACAATAGAGCAGAAATATTAGCTTTAAGGTCCATTGTACAAACAACATTCAACAAGTAGTTACAAGTTAATGAATGATATATGTAGGGATGGCTCAAAGAGTGCTCAATTCTCCTGACAGGACTTCTCATGCAGACACACTAAAGCCTTCAACTTCTAATGTTAAAGCCCTCAACTTGTACAAATTGTCATCACTATTTTTGTGGTAATGGTGCTGTGAAAATTTGCATCAGTAGTGGGTTTGCATTGTTGATTTTGTTGGGACATCCCACATATACATGTAACAGTGGAGACTGAATTTGAAAACGTAGGTCCACAGCAGGTAGAGAGGCACAGCCATAGACATGGAAGGAATAAAGGTTAAGAGGATAGGAGTAACCACTGAGATTAGTCTGGACAAGGACAGGAAGAAGGAAAAATTAGTCATGTGAGGCCTGTAGAGAAGCCTAAATGTGCCATGATATTCAAAGGTACACAACTGCTGCTACCAGTAGCTCAGCTCCAGTGAGATTCTCACATGAGGGTGACTTTGCAAGAGTTGTTCTATCTGGGGCTCCTAAATGAGATCAGATCTCACACAGGATTTTCCTGAAGCCTAAGATACTCAGTTGGGATGTGCTAGGGACAAAAAATGGTGCCGAGGTAGGAAGTCTCACAGCCCCAAGAAAAACATCTAAGTCCTGAGGCTGTGGACACAGGTATAAGTACATCCTGTCCTCAGCTATAAATTGCATAAGGTCCAACACTGGAAAATGTCTATGGGTCTGCTTTGAAAACCTCCTCTTGCAAGTCAGGCTGCAGACACTCTGTAGTACCCAAATTAAGAGACTATTTGAGTGCCAGCTGCCACAGATGTCAACATCTTGAGCCAGAGAGCTAGACCATAGCAAGTACTTTGAGGATTTCGGTGGCATATGAACCTTGGCATCAGTGTCTAATGTGGCAATACGTTACCACAATCCCTATGTGGGTTTAGTTCTACGTGCCCAAATATTTCTGGGAATATGAGCACTGAGCTTTGATCTGTATACTATGTTCCTCCAGTCACAAGTGCTTTGCGATTACTCTTTCATATAGTCTACAAGGTCTAATGTCAACTATTGTTCTATCTTCTCTACTTTGGGCACTTTAAACTCAGAAATTACAGAAGAAGAAGTTACCAAGGCCATGTAATGTAAGAGCACATAGTACACACCTGAGACCTGGGAGCCAACATCAGAATGAAGTGGCCTAGCAGCAAAATTACTCAATTTATCCTTGAAATCCCCTACTAACATATTTAAAAGAGGCAAATTCCATGCCTGCTTTAAAAGAAGTTTCAAGGCAACTGGGATTTAAAGACAAATTAATCTGACCTCAAATAACAGCAACTGAAAGCAGAACGATAAAACATCGTAATTAACAAAAAGTTATAAAAACCATTTTTTCTTTTTCTCCCTGTTAGGAGAATAAATAAATAAATAAGAACATAAATATGAACAAACAGTGAATTTAAGTTTTCTGTCAATACAGAACTAAAGAATATTTGATTACAATGAGCAGCAATGCATTTACTCCAAAGTTTTCTTTGTCCCAACATATCACCCAGATCAAATGTAGAGCAGGTCTGATGTTTTCTAGAGGAACCAGGTTTTCATCAGAGAATGGCTTCCAGTTGAAAACTAAAATAGAACTTCAGAAATCAGTTCTGACAGAATTGCCCTACCAAGCCATCTTGCTGGGCCATGTGTCTTGTTGGCATGTAGAGCATGTTCAAAAGTTCTGTCACTCTGAATCTGAATTTCTTTTCTTCCCTTCTCAGATGAGTAGCCTGCAAAATGGGCTGTGAACTTGTCCTGTCTGACCCAGCAGGTAACCTGCCAGTTATAAAAAATAGCTCCTAAAAGAGAGCGACAAAGGTAGGGAAGGAGAAAGGATTCAAGCCACAACTTTGCATGCAAGTGCATACTTCAGCTACAAACCAGAGTGAACTTTTCTATTCCAAAAATGTTTCGAAGTTTTTTGAGTATAATTTTGGGTGGATATTGATAGGATTTGTTTGGAGAAAAAAGCCATTTCTTTCCCACCATACACTTAATATTTAACAATACTGAGTAAGAATTAGCTACCAAAAAAGATACTGGGATCCCTAACGAATACGTTGCATACATCTATATTCTGTGCTAAAAGATACTGGCTATGTTCTAAGCACACTGGTCAAAGGAAACAGCCTTTGGTAGCTTCCATAATACCTCTTCCTCCATATTGATTCCTTTTGTTTGCTGTTGCTTCCTGTCAGAAATAGAACTAGACATCCTTTCAGGTCTAATCCAACATTACTGTCCATTTACTTATAAAAAAGGAACACAAGGAGTAGTACGTACTATCATCATGTACCCAACAGCTGCAAAATGTTTGTAGTACTAACCAAAAAAATCAGTATCATCTTTATTCACCTATTCCATAACAAAACTAATTTAGGCCCTTCACTTCCCCATTTGACAGTAAAAATCATAATCAGAAGCATCCTCCTTATAATCACTGAGACTTAGGCCAGACTGAGTATGACATGATATGCAGTTTGGGAAATATCTGAAGATTTATTACATCTGAAACTGTAATATAATGATATAATGTAAAAATATAAAAATAATATAATGTAAAGTTATAATGTACAATTAATATAATGTAGAAATAAACTGAACTAAGACTATTATAATGGAACATTTTTGTTACTACTAAAAATATTTTTGTAAGGAAGGGGATAGATTGTTTAATTGTCTTCTAGTTAAAAGAATGATCACATGGTAAACCTTCATTACAATACATAACCACCAAGCCTGATTAAACAAATGTTTGTACTATTGATATGATTTTTTTCATGGAGAGATAAGAATATATATTTTTCTAAAATGGCCTTCTTTTGCACTTTAAGTCATAGAAAATCTGCATAGAAAAATGGTGAATCTCACCTATTTCTAATTAGGCGTTGTGGTTTAACATTAGGCTTGCACATCTTTGCACTACTCACCTAAATAAACTTTCTTGCTCTCAAACAGAAGACCTGTAATTCTGTACATGAACAGACACAAATTCCAGAAACAATTCTGCTTGTCATTTATAAAGGGGAATTCTGGGTCCCCTATGCTTTCCCCACTAGCATGGAAATTGTATTAAATACTGTAGGAACACCAGATGGATTTCATTTTAGAAACAGATAAATTGGGCATGCAAAACAGAAAGGCAAATGCCATCTTTGAAATATATTTAGTGTTGTGGCATTCTCTGTCTATAATTACCAACTTTTTTTTATAATTGCTTGCTAGCCATGACCAGGCTCTGCCTCACTGACATAAAATTAGTAACATTTCATTGAAATATTGAGTGGTGCACTGGGCTATCTTCCTTTCCAGAAATATGTTGACTTCCTGAGGAATGATGAAAAGATCCGACTGCACAGTTGTATAAGTGCACTTTTCTTTGATGTACTTAGAAGTGTCATGCATTAAAAGACCAAACAACCCAATAATTACTAGATAGAACTGAAATAGGTCTGGAAGTTGCAGAATGTCATGAGAATTGTGACAAAAGATGTAAAAAAATTACTTCAATTCAATCTTCTTCACAGTCTGGCTGAGAAAAATGAAAATGTGAAATCACTGCTCCAGATCTTGGAGCTTAGATGGCTGTAATGCTTTGGGCTAACTGAACAAATGTGGGGGTGAAAACAATGCTTTAAACAACATGTTTTCCAGGTCAGCAGTTCAATGCTTCTCCAGGTAATCACTCGTGAGCTTTTATCCAAGCCACTTGCTATTAGTGCTCTTGAACCATATTTTCATTGCCTGCAACAAACACACACAAACACACAAGTGTCCTTACTAATCCAGGATCATATCCAGGCATTCAGTTTAAATTAATGAGAATGTCTGCAGAATGAGAAGTTCATCAGTTGTTCTTTATGTTCAGCATCACATTGACGTCACCGAAGTACATGAAGTACTGTAACAAAATACAGCATTATAGCCTGAAGCAGTGCTGTAAGCAGGTTCTTCAAAGTTTTCCTATCAAATCTGTACTATAATATCTACTACGCTGGGCTTTCCAGACATAAAGATGAGAGAGAATTATTTTCTCATAATTAGTCCATGAAAACTATATATTTATTCACCACAGGATCAACTTCCACTCCTGAAGCAGTAAGAAGACATAGGCAAGGTTCTCAGGTGACAGTGCTTCAAAGCCTTGTCCCCTCCCCAGCAATTCTTCTCAAAGCCTTTGAAAGCAAGTAGTTTGACAGTGAACCACATAAATGTTTCCCTCTTGTAGAAGGCTTGTGAGCAGCTGAGAAAGAAGGCAAAAGCATAGAAAATGTAGGATGACTTTAGTCCAAACCAGTATCTAGTTCAAGCCTTTGGTAAAACTTCAAATGATCCCAGCATCCACGAGGATGAAGAACTCCTTAGTGTCAAGGAAGGCAGGGGCCCAGCCAGGGACCTTACTCATTGTCATTTTACATAGCTCTCTCTTAGAAATTATTTATTCTAAAATGTGGACTGGCTGTGAAATGCTATGTTTTGCTTGAACATACCAGCTCTTCGGAAATGTTTCATCTTTTTTTTTTCTCCATTTTCCTTTAGGCATTTTTTTTTTTTTTTTTTTTTTGGTTTATACCTGAATCCTTTTTGATATTCTTAAATTTTCTTGGTTTGCCCTGTCTCCAAATCTGTACCTCCCATTCCCTATGGAAATACTGTAGTTTTTGACCATCAGATAGGCCACAACACATTCTAGATGGGATAAAATCTCCTTACTCTTACTGGGACACCGGGAAATTCAGAATGCCAAAAGCATGTAGACAGAACAACAAAAAAGTAATACAAAAGCAAATGGGAAACTTGACCATATCACAGAACTTGCTAGACTATATTCTGCCATTAGGAGTGGGAATGGTAGTTCTGGTGCATTTACCTCATGTGGTTTATACTATCCAGCCACTAGATAAGAAAGATAAGTAATTCCAAACACATCTTTTAGACCAGGTTCCTCAACAAATTTGCAAGCATTCTGTATGAGTGAGCTTACAACAAAGACAATGAAATGTGTTCTCTTCCCTGGCATTGGCCATTGTTATGCTATGTGTGGATATAAAGCAAAAAAAGCTTTATTGAGAGATAATATTAAAATGCATTTGTATATGTTTATAAAGAATCACCAAAACCTTTGTAGCATATGACAAAGCAGAAAAATACTGGAAAAAAATACACAATGCAGTCTGGTAAATGATGATATTTTGATATTGAATTAAAAGTGTAACATGGGACTGGGAGATGCTGTGGAATACTTGAAAACACATGATTTCTGATTGATCCTACCAGAAGTAGTAATCCAGTGAGTAAACATGTCTCAACTAGTAATATGGTAAATGACAAACTCTTAATTCCAGGACTGATTCTTAACTTGATATTGATATAATAGATGTAATAACTGTCCAACCTGCAGGGAGAGCTGGCATTATAGTGAATGTCTGTGATACAAGCAAAGATGCATTACTGGTATACATTGGCATTAATGACTAGTTTCACAGCATGGAAAGTTACAGGCAATGCTTTCCTCAGTGATGTTTTTAACTGCTGTGGAACTGGGAAAAATCAAGTACAGCCCTAGTTCAAGTGGTTATGATGCATGCTGAAGTCACTAAGATAGTACTTGATAAAGATCTATGGAAAAGACATGTGCAACCACAATTTACAAAGCACCACAGCTGGCTCACTGAATTTCAATAGCATTGGAGTGCCTGATTCCTTTAAATTCTATTGAAATCCACAGTACACAGTCTAACAGCGTTACAATACAATGCATTTCCAAATTGTGTCAAATTGAAATTCAAACATGGCTGGCTGCACCAATACATACTAATAGAGCAAAACTCTCATATCCCTAATCCTCCTTGATGCAACTGGTTTACATTCTTCTCTAGCATCTCATTATGCATGTTCCCAGTACCCTTATAAATTTTCATTGATGTCTCTTCTCCCCTACTTAAAATGAAAACATCTGGATTAAAGTAACTAAATTCACCCTGTCAGTTTTGCATATAGTCAATAGTTTTTAAAGCAGAACTCCCAGCTTCTCTACATTTTCAAACCTTCAACATTAAGAAAACCCAAACTCCCAGTGGATCGTTTGGCTGTTTCCAGTCATATTCCTTTGAATGATTTGTGCTGGAATGTAAATATAATCATTCTGATTTAGTATCTGTTAGCAAGCTGCAGACCACAAATAAATAGAGTTGTATGGCTACATAGCCTACATATTTTATTAGCAACAAATTAAACTGAATTGAGTCTCAACCTGAGCAAGCATTTCTTGCCAGGTCTGAGGCAGGCAATTTTTTCTCGAGCTCCTGCACTCAACTTCTGACACTAGAAATGTTGGTGGGTCTTAGCCCAGCTTAGCACTGAAAATTTCGTCCAACTGCAAGACCAGTTCCACCACAGAGTTTTGTTTTGTTTTGTTTTTGACACCAATGGGTTATCATTCCTATATCTCTCCTTGGTATGTTGACACTAAAGCTATCTTTCTAATGTTCTTTCTGTCTCATCCTTTACTGAGACATCCTCCTCAGCAGTTCATCTACACGACACTACCAGAGCAAACTAGCTGTGTCACAAACAATTAGATGGAAATTATCTCAGAAACACTAGAAAACACGGGCACTACTTGCTTAATAGAAACAAACACAGGAAAATTCCTTTCTAACCACAGAGAAGACTGGAGCCATCCTTTAAATCCATAAGGAAAACTATGCATGCCAGCCACTCTTATTAAAAAAGGCATTACCTTTCTCCTCCATCACCCCACAAAAGAAAGTCTGTATGCTGAAGGGGGCATGTCAGACAAAAACTAATTAATAATAGATTTTACCCAGAGGTTTGTGATAGAAATTTTTAGTCTCACAAGGCTAAAATACCCTGGCTGTGCTTGGGAAAGGGACAGTTCCCTTCTCTCTCCATCACTCTTCCTCAACGGCTTTCTACAGCAGCTCGATATTTCACTCTGATATTTTATTTTTAATTATTATTTATCTCCAGTCCCTGGATTATTCCAACTGTTAGAAAGCCCAATTCCAGGGTTTATTCCGCAGTAACCAAGTCAGTGGAACCTGCACAAACAACAGAGGAACTAAATCCTTTCACTTGCTTGAACAGAAAAAACAGTATCTTCTCTAAGAAGCTCCAAAGACTGTAATCCCAGAGCTCTTAGATAATGTTTTTTAAAAGACTGTTTTATTCCAGATGCTGAGCTACCTGTCACAGAGGAATAAAGTTGCTGATATACAAGGGGACAGTCTGCTATGAGCTGCAGACACGTTGCCACATGCAAGTGGCAGACATGAAAGGAAATTATCTTCTTCTATGTTTGTTTCAGTTGAATAAAGAAAATAAAGAGTTGGATTTAACATTAAAAAAAAAAAAAAAGAGACATAAGAATAATAGATTCATAGAGTGGGGAGAGACACAAGTGGGAAGAGACCCACAAGGATCATTGAGTCCAACTCCTGACAAAGCCACAGTACCGAACTCTTCAGAATGAAATGCCAAACATCATCTGTGCTCCTCCCTAGGCCTGGATTCTACTCCTACATTTTCTATTTTCACTGTTATTAAGTATCAAGCTGTAGTTGGAGAAAAGTGGCCACCTTTAAAGTGCCAATAATCCCGTGTTAAGTCTTGGTGTGTTAGTTGCCCAAGCATTTGCATACGTGGCAAAAGTCCCTTTTCATGTTCACCAGAAATGTTAATAAAGAGTGTCTCTAATAATTTCAAAACTTTTGGAAATATCTCTAAAAAGTCATAAAATAGGTGTCTTCCTACAGACACTTTTGGTTTCAACTGATTACTGCCAGAAAATAAATAAATAAATAAATAAAAATAAAAAGAGCAGAAATTTTCTGATTAAGTCATGTTATAAAATGTCAGAGAAGCAGCATTTGCAGAGATGAGAAGCAATTAAATGTTCAAGTAACATAATAAAATGTAGGAAAATGTGCTCTGAAAGTCAAAGGCCATAAGGTCAGCAGAGAAAATTTGGAAAAAAAGAGCAAAGGTGACTATAAGTTAGCAAGAAATAGAGACTTTGGGGGACTCTTAGGTGTGAAGAACTGATTAGTCTCCTTCATGAAAAGAATAAATGGAGGAGAAAATAGAATAAAAATACAATTGCCAGAATGAAAATCAGAAAGATGTGAAGTTGACAAGATGTAGAAAAGAGATTTAGAGACCAAAATAGAAAAATTGAAAGTACCTGAATAAGGTGTTTAGATCTTATTTCTCTGTAACAACAATAAAGTTAGTTGCAATAACTGTAAATAACAAAGAAGGATGCTTATCCTTCTCATCAGGTATAATCCAGATGTCTCCATAACTGTTTTTAAGGTTGTTGCCATCAAACAAATGTTGATAGTTTTAGCAAATTAATAATTTCATGTTTATAGTCCACTAAAGGTATTTGTTCACATTTGTTTTAGAGTATGCTGGAAAAAGCAGATAATACTTTTGTTGATAAATTCAGGTTGATAGGGTTCCCTTGCTAGCAAAGAGATTAACTTTCATTCAGGTCTCAGCATATGTAGCATTATATGACTAGCTACCACTTCATGGCCAAAAGAAAACAGAATGTATGGATTTTAAATTCAAAAAATCTTCATTTTAAGGCATATTTCTCCAATAGGGGATATGAAACATTTACTTTGGTGTAAAGTTCTACTCTTTATGAAAGGAAAGCTGAACCTGTAGATGAATTGCATGTATCAAAGATGAGTTAAATTAAATCCAGTCTGCTAAAATTGTTGCCTTATATATTAAGAAGATGAGAAAAGTTAGAAATTAAATTAAGTTCTTAAAATATTGATAAGCCTGGAGTTGCTGTGACAAAGATTCTTTGCTTTTCCTCTAGTTTTATATGATGGTTTCTCACATCTCACTGGTTCTGTTTGTTTGGAAATATATTCAAGTCTTACAAAGACTTTTTAAAAGTCATAATTTTTTGTGCTTTGCATTAAAAAAAAAAATTGTTTTGCTTTGAGTTTTGTAATTTGCATAAAGAAAATTGTATATAGAAATGTCTGTTCCACTCTTTTTAAGGTAATAGAAAAAGATTTATACTCAGCTGCGTTTCTTCTTCCCATTCTGTGTGAAGGATGGATTCCCTTTGATCACTCCACATCAACCTCTTTCAATCTTTGCTCACTTCACATTCAAATCCTACAGTTATATCTATTCTCTCCCATAGCAACATTGGATTTCATTTTCTTAATGCTGACATGGGTTAGAAAACCATGTAGATCTGTAACTGCTGAAGTTAACACAGAGTGCATGTCTCATCCTTTCTCTGCAGCCTGTGTCAAACTAGAGAGATGACAGGAACACCTCCAGTAGTAAGAATTCCTTTATAACAATACCTGGATGAATTATACTACTAAAAGTTCTAGCAAGACAGTTCCCTCTAATCTGTTTGCACAGTATGTAGAGCAGGAAAATATCTTTTTCTTTACCATTTGAATGTTATTCTAGTGAAATATGAGTATTTTACAAAAAACTTGTTGCCTACCCTTAACTGAGGCCATGAAGTAGGAAGATGTGAGCACGGGAAGTGAGCTGAGGTGGGGAGTGACATTCATACCAGTGACCTCATTAAATTTCCTCCTCATCTAATTTGCTGCAATCTGACTGGTTCCTCCTGCAAGCAGCAAGGGTGCTTTCTGGCTCAGAGGGGGAGCAAGCTGGATAACGTGTAGGGCAACCTGGTTCAATTGACTAATCATTTAATTTATTTGTGAGTCAGGGACTCCAGCTTTTGAGTTCCAGCTCTGGCACTGAACTGGACAGTAAGGAGAATGGCCAACACTGTCAGAGAACAGAAGCCATGCTCCTACAATGCTTCAGGCTAATAGAGGGGGAAATGGGCCCTACAGCCTTTTGTGGACAACACCTAAGCAGATCAAGCATGCAGATGAAAGAGGAGCAGACTCATTCTCCTCCATTTCCATGGGAAGCAGTGTGTTTAAGGCATTAGAAATAGAGATGACTATAAAGAAAAAAGCTTTCTTTCTCCACCTTCAGTAGTTAGTCTGACACCCAGAGCTCCATGACTTCAGCCTTAGCCAGAGAAAATTTCCTGGCTAGAGAGATGTGATCAGTCTTTTCCTTTCTTTATAGCAAATTTTCAAAGTAGAATTATGTTCTTTTGATACAAAAATCTTTAAGACACCTGTAACAGTGACTATAGAATAATGAACATATCACCTATGTGATTAAAGGTTCTTCATTCATCTTCACCCCACATTGCCCAGATACATTCTATGATGTTGTCCAGGAGATCATGCTTAACTTGGCATAAATCATTTTGATTTATCCTGAGCCAATGCTGTTTGTCAAGATCTACTATTGTCAAGAAAGGGCAAGCAATTTTTCAGTTCTTGTTTTTTTCTTTATGAAATATTCTGTGTGCTGCTACAAATGGTACCCAGAGCAAAACAAAAAAAAAAATAAAAAATGACTGTTGGGCTAAAAGAGGCTGTGACAGGAAAGGCTTTTTTAATCCTTTCACTAAGGCTGTGCTCTTGTCTTAGTGTTGTCATTTGTCCATGCTTCCTTTTAAATTGTTTTTTATTTTACAGTTAGATAAAAGTGAGTTGTGAATTTCTAAAATCACAGGAGAGATCTTCTCACAAGGATCTCAGTAAATTCTCACTAAATGTTCTGCACCAAATGTAAGTCAACTAAATATCATAACAATCTGTGTGGTGTTTTATAGATATTGCTATTAGCACTGATTGCATAGCAAGATGGAAAGCATGACAAATGCTAACTCCTCTTGTGTGGTTGTCAGGACATAGCAACATGACATTTTACAATTCTAAACAGAAATATTGAAAAAAAGAATCTTGGTGTTAGGAGCCCTCTTGAAAAGTACTTAACTTTCTAAATTGCATTGGTCTCAATGTGAAGACAATACAAATGTGAAGACAAGAATAGTTTGTGCACAGAAGTGAAGAAAATAACACTTTGCAGCAAAGCTGCAGACTCCCCAAAGTAATCTTTAGTGCATTTTGGTTGCACCAAAGAAAAGAGATCAGCTGGGACCATCTCTTTCACCAAACTTTAGTGCAATTCAACCGTGATGTCAACATCTGCCTACCACTTTTACTGAAGAGTAAGAACAGTCAGAAAGTCATAGAACATTATCTGCATTTGGTATGATGCACCTTCTTATTTACTGCTTTGCCCCAATAAATACATCTGTCACTCCAGGGTTTCTGGATAACCAGCAGCACTAAGGACCCTGTCCACATCTGGCTCTCTAAATGCAGCTGCTCACTGACTGACTACAGATGTTCTTTAAGAGTTTGTTTCCAGTCTTACCTCTTCCAGAGATGATACTGACTCAGGCTTTCCCAGCCACACAGCACAATCTACTGCCACTTTTCATGCAGTTCACTTGTTCAGGGCTTTAAAGGGTGCCTACTATTGGCAATCAAACAACATTTAGTAGTGTTTAATTTTTAAGCATTTTCAGTTTAACAAACAGAAGCTATAACTTTTTATAACTTGATTGGTTTCTTATGTGCTGTATTGTGGATTCACCACTTAGATATCATGTAGCAGCTACCACTGACTCACTGTAGTGATGAGTACTCTAAAGATAAAGAGCAAGTACTCCAGAGGTGCAATGTCTTCCTAATGTAGGTCTTAAGTCAGATGAACTGAGCCCTGAAAGGATGATCTGGGTACCATAAAGAAAACCTGTAACCAGTTCAGCTATTGGAATGCCCATATTGCAAATTTAGAGGAAGAATCAGCCCAGGTCATAAAGCTGTAAGGTTGGATATTAACACTAAAACACTACAAGTCTTGTATATATCTTTATTAGTCCTTTGTTGGACTTCAGTCTTCTTCCTCATTAATGTAGTATCTGAGTGCTAATAGCACAAGCTCTCAGGCTCTCCATTACTGTGATTGCATAGTTATAATAATTGAATTTCTTAATTTTTCGATTTTCAAACAATTATCTTACCTTACCATTAGATTCCACTATCAGTAAAATCTTAAGAACTCATTAAGATAGTAACAGCACAGCTCTGTGGAGGAGAAAAAAGAACATGTGATATTAAAAATTAAAAAAAAAAAAAAAGAAAAAAAAAGGAAAAAAAAAAAAAAAAAAAAAACAATTTTTAAAGGGTCCTTTCCCTATAACTATTTTGCTTTCTGATTTCCTGGCTCTTGTGGCCTGGTAACTCTTCCCAGAATGTCATGTAAGGAAGTTTTTCTTTGTGTGTGACTGACATTTACAAGAGCTATTTTGTCTCTGGTAACTTCTGGCTCCATGTGAGTATCCTCCCATTTCCTCATCCTCCTGCTGAGGAGCTGATGATGTCTAGCAGTGCTAAAATGTACAAAGCATTCCTCCACCCTGGTATGCCCAAATAATGGAAGCTCATGCCTGAGGGTTCTCTAATGCCACTCCAACACTAGGTAGCAGTTTGTTGCATCTCAATGTATTTAATAAAAGGAAAGATGAATTTTGTTCCTTAATATGGAGATCCATCCAAGGGATGGAGAACTTTGTCACAGAGAGTAGGCTTTTCTTTGTTGGAAGGAGGAATAGACACTTCTGGTTTACACTTTAATATTATGTTAAGGTGTTATAGTTTGTGTTATGGTTCCTGTTATGTTGTTATGGTTTCCCACCTCTGTTTGACTGAAAGCTGGAGTGATGAACATTGGTCTTGCAAAATGCTTTAAAAACTATTTCATCTTCAAAAAAAAAAAAGTAGTTAGCGCAGTCCCTTCCCGTATCCCCATGCAGTCTTTGTAATGAGAAACATTTTTTGCAGAAAATGCTGTGCATGTTTGGATGTTTGGCAGTTTTACACACATTGTGTTAACAGCTTTCTTGAAATCCACACAGAAAGAAAACGTAATTTAAACCACAGTTTTAGCCTATGTGTCTCTCAAAGGTTGTCCTCCATTAAAAGGCTACCATGTCTCATTAATATAAAATTTTAAAGGGTGAAAACAGTGATTGCAACCAAACCAAACAACCTACTTAAAACAATCAAGTCAGCCATCTATCGCCTGCGTTAGTTTTCTAGCATGCCTAAACTGCAACTGCAGTGACATAAAGAAATAAGCCACTACAAATCAGGGTTTATTTTATAGCATATTTTTAAAGTAAATAATCTGTCACTGTGAAAGTATGGCTTCAGCATTGTACTGCAGTAGTTGGTGATCATTTCAAATCTTTGTGGATTTTAGTATCTGTAGCCACCGCCCTGCAACCAAAATGTTTCTTTCTGCTTTAAAAAAATATAGTGCACTAAACCAAATGCTGAGTAGGTCTTATCTGCAGCAGACAAATAGAATCACATTTACCCCGGCAAGAATCATGATCTTTTATTTGCATGTAGAATTCAAAAATTAATCATGAAAAATATTGGTCATGTGTTTCTTCTCTGTCCATACACATGTGCATGTGTGTATATATGCATATATGCGTGTGTGTGTGTTGTCTGGGAAAGGAGACTGGTAGGGCTAAGCCCTTGAAATAACCTATTTATTCAAATCCTTAATTACAGATTTAGGTGTCTTCAAGAATTCTTCTAAATTTGGAAGCAATGTCCCAGATGTCTGGGTATCATCCTGTAAGTAATTACATTAATCTTCAGCCCACTATCAAAAAGGAGCAGCACCTCTTTATACCCTGGCTTTCCCTCTGGGGTGAAGTACTTCAAGTTTGGTTTTATTTAGAGCTGGGGATACTGCCTCCGTCTCCCCTCCTTCCCTGCTCTAAAATTTCCCCTGTATCTGAAGCTGGCATACTATCTGCTGAAAGTCTTTTGAACTTATTATTCATTATCTCACTTAGCATTTTGCACCTTTTAAGCCTTTGACCCAGATAGTGACTGGCATTTGTCCTTTCATGTCTTCAGCAGGCTGTGCTTTCTCCCCTTCCTTTTCTATCCACTTAATGCTACAGGTAGTTTTCCCCTGTTCTACTTCATGCTTTTCCCCATTTTAATTTTCCTCTATTTTAGCTCACCAGGTCTCTCTTGTCAGCAAGGTTTCTATTTTTCATGCATTCAGGCACACCAGAGGAGGTCTAATTAGAAATGTCACCTATAATCTTGATTTCAGTTTCAATTATTTTATGAATTCTTCCAAAATTTGATATGCCACATTCTGCTCTGTTTGCTAACATAAATCTTATTTTCATTTTGGCAGTAATTCCAGATTTACAGTGGTGTAAAAGAAATACATTTTTGCACTTAAACTATATTTGCTAGGGATTCTTGTTTATGTAAGCAGTGATGTGGGAGAACAGAAGCTCTAACTGAAAAATAATGCATGAATTTGTGTATTTATGATAATGCACAAGAACACTAACAAATATCATGAATGTTTTTTCCTAACACTAATAGCTACACACACAAAAGGGCTGGTTTCAAAAACAGTATAAGTAAAAGAAGGAAAATTTAAAAAATAAATAAATAAAAAGTAAGAATCTGTTCAAGAAGCCATAGGAATCAGGCCTTGACTGAAATTTATTTTCCCAAAAGCCAGTTTCCTGTCTTTGTCACTCCAGCTCTCTCTCATGTGGATTGATTTAAACTTCATCCATACACACCAGAGGGAGTTTTTACTGTTTCAGCTCTTCCTCCTGCCATGATTCAGTCTCTATTTTCTTTTGAAGCTGAAACTATTGCTGAATTATTGTGACAGCCATGCCACTACATGGCGGCAACATTGTAGTATCCTGGTGATTAAGTTAGGGGTAGAAATTTCAAAACAGACTTTAAAATGAGTACTGTTTTTACATATAGATTATCAGAACTTTTTTTTTTTTAATGGCTGGGGTGTGGTTAAATATTCAAAATCCTACGACACCATATGTCTCCATGGTAGGTGTGATCTGAAAGAGTGCCCAAACTCAGAATCACCAAATTCTGTTCTCTCAGGCCCTGCTTAATGTGTGTACGTTGGGTCTGTGCTGAGAAGCTGGAATTTATTCTCAGTGCCTGTGACTATTACTTGTATGGACCAGAAAGACTCTGCTTGCTTCTGCTTTGTCCAAGATGATGTCCCTTTGTTTTTCTTACAGTGTTGCATATATATCTCCATACACTAGGAGGCTCACAAAACAAATCAGTCAAACAGCCTTTCACAGGAAATAAGATCCCCCACAAAACTTGCTTAAATCCTTCCTGACACAGCTGTAAATCACACAAAAGGGAAAAGAGGTGCAATTCAGATTAGAACAAGGCTGTCTACTTTCATACTTGGAAAAAAAAATAAATAATCTTTTACAGGAGTCTATGGGATATGTATCATCTAAAAGACAGTGGAGTCCATGGTAGCAGTTCTTAGGCTTGACTTCATTTTATCACTAACAAGTACTCAGCCAAAATACTCATATATTTGGATTTAACCAATCCATGTCACGTAAGCCTGTATTTTGATTATGTGGCAAGTTTAAGAAAAAAAGCAGTACAAGAAGCAAGCTGTGTTTTAAACTCTTAGTAGTTGCTTTGCAAAATATTTGGCATTCTTTCTGGAGTCCGAACATAATAGTCTTAGCTTTCACTTGGGGAACAAAACATAAGTTTCCAGATTCTTGTGATTTAGGAAAATAAGTGGAAAATGCACAGCCTAAAGGCTTCCACACCAGAAAAACAAATACAAAAATCACAGAGATGATCTGCTTTAAAATCCCGTTATTTATAATCTGTTCTTGTACCATATTTGGCCTCTGACTTTTTGTAAAAATAGGGCTGTAAATACCTCTCTTCCCATATAGACTTTTAGCAGGGATCTAGACCCAGTGCTCCTTTTCCTTTTTTTTTTTTTCTGATCTTACAACTGTTGGCTAACTACACTGTAAAACTGGCCTATACGGTAGCTTTAGGAGTGTTTAAAATCTGCTTATTACATGGCATTTTTATATTCCATTGATGAAATGTGATCTAGCTGGCATTTATCATTGATGAAAAAAAAAAATAACACTGAAAATAAAACACCTAAATAGGATGCTTTATACTTTTTCCTGATCTCAGTGATTATTTTTGTTCTGAAAAACAGAAATCATAATAACCTTAATGCAAATGAAGTTACCTCATTCCTTCTGCTCAATCAAATAAAGTGGCAAAGGAAATTACTGCAATTCCCTGAACTTCTTTGGTTATGCACAGAAACTTCTGAATACATATCGTGCAAGGCAGTAATTACCTTCCTAACTTATTTACTTCTTTCACTGGGGCTGTAGCTTTTGAGCCACCCTAATTTGGCAGGAATTCTGTATATTAATCTATTATGAGATGCATAATGTCCTGAGCTATTCTACCTGTTCATAGCTCAATTTGAAGATTAACCGTGGACACATCTGGGATTAGACCACAACCTTACTAGTGTAGAAATAAAGATACTATATAAACCACTGTGAAAAATCTCTCAACAAAACAAAAGAAACTTAAAACAGAGATTTCTTCTAGGGGTATTTGAAGTGAAAAACAATGTGAAAACAGCAAAAGGTAGAGGAAAACTGCATGTATATAATACAGATCTCAAATAGAGATTGTAGTCAGTGAGTGGACTTTGGATATCCACACTCTCAGTCTCTTCAAGCCTGAAAGACTTTAACGTGGATATTTCCAAGGCAGAAAATAAGATGTCTGTTGTGATTGCAATTGAGGCAGGAAGGGCAGCAGAGGATAAGTAGCAAAAGTCACTGGGCCACTGCCACCCATCTTTGTACTGAGATCAGATTCTCCCAAGACCATGTAATGCTGGAAAAGTTGTGCAACAGTCAGGCTAGAAATGTAGTGTCACCAAGTTTCACTGCATTAGTAATACTTTAATAATAAGGACTGATAACTTTTCTCAGTTCTGTTCTGTCAGACTTTTTTGCATACATGGACTCGTATTAAACAGAGATTATGCCTTCAAAACAGACACATACAATAAATACCTCCAGGCAGTAAAAAAAAATTGCTAATAGTGATTCCAGATTTGGAAACTTTTACTTGTGTTCTCCACAAACACCTACACTTACTTTCTACTGCAAATGTCAAATTTGTTGTTGATTCAAAATTTGGACTTGGGAAGAAAGAAGCATTTATCTTTAAATAAAGGCAGCTATAATTACACCATCAAGATTTCATAGACTAGTCCAGCAATGTCTCTCTCCTTTATTCATTATAGTGAGGTGGGGGTTGGTCTATTCTCCCACATGTCTGGTGACAGGATGAGGGGGAATGGGCTAAAGTTGCACCAGGGGAGGTTTAGGTTGGATATTAGGAAAAACTTCTTTACTGAAAGGGTTGTTAGACATTGGAATGGGCTGTCCAGGGAAGTGGTTGAGTCACCATCCGTGGAGGTCTTTAAAAGACATTTAGATGTAGGGCTTAGTGGAGGTTTAGTGGAGGATTTGTTAGAGTTAAGTCAAAGGTTGGACACGGTGATCTTGGAGGTCTCTTCCAACCTAGGTGATTCTGTGATTCCTGTGACACTAATGTACTAAAATTCACCTATAGCCTTTTGAATGATAACTATGGAATGACTTTTTCCAGCTCAGGCTCTAGATTAGAATCATTACAGAATCATTAAGGTTGGAAAAGGCTTTCAAGACCATCTGGTCCAACCACCACCCTACCACCAATGTCACCCACTAAAGCATGTCCCTAAGCACCATTATTTCCTTGAATACACCCAGGGATGGTGATGCCAGCACTTCCCTGGGCAACCCATTCCAATGCCTGACTGCCTTTCTGAGAAGAAATGTCTCCTACTTGTTTTAATTGTTGCAAAGCAGTGCTTAAGGACTTTTCAGCTTCTCACACTGCCCTCCCAGCGGGCAGGCTGGGTGTGCAGCAGGAGCTGGGAGGGGACAGAAACAGGATAGCTGACCTCAGCTGGCCAAAGGGGTATTCCATACCATTTGGTATGGAATATGATTGGACATGATGGACATGATGGACATGATAGAATATGATTGGACATAATGGACAATTAATGAGGGGTGGCTGGCTGGGGGATGGGAGGGGTACTCACTGCTTGGGGATAGGCTGGGCATCTGGTTCTTTCTTCATTTTCTACATGACAACCAGAGGCTCATTGTTTTCTTTTATGCTTAAACTATTGGACTTATTGAACTACCTAGAAAAGGGAGGCAAAGAAAATCAGACTTAAAGGCTCACTGATATATAAAAGGTTACAACACAAAAACTATGAAGTGATGAAATGCTATATGACCACATGAATATTTTAAATACTATTTATTACTTAGTAATTTACTTAGTTACTTTGCTCCCATTACAGATGGCCTAGATAATTTCATTATGAAACTGTCCTGTTCTTTTATAGTTTAACTATAATTGCCAGACATATATTAGCTGCTAAACTGATATGAATGAAAATGTCATGATAAAGCATCCTAAGCTGAAGTCCAGTGATATCCGTGAAAATACTACCTGAAGTGAAGTGAAAGAATCAAAAAGTGAAGAATCAGAAACAGGAGATGGAGCCATGCCCTTGAGATTTATAGAACTCATTTTTTTTTTGGAAAATGGGTTTTCCAAAGAGTGACACTTCCTGTATTATGAAAATCATTTCCACTTAGCATGTTGAAGGTTTTGTATCATTCATTTCTGAAAACCTTTTTCCAGAAAGGATAATTTCTACCAAGTACAAGAACAGGTAATCTGAATAAACCAGCTTCAGGAAAACAAGTAGAAGTATCAGAAGATGGGCTTTAGGATTTCACAGGATGAATAGAAGTCTACATGGGCGAAAAACTGGTTGGATAGTTGCTCAGAGAGTAGCAGTTAATGGGATGTACAGTGCCTGGAGGTCAACAATCAGCAGAGTACCACAGGGATCTATCCTGGGACCTATCATGTTTAACTTCTTTAACAGTGATGTAGAGGAGGTACTGCAGTACAGCCTTGTCAAACTTCTGATTGACACCAAACTGGGGAAACAGTCAATAATTTCAAGGGCACTGCCATCATCAAGAGGGTCCTAGATCAGCTGGAGAAATGAAGAAACAGGAACATCCTGAAATTCAATGGAGAGAGATGTAAACTACTGCCCCTGGGAATGAGAAGTTGACTGTGGCAATACAGGTAGGGCACAGTAGGGCTGTTCGGGAGCAGCCCTGCTTTGAAGGCCTTGGAGGCCTGGATGAGAAGAAAGCAGAGAGTGAGCCTGCAATGTGCCCCAGCAGTAAAGGTACCAACAGCATCTGGGCTGTGAGAACAGGAGCAGAACCGGTGGATGGTGTGAAATGATCACAAAGTGGAGCAAAAGTAGATGGGACTGGAGGATGTTCAGCCTAGAGAAGAGAAGAGAAGGCTCAGGGGAGACCTCATTGTGGCCTTTCAATACTTAAAGGGATCTTATAAAAAGGATGGAGAAAGACTCTTTACTTAGATAGATAATGATAGGAAAAGAGGGAAGGGTCTTAAATGAAAAGAGGATAGATTTAAACTAGACCTTCAGAGGAAATTCTTCACTGTAAGGGTAGTAAGGCACAGGAATATGTTGCCCAGAGAGAATGTGGGTGCCCCATCCTTGGAGGTGTTCAAGACCAGGTTGGATAGGGCCTTGGCCAACCTTCTCTAGAGGGTGGCATCCCTGCCAATGGCAGGGGAATTGGTGTTAGATGATCTTTAAGGTCCCTTCCAACCCAAGCCATTCTATGATTCTATGATTTATTTGTTTTGCCTTGAGTAACATGTACATGATATAAAGTGCTTTTATATCTTGTCTTCCTGTTTCGAATGGGTTTATCCTGTTGCACCTAAGCATCTTTTTATGCCTTTTGCACCTTCCAAAGAATGTTGTTCCTTTAACAGTTTATTACATTCTGAGATGTTTCAAAATAGTATTTCCCCATCAAGTCTGTGATTTTTCACTTGGTGAGACAAATCTCCATGTTACAATGGCTATTTAATTATAATGGATGGCAACTGATCAATGTCTATATTTACTAGCAGTGAATGAAAATGTTTCTATTAATTTGCTACTGTGTGCTCTGCCATTGCCACTGACGCATGCAAATAGCTCTGATAAAAACACAGAGAAACCAACTCAATGTATGGGGGGAGTTTTACCAGAACAGGGGAAATGTGCCATGTGACCATGCTTTGTTTTAACAAAAAGCAAAGCAGATGAGTATATAGTTCTCACCTAGCAGTATTTTACTCCTAGTGTTGCTGTTTAATCTCAGATGTGTTCACATGGATCAGAACACTTGTCCTGGTTTCAGTTAGAACAGAATTAATTTTCTTCCTAGTAGCTGGTGGAATGCTGTGTTTTGGCTTAGGATGAGAAGAGTGCTGATAACACCCCGATGTTTTAATTGTTGCAGAGCAGTGCTTATACCAAGCCAAGGACATCTCAGCCTTTTGCTCTGTCCTGCCAACAGGCAGGCTGGGGGTGCAGTAAGAGCTGGGAGAGGACAGACCCAGGACAGGTGACCCGAACTAGCCAAAGGGGTATTCCATACCATCTGACGTCATGCTAAACAATATATAGGGGTGGCTAGCCGGGGGGAGGGGGCCGGACTGCTCGGGGTTAGGCTGGACATCGATCAGCAGGTGGTGAGCAATTGCATTGTGCATCACTTGTTTGTACATATTATTAATAGTAGTACTATTATCACCATTGTATTATTATTATTATTATTATTATTATTATTATTATTTTATTTTATTATTGTTATTATTATTTTCCTGTCTTATTACCTACTGGAAGGAGGGCCAGGTGTCATGGAAAGAATACAGGGATGCTGTTCGTGTTTGTAGGGAGAAAATTCGTGTGGCCAAAGCACACCTAGAGTTGAAGCTGGCTGTGTCTGTGAGAGAAAATAAAAAGGGTTTTTTTAGATATGTGAATGGAAAAAGGAGAACTAAAGAATACATAGGGCCGCTCCTTGAAAGGGAAGGTCTCCTCACAGACAATGACATAGGCAAAGCAGAGACGCTTAACGCCTTCTTTGCCTCTGTCTTCAATGCCGATGATGGGCTTCGGGACCCAGGGTGCCCTGAGCTGGAGGACCGGGACGGTGGGGATGACAAACTCCCAACCGACCCTGAACGTGTGCGGGATTTGCTACTCCACCTGGATCCCTACAAGTCCATGGGTCCGGATGGGATTCATCCCCGGGTGCTGAAAGAGCTGGCGGACATCATCACGGAACCTCTCTCAATTATTTTTCAACGATCCTGGGAATTTGGAGAGGTCCCGGTAGACTGGAAGCTGGCAAATGTTGTGCTGATTTTCAAGAAGGGTCAGAAAGAAGACCCTAGCAATTACAGGCCTGTCAGTCTCACGTCAATGCCTGGTAAAATCATGGAGAAGATGGTTCTCGAACTTATTGAGGCGCACCTGGGGGACAAAGCAGTCATTGGTCCCAGCCAGCATGGGTTTGTGAAGGGTAGGTCCCACCTAACTAACCTGATTTCCTTTTATGATAAGATCACCCGTATGGTGGACCAAGGGAAACCAGCTGAAGTGATTTTTTTGGACTTCAGCAAGGCTTTTGACACGGTTTCCCATAGGATCCTACTGGACAAAATGTCCACCATACAGCTAAATAAAAACATCATACGATGGGTGAGCAATTGGCTAACGGGCAGGGCCCAAAGGGTTATGGTAAATGGGGCTGCGTCAGGCTGGCGGGCGGTCACCAGTGGGGTCCCTCAAGGCTCCATTTTAGGACCGGTACTTTTCAATATTTTTATAAACGATCTGGATGTAGGAATAGAAGGTATTTTGAGCAAGTTTGCTGATGACACCAAACTTGGAGGAGTTGTGGACTTGAATGAGGGTGGAAAGGCCTTGCAGAGGGATCTGGATAGGTTGGAGAGTTGGGCGATCACCAACCGCATGAAGTTCAATAAGAGCAAGTGCCGGGTCCTGCACCTGGGACGGGCAAACCCTGGCTGCACGTACAGACTGGGCGATGAGACGCTGGAGAGCAGCCTAGAAGAGAGGGATCTGGGGGTCGTGGTAGACAGCAAGTTGAATATGAGCCAGCAGTGTGCCCTGGCAGCCAGGAGGGCCAACCGTGTCCTGGGGTGCATCAAGCACGGCATCGCTAGTAGGTCAAGGGAGGTGATTGTCCCGCTCTACTCTGTGCTGGTGCAGCCTCACCTCGAGTACTGTGTGCAGTTCTGGGCACCACAGTATAAAAAGGACATGAAACTGTTGGAGAGTGTCCAGAGGAGGGCTACGAAGATGGTGAAAGGCCTGGAGGGGAAGACGTACGAAGAACAGCTGAGGTCACTGGGCCTGTTCAGCCTGGAGAAGAGGAGGCTGAGGGGAGACCTCATCACAGTCTACAACTTCCTCGTAAGGGGGTGTCGAGAGGCAGGAGACCTTTTCTCCATTAACACCAGTGACAGGACGAGCGGGAACGGGGTTAAGCTGAGGCAGGGGAAATTTAGGCTTGACATCAGGAGGGGGTTCTTCACAGAGAGGGTGGTTGCACACTGGAACAGGCTCCCCAGGGAAGTGGTCACTGCACCGAGCCTGTCTGAATTTAAGAAGAGATTGGACTGTGCACTTAGTCACATGGTCTGAACTTTTGGGTAGACCTGTGCGGTGTCAAGAGTTGGACTTGACGATCCTTAAGGGTCCCTTCCAACTCAGGATATTCTATCATTCTATGATTCTATTAAACTGTCTTTATCTCAACTCGCGAGCTTCACTTTCCATTTCTCTCCCCCGTCCCAGAGAGGGAGGGGGAGGGTGAGCGAACGGCTGCGTGGTGTTTAGCTGCCAGCCGGGTTAAACCATGACAACACTGCAGACTATTCCTACCACCATGCCCACTCCACTTAAATAGGCTTTCTACAGCTCAGATCTGTGGCTTTTTCCACCCTCCCTGTGGGAGCACAGATAATTTCAAAAGAAGCACCATGGCAGTGAACTGGGTCTTCACTGAAGGGCTTGCAGATCACCATTGGCCCTAATGATAGTTAGGGAAACATCAACTGCACAACTGGCAAATACTATGTTTGCCCCTACAGCTAAAGCAAGAAAATTCTATTCCTTGTATCTCAGGCACAGGAATCTCAAATACTAGACAAATAATAGCTGTTCTAATAGAGTCACAAAGAGGTTTTTTTTTCTTTTTCTTCTTGTATTTATACACTTGAGATGCAGACATTCTTTTCTATACAAGTTTACCCTATCTAGAACTACATTTACCCAAAAGGATTCTTGCAAAACCCTCCAACAGACCAAACTGAAATACTTTAAATGCTTTGACAACAGCTAGTGAGAAAATGTATATAATTTAAGACTTTTTCTAGTCAATCACTATTCTTTTCTAGGTAACAATGTTGGGCTCTTGTGTATGCAATGATAAAATTATGTTATACATCTGCAAACGTCTCCTATCCCCTTTCTGACTCATCTTCATTCCTTAAATTCATAACATGTAACAGTTTACTAATTCCTTCGAGGCATGTTCAGCACACTGCTAGACCTTGGGGGACATAATGTGAACTTATTAGTATGGCATGTGAAAGAGGATTCCTATGTATATTTTCTGGTAATATATACAGCCAATAAATCCAACCAATAATTCCAGTGCAGACAGCAAACACAATAAGGTAGCAATCTAGATTCATTATCCAGGTTACCAGTCACTAGATCTAGCTCCATCTCTAATTGTTTATGTAGGGGGGAGAAAGAAAGAAAGAAAGAAAGAAAGAAAAAGAAAGAAAGAAAGAAAGAAAGAAAGAAAGAAAGAAAGAAAGAAAGAAAGAAAGAAAGAAAGAAAGAAAGAAAGAAAGAAAGAAAGAAAGAAAGAAAGAAAGAAAGAAAGAAAGAGAAAGAAAGAAAACCTATTTTGTTAAAAAGCTATATTGTTAAACACTGAATATACATGTATGCTTCTATCTCTAATCTAGGCATCTGAAATCTGAATGACAAAGAGCTGTAACAAGTTTATCTGTATGTGGTGTTATGTTTTGTTGTTTTTTTTCCTTAATGTTGTTTTGTAAAATTACATCTTATTTCTTAATGTGTTAAGGAAAGAATATTCTAAATCTGTGCCTAGCATGGAAGATTTGAAAGAGAACCTCAGCTTCTCCTCCTCTAGTGACTTGCCTTGTTCTTGGTTTCATAGAAAAGAGAGAGAGGCTCTCAGAGAGGGAAAGCAACTTCAAACTGCCACTTTCAATGGCATTCCACTTACATATTAGTGGATTGTCACTCTGTCACTTCTCAGCCTTCCTGAAGGTAAGCAAATCCTATTTGTTTCCAGTTTTCTTCAGAGACTATGTTTTCTAGCTTCACAATCTTTGTCACTGCTCTTAATCATATCCTTCCCAAGCCGTGCTGCTTCAAACTAAATACAGCACTCTCACTAGGGCTCAGTAAAGCACAAGCATTTCTTTATTTGTACCACATGATACTTTATCAAGTAACATGTTTCCTTATTTCCCAACAAACTGGCTTTATTGATTCATGCCTGCTGTGTGGGCCATTCTCTATGACGGATCCTTTTCCTAAGGACAATTTTGCTAGCTATTCTAGCACTGTAAAGGACTATTCCTGAACAGGGCTTCATCTTCATCAGATTACATCTTGCTCTTCAGTGTGCCAAGATCAGCCTAAATTCTAGCCAAGACCTCCAGAGAATCCTGCAAAATGAGTTAAGTATAACCTCCATACCCTCACTCAGTCCACAGTAAACATACCCAACAGCATCACAGCCAGGTCAGGTCTCTGAAGGTCCCCCAAGACACAGCCGTGCACTGTCCAGTGCACAGTTTCTATCTACAAAGTTCTTTGACATATTCAGCCATATTTTGTAACACTTAAAGGTCTTTTCATTATATTTTTTTATCTTAGAAATGCACAACTTGTGTGTTTGTTTTTGTTTACCCCAGTTTCCACAGAGGAAACAGTAGGACAGCAATCAGTTTGGTGCTTGTGGCATACAGATGAAAAAATAATGTATGTTTTAAATAGAAGAAATTGAATAGGAATTCATGTTATTGTTTCTTGCAAATAACTCTAGGGAAATTCATTTTAAATTTTGAAGTTTCAATAATATCTATTCCTGAAAGAAAGAAAAGATGGGGGGTGGGGGGAGAAAACATGTTTTACAAAACTTGGAGTAGAGAAAGAATCTTGAATAAAATCTGAAGATTAGAAAAATGAAAGACATAAAATTACTTGCTAGTCATTTACACAGTATGATCACAGGTATACCATTAATAATAAGTATTGGTTGCAAAGCCCTAAACCCTTCATTAAGTAAATCACATCTGTTTTTCTCAATCTCAGAGATGACACATTTGTTTCTTTTTGAAACAGCTGGCTTATTAAACATTAATTCAGGTGCACTCATGAAAAAGAAAACACTTACCTCCTTTGTGATTCCATTTACAATAAGCACAACTGTTATACTTTATCATTAAGCTATCATGAGATATGGAAATAAAATCTGTTTAATGAAGCTTTCTTTTTTCTTTAAAAAAAATAATAAAAAAAAAGCTTATTTTATGTTGATTATAGCCATACAATGATATTTAAAATTTACAGGTTCAGACACTGAAATGAGGAGGGTCATCTTCAGAGGAAGTTCTGTTGCTAGGAGACTCAAGCCACAAAGCATCACAATAGCTTTTAATTTACTCTTTTTTTCAAGAGATGTCAAAGACTCACCAGAATGTGCAACATTTTTACCAGGTGTGCATAATTTCACTTGAAGAAGGGGAACACTAGCTCTCCCCACTGTCAGGTATCCCTCCTTAAGTCCCTAAATTCACATTATAAGGACAGTTTCACATTTCCCTTTTCTTGGAGTACAGGGAATATTTTGCAGTATCACTTTTCCAGGTCATCCCAGTACATTAAATACTCCCATAAATTGGCTTCTGTGGTTGAAATAAATATGTGCAGGCAATGGTCAGCTGTTGAAGAGGCTGGGATTTAAAAGGTTGCCCAAAGCAGGAGGAACAGAAGGTAAAAGCTTGTAAGGTAAAACTTAAATACTGCCCAGCTTGAAAACAACCTAAGCTGGAGGAGAGGACACTGTCTTTCACAGCTGGTAAAAACAAACAAAAAATGTTTGGGGACTTTCACCTAGACAGACTGTGGATCGGCCTCCAGAAGCACACAAGCACCAACTTAATGCAATAGACTATTTGCATTTTTTGGCCTCAGGAATCTGATACATTAAAAAAAAAAAATTTTGAGCAGTGTGACCAGTGCAATATTTGCACTGATTCTAAGGGACAGTCCTACAGCACATTCAGCCTCATATTATACCTTCAGAAAAAAAAAAAAAAAAAACAAACAAACAAAAAAAAAAACTCACCTTCAAAAATTATTTTTAAGAAATGAAGTTAAAGTGCTGAAGCAGTCTGTCCTTAACATTAAAATGGCAGAATTTGTGGGAACCTTGAAGATGTTTCTGAGATGGTTCCAGTAGAAATGAATTAAAAAGAATTAAGAACTAATGGAATGAGGACATTCTCATAAGGACAGGTTGTTCAAGAGTCTCTGTACCTCTAGATGGACCAGTTCCAGTAAAAGTTTAACTAAAGAAACAAAAAAATAAATGGAGGGGGGGGGGGGGGGTGAAGAGATTCTTTGTGGAAAAGGAAAGGAAAAGGAAAAAAAGGTTGTAATTGCAACACAGTGCTAAATGAGATGTTTCTGTGCCAAGATGCCAATGACATGACACTGTTCCCAGGAAGATCTTCAGAGTCCAAAATACATCACATCACAAGATGCGCTCAGAGGGTGAAATGCACAATTGCTTGCACAGGTGACTCCCATTTGAAACCAATCCACCTGGATTATTTTAAAGAAGCTGGCCTTTTTATTATTTGGAAAGCCTAGCTAATATGTTCTATCAAAATTGCTTAAAGAATTTTGCTACTTTTCATTTTATTTTTATTTTTTATTAGCAGCATAGCTGAGTATGTGTTTCCTTTGCATCAAGTCACAAATTTTGATTATTCTAGCTGACTCCCAGGGAATATCACCAAATAAGAGTCAAATGGTTCAAACCCATAATGGGGAAAGTGTGTTTCTTACACATCTTCCTGGATATGTATTCTTGATTATTCACCTAAAAGGAGAGTAAAGCTAAGACTGGAAAACTCATGATACTGCAACATTTATCAGGCAATTGTTTTCAGAAAGTTAACCAAGAGTGCCCTAAGCATGGCAAAGTCAATATCAATAAATAGTGCACAAAGAGTGATGTTCATACAAACAGCAGAAGGGAAGCTATTGGAAATATTGCATTGTATACAAGTTTAAAAAGTCACTGAACACACACAAAAAAAAAAAAAAAAAAAAAAAAAAAAAAAAAAAACTACACTAATAACCTTATCATAAACAAGTATTAGAGTCCAAATCACCTGTGACTACAGCCAGCATTTAACATAGTATGAAATACAAGAATGAAGTGCTCACTGATGGACCAACGAAGGCAGTTCATCCAACTTGGAAACAGGAAAAAAGGCATCTGATTCTGACTCTGCAAGAGGAGTGAAGGTGGAATGAGGTTAGAAGGAAGTGTGTGAGAAGGATAAAAAGTTGGGCTGATGAGTCTAGGCTCTGTAATGATATTAATTGAATATAAGAGCTGAAATTAAGTAGAGTTGAAGTTTTATTCATTTGTTAAAGGTTCTGTCTCTGTAGTTAGTTTGCATGAACTGTCAGACTCTTCACTAGCATAAAAAACTGCAGTAGGCTGATAATGAGGTTTCATTATAGATCTTTATTTGGTAAAAAAAAAAAAAAAAAGTTCTTTAGAACTGCCTAGAATTGTGCCTAGTGTCATCCAGAGAACTTTTTTCAATGGTTTTCACATTTCACTGAAAGTTTAGGATCACATTTCTTCCTATCACTACTAATAGCAAGAAATATGAACACATACTAGCATATGAAAAATATGACAGCATTTTCTTAACCTTGGCTATTTAGAGCTCTTCCGAAGACAAAATCCTCAGTAAAAGCTGTGAAATGAAAATCGGTAGAATGAATATTCATTCGTGCTTGCTTTCCTTTTGTCCTTCCTTTTATACTCCCTTTCCTCTTTATTTTATTTTTCCAGCTTCTTTAAGACAAGCTTTCAGGTTAATTACTTTGTATTTCTTGCTTCTTTTCCTTATTATGGGAAGCCATATACCAAAATTTTGTTTTTGCCCAAATGGCTACACAAATTCAACAAATACAAGAGTCTGGGGAAAAGAGAAAGAGAAAAGAGAAAAGAGAAAGAGAAAGAGAAAGAGAAAGAGAAAGAGAAAGAGAAAGAGAAAGAGAAAGAGAAAGAGAAAGAGAAAGAGAAAGAGAAAGAGAAAGAGAAAGAGAAAGAGAAAGAGAAAGAGAAAGAGAAAGAGGAAATCAGAAATGCTGCATAATATTGAGAGGAACAATCTGCACACTGGACATCTACATGTTCTGTAGTCTAAGCAGGCAGGAAATATAAATAATTAAAGTGCTCACTGGGTTAATAAATATGTGTTTGTTGAGTATGTGGTGAGTGGCATTCCTTATAAAAGGGTCATTATTAGACTATTATAGTTTATACAGGCTAAAGTGCTCAAAATTAATGAGAGATTTTTTATCAAGGAAGTACCTTGCTAAGAAAAGGCTTTTTTTTTTTTCACTTTTTCTTAATAAAAAAAAAAAATCTTTGAGTAGAGAATGGGTCATTTGCTGTTAGCAGCTCATCTCTGTAAGAAGGGGGGGTTCAGCACCAGAGACATAAATAGGGTGCACTCCTGAAGTGTGGGGCAAAGATTAACAAACATGGCGAGAAGGATGGAGAAGGTACCCTGAAAAAGAAAATCTGCAGACACCTGTTCACGATTTGATTTCCACTCTACATGCCTCTCTCTAGAAGCCAGTAAATGAAAATATGAACACCATACAACTACCAAATGGATAATTTACTTGCTACACTTAAACATAGTATTAGTTCTGTTCAGTTCCTAGAAGAAAGCAGCAAAACAGTTACTGATTCATTGTTCAATCTAATGGATTCAGCCCCTAATAGTTAATGTCGAATAAGTCCCCTCTGAAAATGTCGAAAGAAAGCCTATGAGGAAGTATTTTCCCAGAACAGGATGGTGAACTCTCTCATGTACTTTCCATCTTACAAAACAAAGCAAAATATATATACTCAGAACTGGAATACAACAGTCTTCATCCCTGACTCCATCAAAATAAATAGGATTATCTCATGTTCCTTGCTTCAAAACTATTCCTAGAATAGTTTCTATAATACCATCATTCTTTGCTCTTTCAGAATAATAACTCACAAGTCTCTGGTGAGTGTACAGCCCAGTACTCTCATTTCATGAAATAACCATAAGACTTTGCAAGATAAAATTCTTGAATCGTTATCTGTGTGGACATTATCTGGATCTCTCCCTGTGTCATGCAGCCAGGAATAAGTCCTCAGGACAGGTAACAGGTCATTGCTTATTCCTCAGGAATGACAAATTTGGGGTTTTGACTTCCATTCCAATGTTCACATGGCTCTGGCCCACCAGCTCCAGACAGATGTCTGGTGTTCTGCTTTGTCCGAGTAACAGCCCACCCATCACTGTGGTCTGAGAGCACAATTTATCAGCTGCAGGAGGATAAACACCTCTTGTGTCCAGTGGGTGGTGTCTGTACCTCAAATTTGAAGTCAGTCTCAAAAGCCTAGCCATTGAAGCATATGCCAAATTATGTTTGACAATGTGGAAGTGAGGAAGGCATTCATACTAATTCCAATCAGATATTCTGCCAAAGTGAGAAATAAAATAAAAAATGAGAGAGCTGTTGGAGCTTTGTTCCTCATGCTTATCCCAATCCCTCAGTCTCACTGTCATTCATGCCTTGTTTCATTTGCATCTTGAATATAATTATATTCAGATCAAGATCACAGTGCATAAATTCATTCCATATTCACCTTTCAGTCCCAGAAGGGTCACCAGTTCACATACTGAGGGCAGCTATAAAAGTGCCAGTGCTTCATCACCTCTGTGTCAGGTTTCTTTTCACCCTGTAGTAATTCTGCAGAGACTTGGGGTTTTGTCAGTATGAGATTGTCAAACATCTCAGTATAGCTGCAATTATGAAGCCATTTACTTAGAACAGTTTTTGACATGCATTTTCTAATTTATAGATGTCTTGAAGATAATTGTTTAATTTCCTTAATATTAAATCTGAAATGGGAATACACTGGACTGCTACAGTGGACATATTTCACTTTAATGAAAAGAGATATGGACATGTTTTAGAAGTAAACAAACTATGGAGATTTAATGAGTATGGCCACTTAGGCTGATTGAAAAATGAATGAATATTGGTCTCATTAATGTGGGCAAAAGCGTCTTCCCTCTTGAAAAATAATTATGTTTTTCTGTCCAACTGCAGTTGGACAGAAAGTAGGTGGGAAGCTTTGATTGTTTTGTTTGGTCCAAAGATAACAAGGATATGGTGTTAGATCTGTACATTTAATTTGGGTTATTTTTTTAAATTATAAAATGTCATCTTGAAAAAAAGCCAAAGTTGAATTCAAATTCACTGAGATGTCATGTTCAGATATTCTAATATTTTCCTTTACTTTTTGTGGCCAAAAATATTTATCAGATAGAATCTGAACTGGAAAAGCAGCTTATTTCTCTCCCTATAGCCCAGTTTTTATTTGAATGTATTACTCTACAAAACAATATCATTCTTGATATTAAATAACACTTATTTTTTGAGCAGGATGGACCTCCAAAGGTCCCTTCCAATCACAACCATTCTGTGTTTCTGTGATTCTGTGATTCTGTGATTCTGAAATTCTGTGATTCTGCCTCTGTTGGGGTCATAAATAAATCACTTATAATTCATCGTGTTCGTTTTCATCAGTTATACAACCATACTTCATTTTACTATGAAAGGCATAAGCTATTATTCTCCAGGGATATGGCATCAAATGGCCAAGCTGTCTTGTGAAATCAGAACACTATAATGGCCCATCCTTCTCAAGTAGTTGGGAGTAAAGTTATTATCTGTACTTGCCCTTTTGTTGTCATCATTTAATGGTCATATTTATTTCCATTCTAAGCAGTTTGGAAAGGGAATATTTTATCTTGAGGCCTGTCTTTTTCTACAGCCTGAGTAAATGCTAAACAAGTTTATGTCTTGCTTCAAGAGTTTACACAATAGATGAGACACAGTGGAAGGAGAAATTGCTCTAAGAAACTAGGAGACATGGCAGGTCGGTGGCTGAGAAATGTGACCTTGTCTCCTGACTTGCCAGCCTGGTGTGCCATAGTATGGTGTCTTACTGCAGGCTGTATTCTTTCCTATTTGTCAGCAGTGGACTAGAGGATTTCAGGTTGAAATCCAGATAGTCTGACTCTGTAGCATCTATAAAGAGAAAATAATAATAATAATAACCAAAAAGCTACACAAGTGAAAACACTGAAATGGGCTATGAACAAATTGCCACTCTGCAGTCCCAATGCTGTATTAATGATGAAGCACCTCACAGCTAAGTTCCTCATTTTGAATGGGGTTGAAGCTGAATTAATCAGTTTAAATATAAAGGAATTATAAATGAATTCAAAAGATTGTCTAAGGCCAACATACCTGAATATACTGAGAAAGATTTTAAATTGCTCCAAGCAGAATGTGAACTTTGTAGGGTTGTTTGATCATGATAGTTATCTTACATTTATAATCTGACTTCCCAAACCAAGACCCATTTAAAATGCCACAGAGGATCTAAAATGTCTTGATATTAATATCAAGAGAAAATGAGCATTGAGAGGTCACTAGAGGTATACAGCTGTGACAGTGTGCTGACCTCCAGAATATGTTACTTGAAATCATCAGATAAGCCTCTGTCAGTTCAGAATTGAACGCTCGGTTAGCATGGATATAAACAAATAAAGCACTGTAAAAACTGTTTATTGAGCAAAAGACAAGCATAAGCTTGTTTGAGGGAAGCCACCATTCTGTCCTCCCCACTGGAAGGTATTAAATGCATCAAACTATTCATTCATTTAGCTCTCTACTGTAGCAGAGGCAACGCTGCACCTTCAGGTAGCATCCCACTGGTTACTCATTTTAGACAGTAGAGCTTATCTTACAGTAGAGCTGATCTTACACTATGGGACCCAATGCAGTATAAATCTTGGTACAACCATAATTGAAAGGAAATCTGGGGACAGAGGGGAGATGAAAGCAAGCAAGCAAGCAAGCAAGAAAGAAAGAAAAGTACCCAGCCTTTCCAGAATTAGATGTTCCAGTCTAAGCAGAGTCTCTGCAAAAAGACAGACATCCCACAGTTCTGGGAAGCAAGATTCTGGTCTGGGTTGGAAGACCCAGATGATTTCTACATCTGTTACAGTCTTGTTCTGAATCTTCCAACCCCCTGTCCAGAACCACCCAAAAATCCAACCATAAAACCCTTGGCTAATACATCCAATAAGCACACAAATTGGAATTTCTCAAGGTAGGATGAAGATGAAAGAACATGCCAAATAGATGTTGAAACTGGAAATGTCTTGTGGGGAAAAACGTAACTGTGGTAATTGAAGTGGTATCACAATATATGCATTAGTGAAATAAACCTTTTATGAGTGGCTTTAACTCTGAAATGACCTAGGTTTTAGTGCTTCTCTTGGCCATCTTCAGCCTCTTTTAATGTTTTGGTTTTGATGTTGTTGTTTTGTTCTTTTTGTTGTTGTTGTTTTAAATAAAAATAATACTTTCATTTATAGGTATCCATCAAAAAATTAATATTATTTTCTAAGTTACCTCCATCCCTCAGTGTTTCGGTATCACTCACAAGAAAAAATAAGGTGATTACAAAGGTCTTCAAAACCTGCCAGTGAAGGCACTGACATCCTAATTTGTGGAGTGCTGGGAGATCTGTGGTCTCTCTGAACTGAGTGGAGCAATACAAATGAAGTGAAATTGGAGAGTATTTCATGTTTTATGGGTTTAAAATTATTTTAAAATGCAGGGATTTTAACAAGTATATAGGAAATAAAATCAATCTTCTTTTATATTAGTCATGATATGGTCAACTGAAATTATTAAATGTAAAAACATGACCAGACTACAAGACTGCTGAATGGGCATTGCCAATAGAATGTGTATAGCTTCTAAAACTTACAGCAACATAGATGAAATGACATCTTGAAAGATGTCATTTCCACTTCCATCTTCACACAGGTTCATGAAGCTTGGCAGGATGCTCATGTTTAACTGAGTATTAAGAGCAAAATTCTTTCTGAAGGAGTAAATATAGCTATTCTCAGAATATATTTGACCTAAAGGTCTAGAAAAAATATTAAAATGTTTTGTCTCCATTGACACAAGAATGTAAAGACATCACGTAACCAAATGTAATTGCCTTTTAGTTTTTAAGTTGCTTTTCAGGTATGAAATCAGTAACATCCATTTTAAATTAAAAAAAAATAAATAAATAAATTAGCATACATTTAGACAAGCATATCTGAGTCTGCTACAAAAGTTACAGGAGAAGAGAGGGATGCCTTGTAGATGGCAACTTTACCTTATTGTAAATCAGATAATCAGCAACACTGTACATCTCACATGCCTACAGTACTCTTTTTCTTCATATGTCACACCTGACAAGCTGGAATGACCTTCCTGTGATAGAATGCTATTGTCCAATTCTGTGAAAACTATGGCTTAATATTACTGGACAAGAGCTCCATAATAAAGATACTGAAACACTTGCTGAACAAATTTCTCATGGCAAAACACAGTGGATTATGTAATACTTGCACTTCAGAGTTACTGAAGGGATTTATCACTGAAAATCAATTCTGAATATATGATATTGTCACTTATACATGGTTCACTCTCTACAGCGTATGTAGGGTGAATGCCAGTGTTTTGGAACTAGTATTCTGTTCCTCTTCAGGAGGAAGATCTTGCCACAGAGGAGACTGCTATTGTATAATCTTTTACAATCCCTATATGTGAAAATAATTTTAGTTTTCAGTCCTTTCTGACTTCATAAATACAGTATTAGCAAATTAATCACTCATATCTTCATAAGAAGCAATGGCTGGATCTCAAAACAGTTGTTCTGGTAATTAATTCTAAATAAATTAATAAATAAATGAGTCATTTAAATATATAGATTAACAGATACTAAAAGTAAGATGCCTTTTTTCTGCAGTCTTCCTGTCAAAGCCAGCCCTCAGGAATCCCTGACCAAGGAGACCAGGGACAAAACCTGGAGAAAGGAATATTTTTTTCTTGGTAGAGGAGGATCAGGTTAGAAATCATTTAGGCAAACTTAACATCCACAAGTCCATGGGTACTGATGGGATGCACCCACAAGTACTGAAGGAGCTGGTGGACATCATTGCTAGGCCACTCTCAATCATCTTTGAACAGTCATGGCTAATCAGAAGTGCCCGAGAAATGGAAGAAAGCAAACGTCATCCCAGTATTCAAAATGGGTAAGAAGGAGCACACAGGGCCAGTCAACATCACCTTAGTCTCTGGAAAGATGATGGAACAACTCATTCTGGAGACCATCTCTAAACATGTAGAGGAGAAGAAGGTGATCAGGAGTAGTCAGCATGGATTCACCAAAGAGAAATCATGCTTAACCAACCTGATTGCCCTCTATGATGGAACAGCTGGTTGGACAGTAGAGGGAAGAGCAGTGGATGTTGACTACCTGGACTTCAGCAAGGTTTTTGATGCTGTCTTCCATGGTATCCTCAAAGTTAAAGTCAGGAAGTGCAGGCTTCTGTTTGAACATAAGGAAAAACTTATTTACTGTGAGGATAACAGAGCACTGGAACAGGTTGTCCAGAGAGGTTGTGGAGTCTCCCTCTGTGGTGTAAATGCCTGAAGTAACTAGGAAAATAAAACTAACATTCACATTTTTAGGAAAAGGTACAGCATTGAAGAGGCTTTCAGGGTAGGGCATAACTGCATTATCTGAGCGTTCCCTAGGCTCCCAACCTTTGATGCTATCGCGCTGGGGAAACTTGGTGTGCTAGCTCTAAGGAACAGCACGGAGCGTAGAGTGGAGTGGAGACACCACGGCTAGGCTCTGTAATCAGATGGGGCCTCGATTGTTCTTGTGCACACAGCTGCACTTTTTGCCACCCTAAGCCAAAGACCTGTCATGTTTTGACAAATGCTGTACCCTAGTGTACTTTTTGCTCATTATAATATCATTATAATACCAAAACACACCTCCATCCCAAAAGCTACCCGCCTCCAAGGTGCGACCACCCCTCACTGAGCATGCGCTCTGAATTCCTCGGAGCCTATTACTTTAAACGGAGACGGGAAAACTTTACACCAATCATAACTAAGATATGCTTGACTAGAGCCACTCAAGCTCCACCTAAAAGATAGAAAATAATATAAATTGGCCCAAGAGAAAGGGGATGTTAGGGAAGATACCACCGTCAGGGGAGATACCATCCCGAGGACAACATCCTTAGGACCTCCTGACTCCTGGGATCAGTCGACGGGCTGAGCCTCTCTTCCCCCCCATTGGGACGCCTTTGGGTGAGATCTAAATACTTGCTTATAAATCTCTATAGAGTCTTTGATCCTTTTAACGCGTTTATTTCTAGGCTGCGCACCTGTAACATCTATAACATCTATAACACCTATAACACCTGTGTATTTTATGCATACTAGCTTGCTTTTGCAGACAGTCACTATCGCCGGCAATCCAAAAGAACCTGATTATCTGTTGCTGTAATAAACCATACTTGATTGCATTGTGATAACTCTCATTGAGTGCAACGAGGGTGAGGGTGGTTATCCGTGATAGTTCAGTGTTCTGAATCTAACCAGACCCCCAGGCGGTTAATGCATTTTTGGTGAATGTCCGAGCGGACCCCCAGATGGTTAATGCGTTTTTGGTGAATGTCTGAACGGACCCCCAGGCCGTTAATGAGTTTTTGGTGAATGTCTGACTGGACCCCCAGGCGGTTAATGTGTTTTTGGTGAATGTCCGACTGGTTCAGTAACCTGAATCTGACCGGGCCCGTAACGGTTAATCAGCTACACCCCTTAACGCGACAGTAAAATTGGCGTAGTCGGCAGGATTGCTATGGATAAACGTCTGCAAAAATACAAATGTGCCCCTTCCCAGGCAGGGAAGGAGTTTTCCCAAAAGTTTTGGAAAGATGAGGAGAAAGTGGTAGAGTGCATTGAGCATTGTCAGGCTTCACGAAAGATTGGTCAAAGAAAGGGTAAAGGTGCAATTTGTGCTGTGTTAGGAGCCTGTTTGTCTTGTGCTCGGCAAAAAGCTAAGGAAACTCCTGCTCCCAAACTGATCTCTGATGCGGAACATACAGCTTTGAAATCAGAGAATGAGGTGTTGAAGTCATCGTTGGCCTTTGAAAGGGAGACGGGAAAAACATTAGGAATCAGAGTGGATAAACTTTTGGATGAAAATAATAAACTTTCCATTGAGAATGACAAACTTGTGACTGAAAATGATAAACTTGTGAGTGAAAATAATCATCTTAAACAATTGCTGGAGAGGGTTAGTCATCTGTTAAATAAAGTACAGCCTTGCGCTCCGGTCAAGCAGATTCGTGGAGTGCTGCATAGTGCAGAACCTGAAAGCTGGGACAGTGATTTCTGGTCTGACAGTGATGATGGTGTTGAAGAGATTTCTGATTCTGAACCTCAATCGATTTCCTTGAGACCTTTGGTTAAGACTGAGACTACTGTTGATGATAATGATGAAATCCGTACTACTGTGCAAACGATTCCGTTGTCACCAGCAGAGTTGGTTAAAATACAGGAGAAGTTCTCAAGGCGGTCAGGGGAATCAGAAGTTGAGTATGTGTGTCGAGTTTCTCTTAAAGGAGGAGATCGAATGATGTTGTGTAAGGAAAAAGTAGGAGGCTTTTGGAGACCTGGAGTATCTTTAACCACCACACCAGGAGCTGACTTGGCTGTAGCAGTACAGAAAGCAGCCTGCATTCAGGCAATATATGAAAGAGATAAATTAAGGAATTCCCCAATGTTAGCTCCTATTGACCCGGTTCAATTAACCCCTCTCATCCGTGGACTCCCTGATTGTCTTAAGATGTTTGTAGAAAACACCCAAGATCACATACTAGCTGCTTGTAGGGATGATGATAGTGGTTGTAGGCGAAATCCTAACTCCCCTATTCCCACCTGGAGTGAATTGGTACAAGACATAGATAAATACGGATGCCAAATAGGCTGGATTAATTCATCCAGCATTAAATCCCAATACCACTCTCGGCGAGTCTGCCAAATCCACACTAAAAATCCCAGATACCCCAAATTCAAAGAGAGGTTCAAACCTAATAGGGAACAGAGTGAGTTGTGGTGTCAGCAAAAAAAAAACTCTTGTCCCCGGGGAGGGCAGTGAGCCACCCTGCTCAGCGGGTATTAGCAATTCAATGGCTCTCTAATGAACACTCTGACCCTATAATTGCCATTCCTGTTGAACCCCCAAAAATATTGGTAAATTTTCTTATTGATACCAGGACCCAAATGTCAGTAATTACACATGAGACAGCACAAACCCTGAGCATAACACCTGGTCAACGCAGGGTTAAATTCACGGGAATCAATGGTGTGGAAAAACAATGCCCCACTGCAAAAATTTCACTCTGGTTGCCAGAGGAACAAAAATTAACCAGAATAGAAGTATTAGTTGGTGCTGCATATACTAATATTTTAGGATTTGACATACTGCATGGTCGTATGTGGAAACTCCCTGATGGAACTGTGTGGAGTTTCGCGACACATCAAAGGGATTCAGGCACCATGAGACTGAGCCTGTTACAAACATCCATACCCTTATCCCCTGCTAAAATCATTAATGATCGGCAATATCTGTTGTCAGCAGCAGTATTTACGGGGATTGACGGGGTGGTAACAGAATTGGAAAAAAGAGGCATTATTAAAAGGACCCATTCACCTTATAATTCACCAGTGTGGCCAGTAAAGGAACCAACCAGGCAATGGCATTTTACAATGGATTACAGACAGTTGAATGCTAACACTATACCTTTGACTGCCGCAGTTCCAAACATGGCAGAGATAGTGAAAGCCCTCTGTGTATCTAACAGTAGTAATAGTGCTAACTACTCCCAAATATTTCTATGCATGGGAAATCAAAGATTGCTATTTCACCCTCTTTCTAACCCTGCCGGTTGAATACAACCGAGCATATTTTATTTTCTTTTGTGTTCACAGGAACCCTGAGCAAACTGTATATGGACAGCTGGAAGATGACGAATCAACAGTTTGGATTAATAATGCCATGCTTTACCCTGACCTTGATGCAATTACAGACCTTAAAGGAAACTTAACTACTGTGGCTGTGCATGGAGCTGAGGTGTTTCACCATGGCATCTAAACATGTATTGTCAAAGTATAGCACAGTCACTGGAACATCTCAAAACAGAAAGGACCTAAATCTCTCTACTTTAGTTCTACATGGAAACAAAATATTTTCAAAAGATGAATGGAGTTGGAATGATTCTCTAAGAATGGCTGAACTTCAAGCCACATCTGGCCAGATAATACAAATTGGTTGCCGAATAACTAACCGATCCACTTATAATCGGCTGACTGAAATTAAGACAGTATACATTGATTCACCAAACCTATAATTGTGTACTGTCTTTGGGGTTACAGAGGCACAGAAATATTATTTGAATTACAAAGGATAAGAAGCCTCTGCCTCCGCAGATATTTGAAAACGAACCGACTCAGCCTCCCATTGGTCTAACTCCTTCCATCTTCAATACAGGCCCTTACATAATTCAACAACAAATTCTCTTTGACCCTAGTTGGTCCCTAAAAGAGGGCCACGGGATGCAACTGGGTTATTAGGGACAGGATTAGGTATATTAAATAGCATTGATGCTGAGGTTTTAATAAGTAGAATAACTGCTACTACAGATGACCTAAGGAAACTGGAACAACCAATAAAATCAACTTTATTGGCTTTAGGAGCAAATCAATGGCTTCTATCAGATATTTTACCCCATTGGGAACAAATTGAGGAAAATGATCATCAATTAATTGTAAATGCCCTTGGAAAAGCCCAAGGCAATACCTCCCTTGCCTTGAGCTGTATCCAAGCACAGTTATGGATACAATCTGTAGCAGCAGCTATTATTGGAGAGGGAGAAGGAGTAACTTTGCCCACTGAAATTCGAAAATTGATTTGGGATAATGCTTCAGAATTTGAAAAAGAATTTCAAGCATGATGGCAATTAGTCAACTTTACCCATTATGCAGAAAATGATAAAATTGTTGCCTTTATACTTACTGTAAGTAATGCCACCGTATACAATGTATATCCAATCATTGCATTAGTACTCAATCATAATGGAACCATACTTTATCCTAAAGAGCATAAAGTATGGGCCCATCAAAAGGGAGGAAAGTGGCAAACAATTGATGTAAAAGCATGCATTGTGCGTGAACAAAAAGGTTTCATCTGTGAAAGTAACACGCTGGAATCCCAAGACATTTGTCTTGACATTGAGCAAAATATTTGCCACTTTGAGATACATCCTAATGAAACCCTTGAAACTGTACTTGTATATATTGGGAAAGGTTGTGTTTGCATGAGAACTCATTGTGATTCTATAGTCGTAGATAATGCAGTGGTAGATATCAATAATCACTCTAATGTTTGTGTTTGCAATTTTACCAAAATTCTAGGATGTGATTTTAAATACTCAGTTCCTGTCACTTCTTATCAACTTATTGCATCTAATTATATTCTGCTTCATGAACTGCTGCCTACTCCTATTGGAATGAACCTTACCTTGGTGAAGAAATTGCTGGTACATGAGGACCTGAAGCAGCTGATGACACAGGTCCGAGAAAATGGACAAAAGACTCTGATTACTGTCCATCATGATGCACAAGAAATACATCGAGTGATGGAAAGAGTGCAGAGAGATGAGAGACACCGTTGGTGGGACACTTTGTTTGGATGGTCGCCAGCTGCCAAGGGAATCTTCAACAAGATGCTTCACCCTGTTATTGTTCTGCTAATACTCACTGTATTATGTTTTATACTGACAATTAGTTTGTATGTTAAACTCTGGTTTATGATGAAACACTTAGCATCTCTACACAATGTACATACACTCGATAAACCTCAATCCGAGAATGTATGTGATATCCCCGACATATTCCAACTGTTGTGAAGCTTGAGTGACTATAGTCACGGGGTGGATTATGTGGTGTAAATGCCTGAAGTAACTAGGAAAATAAAACTAACATTCACATTTTTAGGAAAAGGTACAGCATTGAAGAGGCTTTCAGGGTAGGGCATAACTGCATTATCTGAGCGTTCCCTAGGCTCCCAACCTTTGATGCTATCGCGCTGGGGAAACTTGGTGTGCTAGCTCTAAGGAACAGCACGGAGCGTAGAGTGGAGTGGAGACACCACGGCTAGGCTCTGTAATCAGATGGGGCCTCGATTGTTCTTGTGCACACAGCTGCACTTTTTGCCACCCTAAGCCAAAGACCTGTCATGTTTTGACAAATGCTGTACCCTAGTGTACTTTTTGCTCATTATAATATCATTATAATACCAAAACACACCTCCATCCCAAAAGCTACCCGCCTCCAAGGTGCGACCACCCCTCACTGAGCATGCGCTCTGAATTCCTCGGAGCCTATTACTTTAAACGGAGACGGGAAAACTTTACACCAATCATAACTAAGATATGCTTGACTAGAGCCACTCAAGCTCCACCTAAAAGATAGAAAATAATATAAATTGGCCCAAGAGAAAGGGGATGTTAGGGAAGATACCACCGTCAGGGGAGATACCATCCCGAGGACAACATCCTTAGGACCTCCTGACTCCTGGGATCAGTCGACGGGCTGAGCCTCTCTTCCCCCCCATTGGGACGCCTTTGGGTGAGATCTAAATACTTGCTTATAAATCTCTATAGAGTCTTTGATCCTTTTAACGCGTTTATTTCTAGGCTGCGCACCTGTAACATCTATAACATCTATAACACCTATAACACCTGTGTATTTTATGCATACTAGCTTGCTTTTGCAGACAGTCACTATCGCCGGCAATCCAAAAGAACCTGATTATCTGTTGCTGTAATAAACCATACTTGATTGCATTGTGATAACTCTCATTGAGTGCAACGAGGGTGAGGGTGGTTATCCGTGATAGTTCAGTGTTCTGAATCTAACCAGACCCCCAGGCGGTTAATGCATTTTTGGTGAATGTCCGAGCGGACCCCCAGATGGTTAATGCGTTTTTGGTGAATGTCTGAACGGACCCCCAGGCCGTTAATGCGTTTTTGGTGAATGTCTGACTGGACCCCCAGGCGGTTAATGTGTTTTTGGTGAATGTCCGACTGGTTCAGTAACCTGAATCTGACCGGGCCCGTAACGGTTAATCAGCTACACCCCTTAACGCGACACCCTCCCTGGAGATGTTCAAAAGCTGTCTGGACACAATCTTGAGAAATGTGCTCTAAGGGACCCTGCCTGAGAAGGGAGGTTGGACTAGATGATCTCCAGAGGTCCCTTCCAACCTCAACCATTCTGTGATCCTGTGATTCTGTGATTTTGGAACTCACCTCTGCACTACAGGAGACACCAAGACCTGCTTCTATGCAATGCTCAGATCCCATGTCACCCCCTCAGTTCTCTTACGTTGCAGGTGCCCTGACAATTTTTAAATACAGCCCTCACATGCTCATCTCAAATATACAGCCAAAAGGAGTGGAATCAGCATAGGAACACTTTATTGTCCAACGCAAGGTCAGATCCCAAGAACTGGTACCTCCCTGGGCTCCATCCAGACATTTGGTTAGGCATTGGAACAGGTTACCCAGGGAGGTGGTGGAGTCACCGTCCCTGGGGATGTTTAAGGAAAGGTTGGATGTGGTGTTTAGGGACATGGTTTAGCGGGTAATATTGGTGGTAGAGAGACAATTGGACCAGATGGTCTTGGAGGTCTTTTCCAACCTTAATGATTCTATGATTTCTTGCATTTCCCCAGCTGACGGTCAAACAACAGGACAAACATTTGGGTGAAAAAATCTATTTAAGAGCTTTAAGAGCTGCAATTGTTCAGTTCTCTGGTGCAGTGTATCAGCAAGGATTATGTCTGTGGACAGTACAGTCCTAGAGTAGTAGTATTTGAAAGAAATAAATAACATCTTTATCCATCAGTCCATCATTTGAAGATTTAAAACCAGTCACAGCTGGCCTCTCTTACATCCTACAGCGCTGTCTGTGAATGGATGTATTGAAGTAATAACAAAAAGCAGGTAATCGCAAATGTCATTGCCTTGTCAGAACATGGTGCAACTGCAAAGCTGCACTGCACCCATTTTAGTCTTAACATCTTGAAAGAAAAAGGGCCTCGTGAAGGTCAGACACATATTCCTCTATATGTAACCCTGTAAACTGACTTACTTAAATGTGTCTTACTAACTTTGTCTGAAGGCTATAATGCAGCAATATTTACTGAATGATACCTGGAAGAGGGGAACTGTTCACACTTGCTTATTTTGCTCAAAAGCCCACGGGTTTAGAGGATGATCCTAACAGCTCTGTAAATTAAACAGCAGCTGTGATTTGATTGAAATGGCTCAAGTAATTTAACCAACCACTAAAGCTGTTTATTAGAATAACAAAGCAACAAAGATAATCTTTGGCTGCTGACAGGCTGTGATATTTTAAAAGATTCAGCATGACCAAGAGGCCAGAAAATGGGTCTATTCTCCCTCTCCTAATCTGTCAGGTGTATGCAGTACTCATGATGGATAATATCTATTCAGAAAATATCTGATCTGTCTGCATCTGTCCTAAAGATCTCTTCTATTTTACAAATGAGTTTTTTAGTTCAGTCAAAGGAAGAACATTTGTGAAATGTAATTTCTAAGAACAAGTTCTCTTCCCTTCACAGTGACAACTACAGAAATGGAAAACAAGAAATAGATTACCCTGGTAAACCCTCCCCACGTTGTGCAGCCCCCCAGCAGTACTTCAAACGTGGCTTCACCCTCTCTTATAAAATGTGTTCATTTTACATAACAATCTTCTTCATTTTGCAGTATCATTCATTATTCTGTTCACATTTGAACTAACACGTGAGATATTTTAGTCCTCTATTTTCCCTACAAGATAAATGCCTGCTTTTTCTATCACTTATTCCCAGGTGACTCCACTGGTAGCTAAGAAGACACCTCTGATTTTTGATCACAAATATAAGAAAAAATCAGAATCAGACTCATAATTTCCTCAATATTGTTAGATTTATGAGTTCCTTTGTTCTCTGAATATTTCTACTTGGCTTTTTTCCATTATTGCTTTATATCTGTTATTGCTACAATATCATCCTCCCAGGAAGACAAATAGAAAGGAAGTCAGGAATGTCCTGTTTGGCCATTCACACAAAGATTTAATAACATTCTCTAATTTTTGCTCAATATCACCATTAAAGATACTGTTTCTTTGATGTAGGTTGCTTCTAGAAAACAAAGCTACTTTTTATTACAACACGAGATAATGATTTATTTTCTGCTGTAAGTCAGGGCACATAAAATATTAAAAACATTTTTCCCTTCTAAGTGCTAAGGCATTTTGTTAATCTTCTGCAGTTTTGTAGTGATTTAAAAAGGTCACAGTCTTCTTTATAAACTTTACAACACAGTGCACTGGCATCTTTCTATCATCTAGTACAATGCAGCCTTCTCTGAAGTCAAGTGGAGCGACTCCTCTCTACAAAGCATTAGGGTCTCTTTCCTATGAGAATTACTGTTCTTTATCTCTCTCAGTTTGGGTATTTTGTATCTCTCTCTCTTTTTTTCTTTTTCTTTTTATTCTCTGCTCGATTTTAATGGGACAGTAAGGGAGATACTGTCAATGCAGAATATCTCTCTACTAATAGAAAGAATTTGTCATTTTCATTAGCTATTACACCTTGTTATTTCAGTGCTGAGGGAGTAATAACAATTTCTCCATATGGCCAAAGCAGCTCCTTAATAGAGATTTCCTAAGGAGAGAGTTTTATCTTTCTCATTGGGATTATATTGCCTATGAGTTTTGCTTTCTCTTTTGGTTTCATGCCAAGAACTTTTAAAGTCAGAGCAAAATACCACAGAGGAAAAAAAATTAAGTTTATCTAACATACCCTCCTTTCTAATATAGAAGTATTTACAACAAAAATCAATTTATTCAAGTAAAAAGGAACTGTGTATGACAAGAATATATGATAAAATATACCACAAATTAAGACCTAATAGGTGACTTATTATGTTATTTTTATGATGTGCTGTCAGACAGTTCTCCAGTGTCTTTGTACTGTATGCTGAATGCATACATACATAGCTCTAAAACCCTGACTACAAATGTTATGTCAGCTTCAGTGGAAGAGGCAAGTAGACTTCCTGGCCACATGACAAGCAGGGCTATGCAGGTTGATAGCCAACACTTATTTGTGTAGAACAGAAGGAAGACCAGGACTGTTTCCTTGCAAATGTGACACCCCTCCACTCTGCTGGGAATTGCCTTGCAGCTCACATGGCCACAGGACCCCATGGATGGAGCAGGTAGGTCCCAACCTCAAGGCCACTGAGGTGGTGTGCAGCTGCCCCTTGTCTGATGCAGGGCTGGGCTTCTCTAGGTCCTCCTAAAGAGAGGAGAGCAGTGAAGCAGAAGCTGGAATCCTGCTTAAATAAATAAATAAATTTTAAAAAATATTTGAAAAAATGCACTTTGAGGGGAATCATGGGTCTGGCAAGTTGACAAGTGCAAACCTCTCAGCAATTATTGGACCATGCCTAGCTCCTACTGAAGACATGAATGATAGCAAGAACAACCCCAGCATCCCACTGATCTTGCTTTGCTGAATCATTCCATTTGAATTTCCCAGGCCTGCTTCTGTCAATAACACTGTTTGAGCAAGAGAGGTTTTAATCGAAATACTTCAATTCTATGTAAAGTACGCTTGCAGCCCAGAAAGCCAGCTGAGTCCTGGGCTGCATCAAAAGCAGCATGGCCAGCAGGGCGAGGGAGGCGATTGTCCACCTCTGCTCTGCTCTTGTCAGACCCCACCTGGAGCCCTGTGAACTCTAATACATCCATGTCCTTCTTGTGCTGGGGGCTCAAGGGTTCAGCTCAAGGAACATGGATGTATTAGAGTGTCCAGAAGAGGGCCACAAGGACAATCAAAGGGCTGGAGCACCTCTCCTATGAAGACAGGCTGAGGGAGTTGGGGGTGTTCAGGCCAGAGAAGAGAAGGCTCCAGGGAAACCATACAGCAGCCTTCCAGTGCCTTACGGGGGCTAGAGGAAAGCTGGGGAAGGACTCTTTGTCAGGGTGTGCAGTGATAAGGCAAGGGTAAAATGGCTTTAAACTAAAGAGGGGAGATTTAGACTAGATGTTAGGAGGAAATTCTTCACTCAGAGGGTGGTGAGGCACTGGAACAGGCTGCCCAGAGAAGCTGTGGATGCCCCATCCCTGGAAGTCCTCAGGGCCAGGCTGAATGGGGCTTTGGGCATCCTGGGCTGGTGGGAGGTGTCCCTGCCCATGGCGGGGGGGTGGAACTGGGTGGTCTTTAAGTTCCCTTACAATTGAAACCATTCTATGATTTTATGAATCTATCATCTTGCACATAATAGTCTTGGTGATATGTTGGGTCTCCTCTTTTCTAGGACTTCCACTTTAAAAAAAAGAAAGAAAAAAGAAAAAAAAAAAAAAATGATGGTCACTGCTGCAGGAATTTAGAACCACTGTGTTACATAAGGGATGAAAGATAAAAACGTGCCTGGTGCAGACAGTTGAAAACAATAAAACAATACAGTCAGCAAATGAGATAGCAGCTTCTGCCTGTCAGTGGTCCAACCCTCAATGGGATTCAGTAATAAACAGCTGAGATGTGTTCATGAAAGGTCCCTGGGCATCACATAGCTAGGGGTGGTTTATACTACTTAACTCACAAGTAGCTCAGCATAAACACTGAATTCTGAACACTGTGTTACAAACAGAGCAAAGGAAAATACCAGACTGCCAAATACATGGCAATCATTTGCAAAACTGATGACATGGGTAAGGAAAGCCTTTGTGGGGAAAAAAAAAAAAAAAAGTCCAGCAAAAACAGCTGTGAGTAGCTTAGTATTAAAACCTGCACAGGAGGAAGGATGGATTAAAGCAAGCCGTCACCACAGAACTATTCACCACAGATAGTTTCCCAAGCTCCCAAGGATCATAAGGTTTGGTTCATTGGTGAGAAATGAGTTTGCAGGCTTGGCTAATGTAAATGACTACAAAACATAAATTGAATTTGGGAGACGCTTCTCTGAAATGGCAGAAGGAAATGCAGTGGCTGCATTTCATCAACAAAACCCTTGCTTAACCTTTCTAATTAGCAGATAACAGAGAGGCAATGAGCCACATGGAAAAAAAAAATACATTTGGGAATTATATGCTCTGATAGTTAACTGTCTTGCTAATTGAAAGAAAAACTATGGTCGACACGGAAAGGGTGAACTCGCCTACACCAGTGGCATGAAAGCAGGAATGTGAGGGAATTAGCATACCTACTCCATGACATTTTGCTTACTGCAGAATTCTTAGTGCCACAGAAGGTAATGACATTTTAAAAGATTTCAACAACAAATCTGAAAGAAAAAGCTATGCAGCAGCTTCCAGAAACAGCTGAATGAGATGTTTTGTGGGTGATGTGTGAATGCTGTCCCTCTGGATCTGTTTATTAATCTGAAAGAGAAATTGCAGAGCTGAATGAAACCTACAGAAATAAGTTCCTGAATGGCCTAATCAAAGCCCGTCAAGGTGGATATGAAAGACCGCCATTTCCTTTAGTAGCCTTGCCATGAGGCACTAAATGAATTTGTTCTGTGTGCCTGTTCTTGTGTTTATCTGCTACAAATATCCTAGTTATTACATGACTGAAAAATGGGGTAAGAAAATATTCAAAGAAAGCAAATTGCAAATCTGTAATATATGCTCCACAGGTACTCAATTTTAATACTAAAATTGTATTCCTTTTAATTAGAGAATGTGCAGAAAAACTTTGAGATATCTCTGATAACAAAAAATTGCATTAAGAAATCAGAAAACATTTATTAGTTGCCTCTGGGTAGAGACAATATTCAGCATACCATTTTGTATTTATATTCAGGCCAATGATATGTTCATCCAAAATCCACAAACAGAAAATAAGTTGCTGCTTACTCTGACCTATTTTCCTTCTTTACATAATTATTTGACCCGTCCTTAGCATTTTAGTTTGTCCAGTATTAGTCACATTATATTTCCATGGTTAGAGCAAGTACAGATGTTGCTCTTGACACTTCTGGCTCTCCAAATCACACATATCCATTTTAAGACTTCCTTGCTGAAGGTATTACTGCAGCTGAAAAATGAAGAATTTACCCCACCATATGATTATGAACATAAAAAAAAAAAAGAAAAAGATGGATAGATAGATAGATAGATATTCCACAATATCCTTTGTGAAAAGCAGAGATTAAAGAAAATATACGTTTAATGATAAAAAATGAGGAGGCTATGGAATCTGATATTTAATAGATTTTCTCTTACCAATACTTGGGGTGGTAGAAGGTCATTTTTAGTGTCACTGGCTGTAGGGCTTCACAAGCTCCTGTGTTAACCTGCAGTCAATAGATGCATCTCTGCCTTCCAGAAGAATAGTATTTTTCATCCCTGCAAGAAATATGTTAAGAAATGTGAACAGCTGTTTTCTCAGCTGATAGGAAAATGCATGTTAACATTTCTATTCTAGTCTTGCTGTCTGGTTGAGGGATGAAGATTTAATGATTTTTTTCCCTATGGCAAAAGGCATATATGCATCACTATGCAAGTCCAATGGCTAATAGATAGGGGAACAGCTGTACACATAGAAATAACTTATCTTAAATACCTGGCAACTGCTTCAGCATCATTCTCCATCCACTTTGTTATTGTAGTGTATTTTAATACTTTAATTGCATCATCATGATTCACTCAATTAGGTATTATTTTTGCTGTTATGGGAATAATACATCGTCCACTACAGTCCTGGAAATAATGTTGCCATGAGTGCATTGGGAAGAACACATTTTACAAGCCAGCAAATTCTGCTCAGCGCTTTCCAAAATCTCTGCTGTGCAAAGGTCTCCTTTGACCATGATTGAGACTCTTTATCTTCTTACTAACAGCAGAATAGCATGCTTGTAGTTGGGAAAATGGTAACCACTACAGGAAGTACTCACTGAAGAATTGGGCATTCCTCACATATTTAAAATGCTTGGGTCATTGAAACAGGCCTAGATTAGTCTGCATGGCTTCAACACCACAACTAAGGATCCAGGAAGGGATCAATGCTGCTTTGACTTAAGCACTCACAGCAGCTCCTTCCTATTCTGCAAAGGAGGAATAAAGTCCTAGAAAGAGCTTTCCCCTCCCTTTGCTCCCTTTGGTCATTTTCATAAAATAAACTGTTGCTTTTGTGGAAAGCTTCGTGCAACGGTGAAGGTACTTCCAAAGAAAATTGTCATGGGGACTGTGGAGAGCAGACTCTCTTCCATAAGCCCCACAGCAAAATGTGTATTGAAAGAGGATTTTCCAGACATCAGGGAAGGATGCTGAGCACTTTGCATGCACCCTTCCTCTTCAACCTACTGTACAGACACTGCCAACAGCATCCCATTGAACACCAGGTGAAGATTACCCATGTTCACGCCCACCTTGAAGTAATGAAAACAGGAAAGAAGAAGGGAATTATACATTTGGAAGCAAATTCTCTTAAGAAAATAGAATCATCACCTTTAATGAAAATTTATTATCACTGGAGCTCTTAAAAAAAGACATGCAGATTTAGAGACTGTGTACCACCTCAGAGGCTGCTGGAAGCAATGAATAATGCTGAAAAACATGCAGGAAGAAATGTCAACTCAAACAGGAATAAAGGATATGTACAGAGGGTGTATGCAAATACATTTTAATCTTTTTTTTTTTTTTAATTTAGAAGAAAAACAGTGGGGAGGACAAACAAGATAATATATAGTAATATTTTAAAAAGCCAACCAGAACAAAAATGATTCCTGATACGGCTTCTCTTTCACTTTGGTCTGAAAGCTTTCTCCTGGTGAAAAGAGTCCACAGCATGGAGTATTCCTATTTTAAGTGTCTGCAGTGTTAAGAGTTGAAACGTGACATTCGGGAAAAAAAAAAAAAAAAAAAAAAAAAAAAAAAAAAAAAAAAGGAAAAATTTCACTGGTTTGGAAATGCATATTACATTTATCTATGCATTATTCATTAGCAAAATCTTGCCTGCCTTTGGGCTGCAGTGATTTCAATTGGGATGTTAATCCCACGCCTGTTATTATTTTTCAGGAAAATCAAAGGTCAGAATAATAAATTAGATTTCCTGAGTAGTCCAGGCAGAAGTGGAGGCTTTGGCAAAGCCAGTATTTCCTCATCCCAGGAAGTTATGGTAGACCGGGTACCAACTCTGCTCTGGGTCCCCAGCCACATTTGATTTTCCTAAGTGACTAGACACTTAGTAAATATATAATGCCAACACATACTGTGCTCTGGAAAAAGCACCTCCTTCTGCAGTACCTCAGTCATGTGCCCACTTTCCATGGCAGAATACCATGTTTCTGATCACCTGTATAATTTGACCATGAGATCCAGGTTTGGTGCTTTCTCAAACCATCATGTAAGTGGTACAATTCAGCCAGGCTACGTTAAAGATCTAGGTGAGCCAATTACAGCTGCCTCTTCAGTTCTGTCATCTTTCATGTCTTACTGTTTTCTCCCTCCTAGAGTTTTCTTCCAGGTGAAATGAAGGAAGTTCCCTACAGGGAGGGAGAGACCTCAAGGGATAAGATTAAGTGCAGGAGTAGCTTCCTGGGTGGACAAGTTACTGAGGCAAAAAAAAAAAAAAAAAAAAAAAAAAAAAAAAAAACAGCTGCAGTTTTCATTACAGCTTTGCTAACCACCTTTGTAAAGTGCATTGCCCTCAAAAAGCACTGGATAAAATATAGGTGCCATATAGGTGCTACTATTTCCTGCTAGCTGCCTCGAGGTAAGGATAAATGTGGCCCTAAATTTGTCAGGCACCATTTTATGCATTCAGTATATCTTCAATTGCTTGTAGCAATTGAAGCTAGCTTACCACTCAGAGATCCCACATGGAAATGTCTATTCCCACATAAAACAGCTTATATGAAGGTAGGAATAAAGGTAAGAAGGAAGAGTGGTACAGAGAGATATGCAGTGCATCACTGGCATAGACTTTGATTTGCATAACAAAGAGCTTGGTGCCTCTTATGAAAAGTGAAAAACATGAAAGACAAACAATTTTAACCCTACCAGCTATAACATTTCTTTTAAACAGTACATGTTAACTTAGATAAATGACTTTGAAGGAGTCAGAACCTTGTGAGTCTCGTCACTTATTTCTGGGGGTGGCAGACTGCAAGACGCTGCTATGCTACAACAGAATGAAGGATGAACTCCTCTTCACAGCTATAAAATAAAAAATATATATTGCATTCAAATATGATTTTCTTGGAAGATTAGTAAACTTATTACGTAATGAGACACTTGAATGTGCATTTTAATAGGACAAAAAATAACAGTGATGAATGCACCTTGGTCTGGTAGAAAACATTTATTGCAAAAGAATTCAGAAAAACATAAAAAAGAAAAATAATTTAGGAACTGCCAGACCATTAATCAATCTCTTGCAGCATCACTGCTCTGGAAGGAACTAGTCTCAGTCTTCAAATTAAATAGTTTCAGAGTCTTCAGATTAAACTATATCTACAGTGTGATTTACCTAGATGCTCTACCATAATGTTAGACCTAGTTGATATATATGAATGATAACTTTATACTGTTATACTTAGATATCTAGATATAAAGTGATACACTGAAATACAGGCAGCAGATAGATATCTATCTGAAGCAACTAGCTAGCCAACCCCAATGGTTTGTCTCCTCCAAAACATTTGTATAACCCCCTTCTGTGGGATATTCCATTACAGACTCCAAAAGAAGCTAAATTTTGCATAAGGAAAATAAGGGGGAGTGAAGACAAGGGTAAAATGGCTTTTCATTTTTATTCTAATTAGCAGCCAGCCGGTACAGTGCTAAGCCTTAAGATTTCCTTGAAGGTAGCCAACACGAGCAAGAATCTGTCAGAGGCCATGACATGCAGAGAGAACCATAAGGCTTTGACTGATGGAACAGCAGTGGTGTCCTGGGCTGCAGGAAAAGGTGAATGGAAGTGTTCAGAACTATTTGAACCACTCGCATTGTTTTGGTAGCCATGGCCATAGGGTGAGCCTCTGTTCTAGCTATTCTGCACTACTTTTCTACACATTCACTACATGATGTCAAGACACTTAACCACATAGAGCACTATCAGACACCAATGCATTGTGGCCATTTCTCCCATTGCTTCGTCCTCTTGACTTATGTAAAGCTCTATTACATCTCTGCCAGTGCCCTCTGATCATATTTTTCTACTTAAAGCCACTTCACCCTCTGAAGTACTTATTTACTCCTCAAAAAACTGTGTTCTAATGCGTCTATCTTATTTATCCATACTAGAGAGTGCATACCAGTATTTCTACTTGGCAGCTGTGTGTACATTTTCAAAATTAATATCAAAAAGCAAACAGCTGAGACAGGTCATTGTCCTGGCAAGATTAAATAGAAAGAAATTAGAACTGATAGGACATTGTAACAGACTTTAAGTTTTGCTATAATATGTTTTAAATGTAATACAAAGAACAATCTACAATGAAATCCAAGGAGACACAGGAGTGACTTATTCTGTGTAGCTACCTGACTTAAGTATCAAAGCTAGTAATTTTAAGGTTAAAAGAAATACTTCTTACAAAAAAAGTTTTTGGAGCTACTTTGTTCACTGGTTCAAATAAATAAATAAATAAATAAATGAAACTTTATTTCTGCCTTGAAATTCTCTAGTTTCATCCTTTCAAACCTTGGATCTTGTTATGCCTTTCTCTGCTGGATTACAGTCACCTACAATCAGACAGTTTCTCTCACATAGGTACATACTGACTTTAACCTTCTTCTGGATAAACTGAATAGATGAACTTTTGCATCTTTTCACAGTCTGTTTCTCTTGTGAATCAATATATTGTGGATGGATAAGGTGAAGTTGGAAAAGAAGATAGGTGAAAGGTGATTTCTGAAGATCAGAGGTTAATGTTTTCTAAGGAAACAGGAGCTGCTTCTTTCATCATTAGTCCTGTGTTGGTGTAAAATACTCAGTTCCAGTTCATTGATGTAGCCATATCTGCATAGCTCTCTTCTGCTCCACTCCCAGGAAAGCTTGCTTTGGCTGTAACCAATCTCCAAACATAGGCTGATGGGCCCCCCTCTGGTTTCTTCATAAACTGCTGTCACACCACAATAGCAAATAATTTCTTGCTTGTGAGAAATGTGTGATAAAATACTAACAGAGATGTCAAGCATATTGGTGTACAGAAGTATTAGCAGTATTGGACAAAATGCCCAAGGAATGTCAGTTTGCATCATACCTGCATACAAAATACATCATAAGAAAGGAGCTCCACCTTGGTTTCTTAGCAATCACAGAGCCATGTATTATGCTGCTTCTTCAAGTTTACATATAAAACACATCTGTATGAACAACACGTTAGTGTGCCATATAAGACCCTGATTCATCTCCCACTAAAGTCAACACAGTCTTATAGATTTGACAGATCTCATAAAACTATTAGTTTTTGTGCACTTTGACCTGGAGTCATATTTTATTGAATTCATATTAACACAAGCCGACATTACCTGCCTCCCCCCCCCCCACCCCCCCAAAAAAAAAAAAAATAGAATGTGAATCTCTGAGGAACTGAAAACCAAACCAAATGTAAAGGAATGCAGATGGCTGTCTATACTGAAAAGTAGAATTCCTAAGCTTCCTAACAAAAATATTGCTAAGTTATTTAAAGAAGGCTTTTCTTTGTCCAATATTTCCATTCCCTTCAAAACTTTTCAACTAGGAATAGTTGAGTGGTTTTTTTAATTGATGTTTCTGTCTTGTTTTAAAAGGGTGACTAAATTTCCAGATACAGATAGAGAACAATTTATTCTGAAATATTTATTGGAAAATATTTACTGTTTGCCAAGCAGGCAAGCTTCCTGTTACTTGTGAATACAGTGCATCTCACAAACCAGGCCCCGTCCCTTGACTGTACTACTAAGCATTGCTATAGAACAAGCAATAAATAACACCAGCAGTTTACTTTCCATATCTCTGCATGTGTTTTCACTTTATACACTTAACTATATAAATCACGGTTTTATGGTGTTGTGCAGAGGATTAACTGGAAAATTAAAGTCCCAGTCTAAGCACTCAAATATTCATATATTTTCTTGTGGTGCCAGAGCCCTATTTGGGAACTGATGCGATCTCATTATGATTTCATAAAACTTTAGATTTTTACAAAGCACCTAAACAGCAGCTGTGAGTCAGCATTTTCTTGTATTTAGTACCGTTTGTGACAATTTAAGTAATTCTGTACAATATTTGCTCCCCAGCGCTATACCCACAGGATGGGAGAGGCAGTGTTTTTGTGCCATACGGTTATACATGAATGTTGAATCTTCCTTAGAGGGAAACTTGGTTACAGCTCTGCAGGAGATCATAGATGCAGTGATCAATGTCAGAATCAGAACAAACATATGAGGCTGTCACACCTCAGGAACAGGAAAAAGGCTTTTAGAGCACAATAAAGTTAAACTTCTAATTGAGTTTCTCCATATGTAATGCTATATCTGCCTTCCACAGTAAAACCATTAACAGGTCAGCAGTGACAGCTCTGCAAATCATTTCCAGATTCATCTGTCATTCTCTGCCTTAAACCTTTCACTTTTGTCTTGAGTCTTGTGAGACTATTTCAAGTGGTCTAATTCATACCAGGAATAAGACAATATTACCATGGTACAGTCACAGTAATTCTATTTTCTGAGAACTGTTATTTCCAGAATATTGTTTCTAGACTTTTGGGAGAAAGTGTAAAACCTCCAACTTCAAGCCTGATAAATAAAAATATTACTCTAGTTAAGTCCTTCTCTGTGACTGTCATTCTGTATGTTTGCACTGTGCATTTGGGACTATCTGTATTGTTCTGTATCTTGATGTTTGCATTATCTTCTCAGAAATTTCAACATCGTGGCAGGTATCTCTGCTACAGTGTTTACTTCCAGGATAATCTGTTGTGGCTGAAAATCCTGGAATGAAATGACCATCTATCCATCTATTAACATCAGTGAGAAAGTTGCCATAGTCTTCATCAAGACTAGAATTTCATATTCATCTCCTCTAAAGAAGAAATATTGGTTGCAGCTGGAAAAAAAAAAAAAAGAAAAAAAAAAAAAAAAAGCACAACTAGTACAAAAGGTAGTATTGGATGAGATCAAAGGTTCATGTGGCCTTGTATTCTGTTTTCACAGCATACAGATACAAAATTAAGTACAGGGATGCTTTTTCCTCATTTTCCAGATTCCAACTATCCCCAGTTCAGGGGATTCCTAGGCTATACGTTTTTCTGTGTATATACGTACTGTCAGTAAAGCTTCCATTAAATTGTCCAGTCTCTCTCTGTGCCTATGATAAATTCAAGCCCTTTGAATTCATGCTATAGGAGCCACAACATCCTGAACAATGATGTTCAAAAGTCTTCAACCAGACATGTGAAGAATCACTTCCTCCTCTCTGATTAGAACATAGTTCTCATAATTTTCTTTCAGGCTTCCTACTTCCTATATAAAGAGACAGAGAAGAGTCCCCATCTTATTTCTCAAAGCCTGCTGCAATTTTGTGGCTTTCACCCCTACGTCCTCTATTCTAGTCAGAAGATTCCCAGTTTACATCACTGTTCCTTGCACAGGAGTCATTTCACAGCTTTGATTCTTATTTGCCTTCTCTGAATTCCATCAGGACAAACTCTGATCTTCCCACTGAGTGTTAATGCCAGTTTGGAGCCCATTATGTGAAGTTCATAAAACTTTTTTCTATGTTCATCAATTTATCTGCACCTAATTCTTCTATCTGACACTCTGTGACTGAATGACTTCTTCTTTCTTTCTGCCGTTCCTCACAATTAGCTAGCACTTCAGTATGAACTCTCACGAATACCTCTCCAGTCTTGGTGCCCATGTTGTTCATGCCCTTTTCCAGGTGATGAGAATAAGAGACCCAGGTAGCATAATGTTGGGCATGCATAAAGGACACAGCTTGGGTTAGCTCTCAGTTTTAACATACATCACAAGGCAAATGGCAAGATTTCTCCTAGTAATTCCATGCATTTTACTTTATTTACCTGTCACCACCATGTAGGCAAACATGACATTATGTAAATGGTATATCTTATAAAGAGGAGAATTACATATAAGGTATAAAAAAAGAAAACCTGAAAGGACTGGGGTGGTTGTGTATAGAGAAGACAAGAGTGAGAAAACTTAATGGTCTTATAGCATGTTAAAGACTGCAACAAAGAGGAAGACAGCAAACTGTTGTTCAAGTCCATTGAGGATAGGACAGGGAGTAATGAGCTTAAATTGCTGTAGAGGAGAAAATGCTTTATCATTCAGGATAATTAAACACTGGAAGAGGCTGCCTGGAAAACCGTGGACTTTACTTCACTAGAGGTTTTTCAAAAAACTTAGACAAGTATCTGCTAGGAAAAAGCAGAGCTGTATTTTTCACATCAGCTTGGGGTCGCAGATGGAATAGGGTTAAACAAGCAGGCTTCCTAGTGATGAAATATGGCAGAAGTGTTCAAATTTCCTTGGTTAACAGGAGGACGTAGGCCCTTAGTAAACATTATTTGTTTTTTTGGAGCTGCTGAATTTCAAATTTCACTAGCTAACAGACAACATGTAGGTGTTCCCAGTCTTTGGCACCCTGGACTTGTTCCACTGACTCCAGGTCTACCTAAACCTGATTCTACCATCAGCTACACAGAAATCATTTTTCTCTACACAATCAGAGCCAGGAGTCAGACTCAATGATCTTTGTGGGTCCCTTCCAACTCAGGTTATTCTGTGATTCCATGAAACAGGCAACTCACTTTACCTGTGAGACAGGCACAGGAGAATTTTAGCCTTTGGCTGATGTGGTGTTTTGGGTTGGCTAAAAAAGAGTATTTTCCAAAGTTTTGTTCCCAAGACAGAATGGGGTTGTAGTGAGTCTTTGTGTCTCTTCCTTTGTTTTGGAGAGATGTGTTTGTTACTTTTTTATCCTGTCTGAAATGTAGAATATAAAGTCCCTTAAGAAGAAAAGGTAGCTTTCTTTTTTATTAATCACTACTGTCTGTGGTGTGGGGAAGCAGATAACAAGGATATATCTGCCTTTGTGGGTGTATTACATAAATAATGCTAAATGGAAAACATGCTGATTGTGCTGAATGCTAACTAAACATGGATTGAAAATCTCTATGCCTCCAAAACACTTGTCAGTACAAAGGCAGGAAAATAGAATTACTTCTGCTCTGAATATCCCAGATAAATGCAGACACTCACCAGGATATCTGTATGTTTATGTGATAATGAAGAGTAAAAAAATACCTGTAAATTTTAGACATTGCCATAAACAAAATGCAGCAGAGTATCTCTGCACTGCACATAGGGTACCACAAGACGCCGTGAATTCCACTCAGAGATTAGGATTCAGTGTAAAGAAGTAAATGGCTGAATGTTTGTAATAGCTGCATTTGAACACCTGCAGTTTCTGGGAAGGGGCAAAATCTTTTAGATGAGGGGTTTAGATGAGAGAAAAAATAAATAAATAAATGAAGCGTAATCAGAAGCAAAGCCAAAGCTCCAGGCTGTTGAAGCTGGAACAGTGCCGCTGGAATCATTTAAGCTCTGACAACCTGCAAAAGCAGAGATGCTGGTCTAGAATATTCTCAGAACACAAACCTTTTGTATTGTGCTGTCTCCATTATCAATGCAGAAATTGTTCACAGAGTCGGAAAAGATATTAGCTCTGAAAGAGACACACTTCTAGCACTTTGGGAAGACTTCATGCCCTACAACTCTTAAGAATCAAGCAGGATGTTTCTGAATCAGGACTTTTTTTTGCTAAATCTGTCTTCACTCAAAGGAAGCACTATAAAATTAAAACTTCTGACAGGTATGTATGACAGTCTGCAACATTCCTCTGCACCAGCTAGGAAACTGGATGGTCCTATCTCTGTGATATAACTAAAGTATGAGGAATGAAACCTAATTCCCAGTTCATCTGTCGGTAGAGTAGGAAAGGTCAAAACTCTTGCTGAAAATGAACTTTGCATGGATATAGGTATGCAAATGAATTCTACCCTTTGGAAAGAATGGATAATCCTTTAGTTGACTTCAAGCATTAAACTGAAATGATATCTAGATTTTTTTTTCTCTTCACTAAAGCTAGAAACTCTAAATCGGATAGAAGGCAGGATCCCTGACAAGATTTCAATCTTGTAATTTTGTTGACATGATATGTTCAGATTGCTAAAAGAATTTCATTTTATGCCATATAACAGCTTGATTTAAAAAATCTAGCACTACCTAAAAACTAATGTTGTTTTTATCAGACAGATTGAAAACATTCAAATTATGGTTAATGGAGTCACCAGCACATAAGGATGCTTACAGGAGAAAGCCAAAAAAATGGAGTCCTGGACAATGTTGTTACACATTGCAAATTGTTACAAATGGAAAATCAGTACTAAGTTTAAAAATGGCAGAGTTTATTAGACACCAAGCCAAAGCAATTAACATTATAAACAATCATTTCATTAGTGATGCAGAGATGGTTTTGCTTTTAATGATTAAAAATAAAAAATAAAAAAAGTGCTCCTACTCTGAAAGACCATAAAGGACCTTTGTGAAATCCATTTCTAACTTTCTGCATAAGGTAGACTATCAAACTTACCTCAATGTAATCATGCCTAAAGCAGAGCCCTTCAGAAAATCTCCATTCTTTACTTATGATTGGAATTAGGCTCAAACATCCAGGCTTCAGGCCTGTCAGTGTTATTTGCCTGCTTGACAGAAGAGTCCTGGCTACAGCCAACAGTGTTTGAGTAGACATGATAGATTAAGTACAATAGTGCATAGCAGCCACTGTGACTCACAGAATAGGAGTCCTTTCCTCTCTTGCTGCCTTCTATAAAACAAAATAAAATGGTAGTGGGTGAATTCTGCACTGTGCAGCTATAGCACATTTCTTCTTGAGAGGATGGAGTCACATTAGAGAAAACATCCCCTTCTTTGCCTTCTCCTGATGCCAGAACCCAGCACACATTGCCAGGGAGTGCAGAGGTCTCTCATGGTAAGAAGTGGCTTTGGTATACACGTAGACTTACTCTTTTCTTTGTTTTGTTTTGTTTTTTATAGGCAGAAGAACTAAAGGATTGAGTATATTAGTCAAAATATGTCTACTCTTAACAGAGTAGCGTGCGGCAAAAACAGTGTAAGCTTCTTAACCACTCTAAACTACATGAATACTTACTCTAAAGGCACTGTGTAATCCACTAAAATCCAAAATCTTTATATTCACCTCAAAAAAGAAATGTACTGTCATAAGCTATCCTTTTAGATAAAGAAATAACAAATAACTGATAACTAAATGCATTAACAGTATAACGATGTTCACTGGGAATTTATTGAGTGAATCTCAAGATGGCAAAAAGAGTATACAACCGCTAGAGGTTCAAAAGCCTAAGAGAAAGAGTAAACAGAATTACATTAATAACTACTGACAGGAGTGGAGAATTTTATATTGCACACAGATTTTCTAATTTGTTAACTCTGCCTAGTAGAATTGACAAAAATTACATTACTAGACATCACGACCTCATGAAATATCTGTCTGTGTTGCTTTGAACCTTATGCATTTGACAATTGCATTCTACCTAAGGACAACAAAAGGGCTATTTATTTAAAACTCAAAATATATATATATATATATATATATATATATAAAATATATATATATATATATAAAATATATATATATATATTTTAACCTTTGTCATATCAAGTCAGTAGAAATAAATTACATCTTTATAAACTATCATATTGGGATAGTTATTAATGGACAGAGGCATTCCTCATTTTTCTTTTTGAATTGGTTAAAAGCAACTATAACAATGTACGTATTTTAAGCATTAAGGTACATTTCTGTGAATTACATTTAACGCTTAAATGATACTAAAACCTTTCATTACACACAGAACAGCATTTTTGATCTAATGTGCTATTGCTGTGACTTTTCTCTTCTGAAATCTCTAAATATTCCCAGAGGTCAAATTATTTGGTGTAAATAATTGGCACATTTGTTTTCGTGTTGATCTTCAATAAAGCCTGTTATCTAAAAGAGAATACAGTCTAAAACCTTATGAAGAGTTAAAATATATCTGAGGCCTCATTTATTGGTTGGTTGAATAATAATAATATAAATTATAATGGTTGTTCCCTTTCTGGAATTCTGATGTACTTAGAATTGTATACGTTGGTTTCCAAAGCCCTTATGAATTTAATAGGCCCCATTTCTGTGAGTTGTAAACTTCTGCCTGAGCTGGTTTTTGGCACGTTGTTCTGAAAGGGCAACAGTTTGGCTAGGACACAATACAACAAATGGGAAAATGTATGACTTACCAGGAGGGCAATTGCTCATAACAGATTAATGGATTCACTTAATATTTCTGTAAAGTCAACATCTCTTACTGCATACAAAGTGTCAGCAACCTATTTTTGCCACACTGGACACAGGCTCTGAAACCTGTTATGGAAGCAAGTTCAGCCTGACTGCTGAAATTTCTGTTGTACGAGCAAGGAATATTAACACACATACCTGAATCTTTCCCCAAGGGTCTAGTTTTAGACACAGAAAGATACAACAGAAGACAGCACAATGTGCCATGAAATGCTTGCAATAACCCAATTGATCAGTAGCTTACATAGCTATCTGACACTATACTGAAACCTTTAGGATTTTTTTTATATGTGTTGTTTCATAAATCTGCCAAATAGTCTTTTTAAAGAACATCTGACAGTCATAGACCCAACAAGGAAGCAAAATGATTGCAGGTTTGTTCCAGTCAAGGGGCTGAAAATTGTGGTTTTGAATCACTGGAAAAGCAATCCATTCACATATCTCATTTTCAACACTGTTGAATCCTCTTTAAAAAGTCAATATAGTGTTTTAAAAGCTGTCTGTGTAGCTTTTTCACCTTCCTGAAGAAACCCTGTTGTTTCATGATATCAGTACATCTTCTGGTCCTCCCCTCCAATTTGAGGCTGGTCACTTACCTAGAGAGAAGACAGCTTCTAGTTGGATTTGCTACGCATGATCAAGAAACACCCTTCTCTTAAAACTGCTGATTATGCCCTTCAAACCTTTCACAGGTATTTTGATATATAAATACCAAAATCCTGTGGCACACAGAGAACAATCATGTATGTTTGTATGAGGTCCTCTCCGACACGATGTCACTTACTACTAAACAGCCTGCTCTGAAGTAAACCGAAGTGAGCACAAACTCTGCAAGGAACTAAAAAAATAATAATTTATTTAAAATAAGATTTGTTTGATATGTTTAAATCAAATTCCTTATTCCAGCATCTCCTGTAACAATGTAAGTGTTCATACTGGCATGTGTTCTCTAGCAACATTCATGCTGAAGTAAGGGCATTGAAATGTATTACTTTTGTATAAGAGATAATTGCTGTAAAGAGGTATTCACATAAAACAGGTGGGAGAAGAAATAGGAAAGCACTTATATTTGTTGTATACTAACATACAAGTAGTTGCAAAAGTCTGTGATCAGCTTGAAGCTATTAAAGCAATCTTGAAATTGGAGCTTCCAAATCACATTATGTTTGTGCTTATCAGTTTGGAGTTATTTAGGGCTATCTTAATGATACTAGTCCTTTTGGAGATGTCCATTGAAAGGAGAAACCAAGCAAAATTATTTAACTTTAAAACTGACCAGATGGACCACTGAGTACACTTGTTCTGAAGGCACATGAAGAAAACACATATGATAGGCAGCACAGAGATAGGATTTGGGGTATCTGGGTATTTTCCCAGCTTGGAGGGAATGAGACAAGATGCTAGGCATGAGCTCTCCCTTGAAATAGCCTTCAGGCAAACAGGCTACAATTCCCCACGTTCAGAACATTCAACTGACAACGTTTATAAAAAGCTTTGAGATTTTTAAACAACAGACGAAATTCAAATGCAGCACAGGGGCTAACCATCTTTTATGCTTTTTTGTTGAGGATCCACAAGTGAGTACCCCTGAGTTATTATTCACCAAACATTACAAAAAGAATTAAGTATTAGCCCATTTTTAAAGATGAGAAAAAGACAAATATTAGGCTTTATATATATATTTCACCAATACAGGTGTATAATGAAATTAATAGGAAGACAATACCTTTCATATATATAGGATAGTTCTTTATCAATTGTATTATGCAAGCACAGATTCAGATGAAATCAAAGTGGAAACAAAATATTTAGTCCTGGATTTCTGTTCCATAATTGGGGGGGTGGGGGGTGGGGGAAGGATCCTCAAATTAGCCAGATGAAATTAGTTACAATTCATTTTGTAAAATATGCAAATGAAAATTTACTTTTCCTTTGTATCTGAGACCGAAAAAAAAAAAAAAAAAAAAAAAAAAAGTATTGATTTATATTTTTATTGCTACACACAGCCAATCCATCAGGGTTACTATACTTGCATTTTATTTTTAATTTTACCTGCATCTGCTTATGCTTTTCCTCTTGTTCCTTAGCCTTCTCTGGCTTAGATTATTTTTTTTACTTTACTGAAAGGAGCTTGGCTTTTGAAAAGAAGACATTTTCAGATGTACCCATCATCTGGCATAGTTAAGACCCTAAATCCACAGCTGGAACATTTCCAGCTGGCCAAGTAGTTGAAACTAAATAGTGTATCCTCTTATCACAGAAATGTAAAACTATGTGATATTGAAATAGGAAAAGACTAGTATCTATGTAAAATTATCTGTATAACCCAATATCATTTTGTCCAAAGAAGCATGGAGATTCCTTATGGACACTGTACATATTTTGTGAACTACTTGACTAAATAAACTGCACTGTTTGCCATGACAATCCATTGAAGCTACACTTTCTTATTTTTCCACTGATGTTGACTGAGAAGTGTGAAAAACCGACATTCGTTCCCAGACTTGCGCAGCTGTGGGACAATAACACATCTGAAAACTGGAGGAAAAACGAATTCAGAACTAGCATAGCCCTGGAGATTTCAAAAACATTGCCCATCATCGCAGTCAGAGCCCTTAGACAGGCACTATTACCAAATTGAGTATATACTGATGCAAATCATTCCATGAAACTACTTGCAAGACATGAACCATCACATGTGGCTATAAAATCTGCAACTGCAATTTACATTGAAGAGTTCTTTGATTGTAATTAAACTCTAATTCCAAGACAGGAAAAGCGAATTGTCATGTTCTCCACATGGTATTTCATTTTCAGATGCTGTTCCTTCACCTTTTTCATCTGGAGGCATGACTCTGGAGTACAAATTATCAAAAGTGAGCTATAATTTTGGATCTGGCAAAATAAATAAATAAATATGGGTGACTCATAGACACTATGCATCTGTTATCATAACCCTAAACACATGATTATCTGGTTGATTGAAGTCACAGTTTCTACATGAAAAAGATGCAGTTTCTGCTTTGAAGAACACTTTAGCTTCGATAAATAATCACAGACATTCTTTTGCAACTTATGACTACAATCAAGGTAAAGTATAAAGTACTTGGTAAGTGTCAGGTGTCTTTTGAAGAAAAAAAGATTATATGGGCTTGAAATTTAAGACCCAAAAATTACAAAATAAGGTATGGAATAGATGTAATCTTTCAATAAAACACTGTATATGGTTTAAAACCAGTAATACAGACTTAAAATCAAGAGTTAGGGATTCAGGCAAAAATTCAAAGTAAGAAATTGGAGAACGCCAAGTGCTGACAGTGAAGGCAGCTCTCTACTTTTTGGAATTTTTAAAGAATCAGTCCTGGGACTGATGTCAGATAATATTTTCATAAATTATATCAACCAAAAGAAAAATATAGCAATGAAGTTTCCTAATGACCCAAAGTTTGGACACTGTACTGAAGAGAATCGGTACATCATGTGAGAACAGCATGACCTTTAGGAAATAAGCAATAAAAATTGGTCAAAATACAAATTTAATTCTAAAAATAGAGAGAGATTCTGATTTTCTGAACAATGACAAAAGTTTCCAAAATTTTCTGAGCTGCAGACAATATAAAAAGAGAATAATAAGTTTGAAACTAGTTGGTTTATATATATATATATCACATATATATGTGATAGAAGAAAAAACTTTTTAATACTCTAGTAATTATTACTGATTGTGGAGCAATTCACCCAATCTGTGACAGACTCCCTGTATCTCCTTTGGGAATGCATCAATGAAAAGGCTGAGATGCCTCCTTCCTAAATTTGACCCCTCAAAACTCACGTTCAGCTTCCACTCAACCCTGAGGGTGCCTAAAATGGCCAGGACTCCATCCACATACCCACCCCAGATCTTAGCCCTACTAAGCTCACAAGGCAGCATAGCCCCCTGCCCCACTTGCAGTATGGCCGAGACTCCCAAATAAAACCAGTCAAATCACAAAGCTGAGCCAGAGAAGGGTGCACTCTCTCATCCTGTTTGCTCACTGCTCTGTCAGTACTCACCTGAGCTCTAAGTAATCTGTCTTCCCTTCCTAATTCTGCAGGAAGATACCCTACGGCACTGCTCATTTACAATTTCTTTCAAAAAGAAGGGCTTCTTTGGGTCTTCTTACTAAACCTGGGCTTTTGAAGGAATAATTGAAAATTTAGAAAAAGGAGCCCTTTCCTCAACACATGCTCTCAGTATTTTCAATTAGGTATTCAGTGACTGAGTCTAGCAGTGACCTTTCTCAGGGAAATACCATTGCTTGGAGGCTATAAAATCATTCTCACACTTATTTGCCATGGTCTAGAAAGCATTTCATTATTTTAAATACAGTGGAAGTGCAACAGGAGGAATTGAGAGCTGTGCCCTGTATTCAGGCTGGGACACCTCTGCAAAGCAAGCATTTCTGTTCTCCTTGCAAACTGCCATTTCTCATGGGCTACAGCTGAAGGGAAACTTTACAGCACAAAGCTAATTGCAGCAAAGCCACACTATTCTCTGTACAGACTGCCAATGGCTCCAGCTGACTGGGCCATAGGTAAATGTTCCTTAATTTCCTGCCACTGCTAGCAACCTAAACACCTCATAGGTAATGTCAGACTTCGCTGTGCAGCTGCATTACTTATGGAAATCACACTTTCCACCAGAAATTTTTGGCTGGCAAAAGAAGTAAACTTAATTCTGATTTGATACATTCCCTGAAGGATTTGTGGTTGTTATTTTTTGTTCCAGTTGCTTCCTTGTTCAGCACAAGTGCAGTGAATAGGCACCAAGCTGCCAAAAAACCTTCAACACCTTCAGTAATTGAGTGCTATCTCTTAGGCACCTCAGTACCAGTCACCTTGGGATTAATATTTACTCCACAACAAAGTAGCTGAACTTTAATTCCCTTTTTCATGTGAATAAAGCCCCTGAGTCAATGATTAAATCAACCTGTTTTTCAAACACTCAGGAGCTGTGAAGCACGTGTTTTGTAACAGCAGCCAACCAAACTATGCGAAGCTTTCATTTTTGGTTAAAGCCTCTGCAATGTACTTTTTTTCCTTAGGGGAGACTGAATTGCTAACAAAGTTAAAGAAACTTTTCTATCTTTACTTGCCAGTGTCAAACAATATTTTCTTCAGTTTAGAAACAATTGCAGCTGTGACCAATTTGGCAAATCTGATGAATACCCTGTGCATGTCTCCTAGCTGAGAGCTAATTGATCATTTCCTTCCTCCCTAATAAAATACATCTATTTAAATATAACTAAATAAATAAATAGTTCCAGCATTGCAAACTTAATGATAAATTTTTCTGTACTTTGGGTAGATCCATGATAAGGCATGTTCTTGCCAAATAATACATCACTCAATGTGTCTTTGTACTTCACAAGGATCTGTACATGACAAAACTGGAACCTGAAATGCATGAAGAGTTATTTGTATGTAATTGTAATCATATTCTACAATGAATATTTCCTGCTTAAGATGATCCAAAAGTCCATCCTTTTCTGTACTCCTTTAAGAAAGACATTTTTTAACCAGGGATTTGTAAAAGGAGGTGTTCAGAAACTGCTATATTCACAATACAAAATTAGAGAGAAATTTTATTCATATTCACATGTATTATATTCACAATACAAAATTCCTGTAATTCATAGAAAAGGTATAGTGAGTTCTACTGATTACCTCATTCAAGGAATTTCACCAGCGTCTTTGGATTTTCATTTTTAATGTATGTTCTGAAACAGTTCTTTGCCACATCCTAGTATATAAAACAGTTGAAGAATTAGTTCCTTTTATGAAGGAAAAAAATAAAAAATAAAACAAATAAACAAAAAACACTTTGTGTTTCCCTAATGTTATGTTTACTTACTTGGTAAATTTCTATTACAGAGAAATCTTTCTGGAGGCAAAATAAGGAGCAGTAAGAGAGTTCAGCCAATTAATTGGCTTTATTAGTCTGGACATCATTCAGCACCTTGTAGGGTTTTTTTGTTTGTTTACAGGGAATACACAAAGTATCTTACTGTGTACCTGCTTCTCCATGGTCCCAAACTAATTGGGCCAATGTCTCACAAATTGCCTAATTGGCTGAACATTCCTAGCCTTCTGATTTTAATCAGGGACACATGGTGCATATCAATAGCCTGCTTCATTACGCCTGAAGAAGATCCAGGCTACTGTCCGTTTTCAATTAAATTGCATTTTAAAAGAAAAGCAACTTGACCTTTTGGAATACTGCATAATAGGTTTAAAAACTTAAGCTGCTTTTCCTCCTTTTTTTTTTTTTTTTTTTTTTTGGCTTTCCTGGTATAACTAACAAATAGAAATAAGCACCCCTTATTGCAGTATATCAACACGGAGCAGCCTTTCACACAGCAGTGGATTAGCTGCATCATTTTGTGATGATAATAACACCTGGAAAAAAAATCAATTGCATAAGAGTATACAGAGTTTTGTCTCTCTAAAGCCTCAGAGCAACCTGTTAGTACTTATTTTATAGATGGACCTAGAAGCTACAAAGAGTAGGCCTGACCAAATCACATCAGAGGGCTCCAATCCCAGAAGTTTCATCCTTTAAACAGACAACTGTGGGTAAGAGAAAAACTTTGGAAAGGCATTGATAAAGGTATATAGCAGGTCTGTCACAGAGCTGGCAACAGAACATGCATCCTTCAATTTCTCTGATGCCAATTCAAATGGTCAAATTTATTTATTTCTCTTTAATTGTGTCTCATATTGAAGCATCCATTATTCCAAGATTCTTGTGATATCCCTGCAAGGCTCTGAGGCAGCCCAGAGCTGCCTTGTTCAGCCCCGAGCAGAGCTCACAGGGGAGCAGAGGGACAGGTGCTGAGCTCTGCTCGCTGGGGACAGCAACAGGGCCCAAAGGAACAGCATGGAGCTGGGACAGGGAAGGGTCAGGCTGGGTGTTAGGGAAAGATTCTGCACCCAGAGGGTGGTCAGGCACTGGGACAGGCTCCTCAGGGCAGTTGTCACAGCACTGAGCCTGCTGGAGTTCCAAAAGCATTTGGACAGACACATGCTCTGATTTTTCAGGTGGTGCTTTGGGGACCCAGGAGTTGGACTTGATGATCCTCATGGGTCCATTCCAACTCAGGTATTCTATGATTCTGTGATAACTTTCCTCCACTTCAGATTTCAGGGGTTCTTTTCATCTATGATTCTGTGATCTATCTGGGGTGACAGCAGTTGTCAGCCTGTACAGTTCCATGTGTGATCCAAAACAAGAACCAAACTAAGAGCTATACATAAGGTAGCCAAAGGCATCACCACTCGAACTTTTAGTGACTACGTAAGATTTAAAAAGGATCCTGTTAAATAATGAATAGAAAACTTGAGAAGTTTTTACTGTTAAATATCAGCAGTTCTGGGAAAGCTGGAAGCAAAAGAAAAATCGCATCCCTCCAGTATGCACTGGCAGTGTTGTTGGAAACCTCTCTGCTCTCTTAAGCTGTTGGGTTGTGTTGAACAGCTAACTGATTAGAGCACACTCTTCTCTGTAACATTAACAATCTGTAATTCATGTGCCCTGGGGTTTAGGAATAATATTTTTCTTCATATTGAATGTCACAATGGTTTGTGTGAGTGAAATGTGACTGTGCTTTCTAAAGCTCAGGAACAGTCCCACACATACTGTGCTTTTCCATCATCAAATGACATGAAAGCATAAGACAAAAACAAACACAACAATAAAACTGAAAAAAATATATATATTCACTAAGAACAATAGCCTTACTAAAGGGTACACAGCATCCCTCCAGATTGAGGTCAGAGGAAATTTTAGTTCATGTAATTGATTATTATACACTTTCAATGTCCTTGACCTACATCAACACAACTATCCTCTAATGTACAACTGTAAACAAGAACCTACACACTCCCACCTAGGAATTCATCTGGCAAAGACAAGAAAGCTACTCTTAACTCATGTTTGAATCATTTTTTTCTTTATTGGCAGATTCTCCATTGAAAGTCAATCCATTCTCTTCGGAAGTACATTTTCTTCAAACAGTCGTGTGTCCCCTCCCCCCTCCCCATATAGCCAAAGGTCCCAAAAAACAAAAAAGGGAGGCAAGAAATTAAACTTCTCAGAAAAGAAATGTACAATATGGACACTATGGAACTATAGAATATTTATAGAGGCTCCTCCAGGTTCTTTAAATATTCTAACTTGGATGCTTGGAAGGAAGTACCATTCTATTTTCACTGACGACAGAGAGAGACTTGGACTGTCTTGGCTAAAGTTAGCCTCTGTGAATTCTGCCACCTCTCACACTTCTGTCCTACTTACATGTCCTACTTCATAACATAGACCCCCAAACACCAGAGTATAAAGTTAGGTGTGGTTTTTCCAAGCTTACACCAAAAATGTTTGTGGATAGTTCAACTAGACTGCTAAAGGCATCAGGATCTAGGAGCAACGAGACAAACTATTCCTTGTTGTTCTCAGGTGCTCTCTCTCCTGAGCAACCAACCAGACACATCTAGATCCCATAGCAGCTAGCTGACACTAATTACATCCAGGCTAGACAGAAGACACAATTTTGAAGTGAAGCTAATTAGGCATTCCAAAGACTTACCAGATAATATAGTGAGTTTGTTGTCACTGAGTCTTGAAGCAAAATGTAGTGTCTTTCTAAAGACACATTCTTCATCTCAAGAAATATTGATGCTCAGATTACGGAATTCTGTTCTTTGGTCTGGTTTGTACCCAGATAAGCCCATCTTTTAGCCTCTAAATCAGTAAATATTTCCATGATGAGCCAGAAAAATAAGTTGATAATATTAAAGCAAAAGAGTAAAATGAATGAAAGAAGTTGGTTTTGCCTATTAACATTCAGAAGTGGGATAGAAATCAGCCTTTGAAGTAATATTAATCGTGAATTATTTAAAAAGCAGAAGAAAATGATAACACTAATTAAGTAGAAAAGTACTACCAATACTTAGCCACTTTCTTCATCCCCATGGAGGTCAATATTATCCGTGGTTTTCGTCGTTTTGGTTGATTCATACTAAAGTTCACAAAGTATCTTGCTTTCTTCATGAGGTTATCCCACATCTTAACAGATTTTGTTATAAAGGCAATTTCTCTGACATTCAGCTGACACTTGACTCCTCCAAGAGTCAATATGTGTAGATCTGTCTAGTAATACAATGTATGCGTAGCAGAGAGTAGACAAAATCTCAGAAAAACAAAAACCATCTTGTACAAGACCATTTTCACACATTTTGAGTGTTAGAAAACTGACACTCAATGACTCAAAGAAGCGCTAATCTAATTCATCTTCAATATTTAAGGATAAGATTTTAAAGTCATGTAGGGGACTTTGAATATAGTGATTCAAGTAGATAGAGGGACTATGAAGGTAACTGAGAAAGGGATTTACCCAAGTACATACAAAATTGCCACCACTGACTTGGGTGACTGTCTCCAGCTGTTTTATATTCACCATATATACAAAATAAGTGACATGTTAAAAGAATAGAAGGAGTCATATTTAAGTGTCTCAACTGCAAAATGTAGATTCTCCCCCCCTAAGCCTCCCCATGCCCACCCCTCCAAAAAAAAAAAAAAAAGAAAAACACCTCTTACTCAATGGGTAAAACTTAATTTCATCACCTCATGGCCTGCTTCTTCACTGCCTGCCTTTTGTCAGAAGGAGAGTGGTCGTTGTTCTCCAGAAGGAATCCCACTCTTTTTCTTTCCACTCTTTTTCTCAGCACTTGACAATACCAGCTTCCAAAATGATTTCAACAGTTTGGAAGATGATAATTGCCAAATTGGGTTACAAGCGTTGCAAAGAACTTACAATTTTTATTGGGTTCCTTACCCGTTTGCCAATGCAAATGTATCAAAATTGTCAGTTTTGCTTCAGTTCCTGTTAGACGAGATTAAAAAATGAAAGCAATAAAATTTATTCTAGCAAAACAAAAGACAATGCTCCAGATTATGAAACAAAAAACACACTTAAATTAAAAATATCACAAAAAATAAATTTGCATTTAACATGTACCTTACACAACTGTTCCTTCTTTCCTTAAAACGTTCAGAGGAAACATAGCAACTTTTAAAGAGAGGGTAAGGACAAGGGTCTCCACTTTTGCAGGTATGTCAGGCATACTGTGCAAACTGAAAAACATCACTCAGAAGAACTGTCCTTCCAAACGGGACCTCGTTGAGCCTTTATTCAGAAACAGAAGCTAAAAGGGTAGCAGATCATTCATTCCGTGAAACATTTTCATTTCCAGTTGACCTAAAAGGTTAGCTTGGAAGCTGGCAATCTATTCTTCATAAATATGCTTTTCTAACTTTTAATATGATTTCAGCTTTTCTTGAAGACCTTTCCTGACATACTAATAACATAGATGAGAGATTTTGCCCTGAGAAGCCTTCTTGTTATTTTCTATTAGTTTGGGAGTTTGACTGTCTCCAAACTCAGGAGAAACACAGACAAACTCTACAAATTATGTTCATGTTAATGTTTAAGTATTTGAAGTAATGCATGGTACTTCAGTAAATTATGAAGTGCCCAAAGGTACTCCACGGAAACATCTCATTTCTGTGACAAACATCATCCTCACACTAAACTCTCAGACAGTGTAAACCAAGTAATCCTCCCCCTTTAAAGGTTAAATCCACTAGTCTCAGAGCACACCTAGCAGACTAATCTTCGTTGAAAACAAAGTGGCAGTTTCCATTCTCCCTCATAAGACCCAACAGTTATACCTCCTATTCACAGAAGGCATGTTCATCTCTCTCACCTGGCTCAGGGATTTAAAACATGCAGCACTTGCTACTATTGAGAATCTTCTAACTAATAAGCCTAGAGGGTTTTACAGGAAATATTTATCTGGCCAGCTGTGAGAGTGCATGAACCTAAAAAGTTAGAGTCCTGTCTGGGTCCCAATACAGAAGAACATGCCCTCGGCCTCTGGGCAAAACAAAGAAATTTCAAACTTTCTTAAGCAAGGAAAGAAAACTGAGACCCATGCTTCTCAGCTAAATACTTCTACCAGTTTTAGCAAGAGTCACACACTTACTGTGTTCAGTTGAAGTCTCTTTAGGGCATTTTAAAACAGCTGCAGGACAAGGGGTAAAGAACCCTTCACCAGCACCATGAAGGGTTGCCATACTCACTATTGCATTGCCTGTGCCACCTCTTGGTCTGAGCGTGGTAGGAAGGAGGGCATAAGCCAGTCACAATATAAACCAAGGGAAGAGAAGCAGCAGTTTCTTAAATCTTATTGCAGCTCTCAGTTTCTGTGCTGCAATTTGCTCTTCTGAAAAAGAAGATGAAATTCACAGCAGCGTTGGGAGCACTAGCTGGTCAACACTTATAAACATAGCTTAAGGCATAAATCCACTTTTTGATCAATATGACTTCAATGACTGTTAAACACGATCAATCCTATTCTCCCCTCAGGTACCTGTTTGCAAATTAGATTTTCAGTGAGTAAAGTATGTCAAATTTATTACAGAACAGTATTGCCCTCCTGTGGCCAAAGCCTATTCTGAAGAAATGAATCTTAAGAGATTCACTTCTCCTTTATTTATTTGCTTGCTTCTTGCACATCACCCCAGAAACACTGGGCAATCTTTGTGAAGAAAACTCAGATCTGGGAGACTCACCTCTGAACCACTCCAAAATTTAGATCCAGAGCTGCGTTTGGCATGTTATGGCATAGCAGCTGAACAAAAAGTGTAAGAAGTAGGTATGATGCCAGTCCCTCTGTCTCTTTACATTTCTGCTGATGATGTTATTCATATAAAAAGTTATGATTATCTGTCATCTTTGGTGGTCATGTTTAATAGCAACATGTCTTTCTGTGCACCATCAATTATTCAGTCCTCTTCTACATTAGATTCATTTGCTTTTTTATTAATCCAAAGTGGAAGTATATCCTGCCCACTTTCAGACTAAGAAACAGCCCTTTAACCCTTCCCTGGGAGTAAACATGGGCCTTCCAGACTTTACCCCAAATCCATCTAAGCAAGCAGATTCCCTCTGACTTTAATGTCTTTGGATTAGGTCCCTAGAGTCACACATACACACAAAGCCTGACGAGAGAGACTAGAACACAGTGTAGATACACACAAGTCAAGGAGCGACACAAGGCTCCCTACAGCAAAAGGAAGGAAAACCAGGCTACAGAATCAGTGTGCAGAGCAGAAGGGCACATCCCACCCATGAATACAAACAGCATTCTGAAATCCCCATAATTTAGGCAACCAGTACAATTTAACAAACAGAACTAGCATTTTCACAGGTAAAAAAAAAACATAGGAATTGAACTTCTTAAGTATTGGATCAGCCATATAGCTGGAGAGAAAATTGTTGCAACAAAGGACCTATATATATAAATGACAGGATGGATGTAGATTAAAGCAGTCTAAAATTTTCACTATTAAGTCCAAATGCTCTTGAAAATTGAGTTACAGTTTATGTGAAGATTAATTGCATTTGATGTAGTCCATGGAATGTGCTTGACCTGATCTATTTTACCTGCCAATAGTCAGTTAATATGACTCAGCTTTTCTGTCCAGCTGTCAGGGCTGGAGAAAAGAAGGATAAGGATTTCTACCTTTCCGTTATGATTGCCAGCTATGAGGTATAAAAATTACTTACCTTTTCTTTCTCACAGATGGTATTTTTCTGACAGTCTCCTCACTGACATTGTCAGTGCTGCAACAAATGTAAAGAGATTATTAAAAGTATATATGGCGATTTTATTTTAAACTTTAAACCATGACTATTCATGTCTGACCCTCATGCCTTTTCTGTGGCATGGTACAGAAATAATCCCATGTGATCAAATGCTCCGATACAGCAAAATATGAGTCAAATCTTATCACTAATTCTAATTTTAAAAAGTATGTGGCAAAGACCTATATTCTGAAACTGATTTGGTGATATGGTGATAGGGAGGAAGTCCCTATGAGCTTTAATAGGGGAAAATCAACTCCAAGAAGACAAGGAGTCAATCAAATCTGTCTTCAATTTATACATGTATTTCAGTATTTCCTGCTCCATGGTTCTTGTGTTCTCCACTGAAGTTGGAGACTCACTTGCAAATAATCCATACAACCAAGGAAAGCCCACAAATACATCTGAATTCAAAATTCCTCAAAAAAAAATAAAATAAAAGTATGTTTCTGGAAAACATACTACCCAAAACAGAGGACAAATAGGAACCCTGGGCCATGACCTAATTACTCTGCCTTGGCTGTAAATCATCTATCTACTGCAAGGTACTTAACAATGCACAATCTATAACACAATTTTGTTCCGATTAAAATAAAATCTACTTTCCTTTGGGATAAGTATTGACTGCAAATTTTCCTAGCTGCTCAATATTTATTTCTGATAAATGAACTTTAATGTTAATCTCAAGAGAAAATGGTATCTGCTAGCATTATATTCCAGAAGAGTCTATAGTACATGATGGGAAAATAAGGATTATATACCCAGCTGGGTATATTTAGAGAGAGGGCAGGATAATGAATAACTCTTATTCTCTTGGAAGTATATTAAATGGCCTTTACATATGCTTCCCTTCCAAAAACATTTTGTGCAGACCAAGCATGCAGAATGGCAGGCTGGAAGCAGAATGTTTGAAAAGGTTTTACTGAGGTCACAGTGAACATAGCCCACTTATTACACTTAACTCAGTGCAATAAATGTTTATAGATATGTGCCACTTAAGACAACGCTAGAGAAATTAGGTTTATTAGCATTTGGCTTAATTGGGCAGATAACCAATGTCTTCTGAATGGAGGTATAAAAACAACAGCATTTTTCTAGCTCAGGCACCACTTCTGTGTTACAGCAAAGACGATTAGTGGCCACATCTTCCAGCAACATCCTCTAGCACAGATGGAAATAGACAGACATTCAGATTTCATTCTGAGAACCCTGAAGTCTTCTTCCATTTCCTTTTGTGTACCTTCTTCCTAACCTTGTAGCAGTGAACAGGCACATCTGGATTTTCCTTCTCACTCCCAAGGACAGCACATTTGGATTGTTCACTTTACTTTTCTGTCTTTCCTGATCAGCTTTTATTTTTATTTTGGATGCTGTCTAGGAAAAAAGAAAAAAATAGAAATGATTAAGTGGCTCACATTTAGATTTCCATTTATTTATATTTTTGGCTGGTAAATATGTCATCTGTAGTGTTTAATATTAGTTATGCTACATTTAACACTATGCAGAACTATTCTTTTCATTTAACCACTTTTCCACCAAAAATAATTTTCTTGACAATTACACTGATTTCTTTGTTGTAGTCTATCTTGCAGAAGCAGGAGAATCCAACTGAAACAACAGGGTACAACAGCAGGATGCCTCCAGCTTGTGCACGTTTGTCTGTCTTCCTTCCTGCTTTTTGACTCAGACTATAGCAAAGAAAGTCACTTTGTCATCCCTCTCATAGCTCACACTGATCAGTTATCTTGTATTTCTTCAGTACTTCTTGCTCTGTAGTGCAACCCTACCTGCACTCCTCCATAGCACGTCTCTACTTGGACTGCATATATATCAGGCCAGAAACAAGTCTTTTTCTCTGTCTCATACGTTATTTTCAGGCTGCCATAGCACTACAAACTAAAAAAAGATTAGAAGTGTTCTCATTCTCGGGACTGGTGTAATCTCAACTCCCTCTACAATTATTGTCCTCTTGCTTCATTCCGCCCAAGTAAATGTCCAGCCACTGCTACCTGGATATTATTCATTTGAATGCTTCATAGCCAATATGGATAACAAGACACCCTGAAATCAGTGTTTGGCTCATGAAATCCTAACTGAACTGTCTTTTTTCCTTCCTTGCAGAATTTCTCTGATGTTTATTGTGAAGCACTAAGATCTCAAACATAGCAGGTGATGTAGAAGTTTTTTAAGCTCTAAAACCTTCCTTGTCTTTTCTGGAGGAAGACTATTTCTTTCAGCTGGACTGGAATATCCCATCTGTTTAGCTGGCTCAGTTTTCTACAGCTCCCATGACCCCTCTTCCACCTAAACAGCTGAAACTTCAGAAACAGTAATTAGAATGAAAACTACTCCTTTTACACTCTTGAGTGCTCATGCCAGAGCTCGTAACACTCTGAAATGGCAAGCCAGCTTTGAAGGCTGCTCACCAAAAATTCAACCCCCACATAACAGTAACTTGAAAATTACTGCTGCTCCACTTTGGGAGGTCTGACAACAAATACGAAAAAAATAAAATGTTTATTGTATGCTTCAATAGATACCAATGCTGAGCTACATCTAAATAATGCAGAACTGTGACATACAACTCTTCCTTCTGCATCTCGGAAGAGTGTGGCAGTTCAAACAAGTTTTGAAAGGTATAGCTATTACTTGCTAAAATTTGAATAGTATATAGGCAATGAAGGGGGAATGGGAGGAAAATAAAGGGATGAAGGCATGCATTACACAGCTATACTTGAAAAGTTGTGTTGTGACAATAACAGAATTTGAAGGAAGCTCATGAACATACCTAAACAAGGAATGACATAGCCAAAGTTAGATGGGAAGAGGAAGAAAAAGCAAACAAAGCAAGAGACAGAAACTATTCAAGGTGGCAACATAGCCAAATAAAAACACATACGTTTGCTCAATACTGAAGACCTCCTGTTGTCACACTTCATAGTGACAGTCAGCAATATAGAAGCCATCACAATTCCTGTCCTACATTTCTGCAGGAAAAAGAAGGATCAAGTTAAATGGCAAAAATACCTTTAAGGAGCCCTTGACTAAGTTCCTGATAACAAAAGACACAGTTGCTCTGACAGAAACCTGAAGTAAAGGAGCACATCTGTCAGGTTTGTTTCTACTCTGCACTGCTGAATTCCCCAAAGGATCATTCAGGAGGAACAGAGTTCCAGTCAATTATTTGTTATAGTTTTATGAGAAAATAACGCAGCACTTGGTATTCAAGGACATGACACTTGACTTTTTCAGAATCCTTTCTGTTATTCAATGTTCTGTTTCATTAAACTGTTCTTGCATTTTCTATTGAACTACACCAAAACATCAGTTGCACTGACAGGCTCCATCTCAGAGAGCAGCTGCATTTCACTGACAGATGAGACACCTGTTAGCAATTAGTTTGATTGTGGGGTGGGTTTTTGTGCACTCATTGTTTATTTTATACTAATTATTTACAGCACAAACTCTATTTAAAAACTTACCTATATACTTCATATTAAAAATTGAAGCAGTCACACAACAGAATAGTAAAGCCCATGGTGGTACCAAAAGGATCACAAAACAATGAGGGTTTCCAGGATTCTGATATGAGTGCTTGAGAAAATGTCTCAATCTAGATCTCAAGCTTATTCAGTCCCTAAACTCACTGAAACAATTCAAGATTCCACCTACAAGATCCATGTTATCACCTCAGCAGTCATGAAGAAAGAGCCATTAAAAGCATTCATTGGGAATTGGATAAAAAGGAAAGTTGGATCCACCACAGCAGCCTGCAGTTATCTAGAGCTGTAGCAAAGAGAACTAACACAAACAGCTAAGAATGCCAATAAGTAGCAGATTTATTCCCAAAACAACTCAAGGTTCACCTGATTCAGACACAAAAATCTCTTCTAGAAGGGCAGAATTCATAACCTGGTTTTGATACATTTATCTTTAGCAACAGCCCTAAACAGGTTAGCTAAGGAAGCAATTTCAACAAGATAATAGAGATAGAAAACTGTTAACACATAAGAATTAACTACTCCAGAGAGATGTTTTACAGTAACATTATCCCAACACTTGTTTTCTTCTATCACTAAAATTAAATGCATGGGAGAAAGGATGCACTTTATGAGAAAGCACATTTAAAAATAAATTTCAATCTGGTTAATTCTCCTTGATGTTCCAGTAATTCCATTAAAGACATAGGTAAGATGTTAATGTAATAACAACCATTTCCACTGTCTATTTTTTCTGCATGTTATATGATTCATTTTCGTCAGGTTGACATTGTTTAACTTCCCGCTTGAATGCACAGAATTAAATCCAAGGAAAATAAAGAAGTTGTTTCAGAAAAAGAAAACAGTAGCATAGTTTAATTTAACTTAAATGGATCAAGTGGGGAAAAAAAAAAAAGGCATTATCCACACTACAACAGAGTAGTTTTCCTATGATTCAGACTTGGAACGAAGCAGACCTAAAACGTCAGAGACTGGAAAAGGGTTTGCTTAGACAGGGAGTTGAGAGTCACCCATGCAGAGAATCAGAGAGAGATGCTATGACGAGGGCTGCTCGTCAAATGGAGCTTGCAGAGAGAAGGAAGGTTTACAAAGCTCTTACAGGTACAGCTGTAAGCTTTCAGGCCTTCTGTGGAATGAATGCATAGCGTTTTCAGACAGCTGTGATGTCCTATCACTGTGAGCTGTTGCAGACTCCTGAAGGGAACATCAGAAGAATCCAGCTACTGGTAGCCTGGCTGAAGTCGTCAAAATTTATGTCTAGAAGCTGAACCTTAACAGAATATATGTTCTTACAGAATCTTCCATAAATCAGAGACTTACAGAACAGAACCCAGTGAAGGAATAGGCTTAATCCCTTGACAAACAGGATTGTATCTTCAATGAGATATTTCAGCCCAGCTAGTCCAGATATAATTAAGTCCAGGGCTGGAAAACCTAAAGCAAACCTGATTAAGTGCTCTTTAATGTAAAGCAAATGAGTATATAAGAAACTATACATCTCTATGAAAAAGCATTTGTAAGATCCAGAAATATGCTCTCTCTGCTCTCTCTTCTGTTACTAAAAGAAAGTAAAAGAAGAAATAGGATCCCTCTGTGCTTACAGGTCTATACTGAGAAGCAGACACCAGACATAGATGTTGTTTTGGGTCTCTGAACAAAGACAATCAGGAAACTCCAAAGCCATCTCGACTTGAAAGGTTCCTGTGCTATTAATACCCAATATTAACTTGAATGTGTTTTACCAGTATAGGCCTGGATCTTTATGTGGCCAAAAAGCTTTTAAACTGTTAAGACCTAATCCTAAATACAAACAGAATCCTGCAGAGCCAGCAAGATTACAGTGGTATTAAGGTACACTTGTGGTTTTCTTCACAAGATCAGTCTGTAGCTAACTGCTGTGATGTGTACCACAGGGAGCTTTAGTTTGCAGCCATCACTAGGATAGGATAGACAGATGCTTTTGAGCCAGTTTTACCCTTCTATCATATTTCTTACACTGCTTTGGGACTGAATCTAGTCACTTAAAGAACATGTACACTCTCCTGCAGAATAACAGCTGATTTTTACATTTGGATGGATCTTTTGTTATATCAGGCCTTGGCTAAACTCTATTAATTAACACACAAAAACAAGAGAAAAATTCAAGATGCTCGGGGGGGGGGGGAGGGGAGATCTACAATGGTTACCACCAAAATGGTATTATTACCCACTTTAATACCCTATACACCAGGATTTACCTTGGTATGTGTAAAGGTACTATGGTATCACAGATGAAGCTACAGGTAAGCTTGACTATTTGGAGGCACATTTATATATTCTTATATTTCTATTCTGTAATAATCAGGGAATTGTGAAGTTACTGCAGATATAAATCAAACTTAAAAAAAAAAAACAAAAAAAAAAAAAAAAAAAACCACCTAAGTAGTAGAAAATGCTAGATTTCATAGAGGAGAACAACTGTATAAAAGTCTGTAACTGGGTATACTTTTGAATTAGACATTACCCAACTTTATTTTTCTAGGTTGGTACTAGATTCTCCAGAAATGTGTTAACACTATTGTTTCTCTTCCAAATGGGTAAGACCTAGAAGTTAGTTGAGCATCTGTCCAAGATATCTGTTATAATGTGGTTAATTTACTAAACCAGTAAACATTGTTGGATTTCTGGATTAGCCTTCTTGCAAATGAGGAAAAGAACATTTATAGCACAGATATAATAAAGGCCTTAACTAAACTTAGTCAAGAAATGCAGGATTCACAAATTCATCCTCAAATCATTCATTGGCTATTGTAGTGCATCTTATAGAATGGGACTAAAACTATACAGATACACATACAGCTAAGAACCAATTATCATTGCTTTTACAGTTTGGACACACTCGTCAAATTTAGATAAACACAAAGGATCTATTTATTATATTAGCTCAAAGATAAAAGGTCTGTCAAAAGGCAGCTTCTATTTTTACTAAAAAGGAGCATGGCCTCAAAAGCAGCCTACAAAAAAAAATAGATCACAGAATCATCTAGCTTGGAAGAGACCTCCAAGATCACCTAGTCCAACCTCTGACCTAACACTAACAAGTCCTCCATTAAACCATATCACTAAGCTCTACATCTAAACATCTTTTAAAACCTCCAGGGATAGTGACTCAACCACTTAATAATACAATTACAAAATTATTTGCCTTTCCTAGATACAAATTTCCTAAAATCATTTAAATCAGAAGTGGAAGACAAGTGTATATATATGCCCTTCTTTTTACCAAGACAGAGACAAGAAAGGAGGTGGATAGTGGTGATTAAGAGTTAGGTTAAAGAGGAGCAGTAGGGCATAACTTGTCCAGTGTACTGATGGGTCTTCTCAACAAGCGAATATGATATTAAAGTAATTAAATCAATTTTCTGACTGTTACAGACTAAGCCTGGCTCAGGCTTATGCTTGTACAAGTGACTGTATAGGCATTTAGGGAAATAAGAGTGCATGAATTTAATAGTTGGATATATTGTCAGATACTGCCCACTTACAAAAGTGGTGATAAAGTCTGGGTTTGCAGACACTAAAGCTATATTGATTTTTTAGTCTTTATAGAGATCCTGAGATTATGCTTAAAGCTCTGTTACATATGTGTAAGAACATTCTATGTTTTTAAGTAAAGTAAGCAGAAAGTTAGTAGAATTCAAGTCACTCAAACCACAATAGCACAGAGCGGAGCATCTACAGTAAAATATTCGGATGGAATAATTTTTCAAATAGGTAGAGGTTTGCAAGCCAGGAATTTCATTGCAGTATATATTATACTGTGGGAAAATCAACTTCTGTAATTTAATTTCACTGGTGTATGATGCATGCCTGAAAAACTAAAGATCATCAAGGAGGAATAACATACGCATAGTTTAGGGTTGTGTCCATGTATACAAAGAGGGTTAGGTTTAAAGACAGGAGTAGGAACAAAGAATTAGGAAAGTAGAACTCTCTTTATTCCTGGATCTTCTAACCCTCAGAAACAAAGAAGGAGAGGGAGTGATAATAAAAGTTGGTAATTACTTTAAAAAACTATTAGAATAATAAATCATAATTCGAGCTTAGACTAGGAACAATGGGTTTGGGAAATTAGAACTTTATGTATTTAAGTTGATGGATGCTGCATACCTCAGAAACCTAGAATGGTAATGGAATAGTGAAAAATATTGTTTTTCAGAGTTTTCAGCTACAAACTGGTCTTCAGCATATACTACAACCTTGAAACTCTTAAGTTGTGTTGTCTGGAGAAGCTGAGTGAAATATGGCTTAGAAGAGACACTAACCTTTTAAAAAGTTGGAAAATATAACTTTTGTCTGTTTGTGTGTACTGTTGTTATGGTTATGCTAACATTTTTAGAAGTAGAGTCATAAAAAATATTTATTGCAGGCTGCATAGACAACTAAAATGAGGAAGGTAGTTCAAAACATGGTGGTTGTTGTTGTTTTAATATAGACATACCTGTCTTGGTTTATGTTCTGGCAGGATGGACAAACAGGTTAGGTTTTGAAGAATGAGGACTTTCTCCAAATTGTTAGATTTATTACTGATCAGAGTGGGCTTTGAAAGATTAAATGCAGTGGGACAATAATGTAGAAGGATTCTGGGAGAGGTAAGTGTCCCATTGTCCTGGATACTGGCACAGTTAAGATTTAGGCTAGATTTCGGAGAACTGAGGGGTCAAAGTGCATTTGTTACAGGAAAATGAACCATACAGAGTGCTGCTTTTGGCAAAGCTAGAAAGGACCAGGGCTGAAAAAATGAAAGGTAGAAAAGGCTAGCCCACTGCCAGAAGAACTGTTTTGCCATGCATGAGGGTTGCAGTTGGGAAGAGGCAATGCATTTGGTAGATTTTACTAACTCTCAAGAATAAGAAAATCATTCATTACAGAGAGGACTGAGAGTCATAAAACAAGCTTTTATATTTCCCATCAGTCTTACGTGGGTGGAAAAAAAATGCAACAGTACTGTTTTTTTGCTAAAATTTAGCTTGGGTAGGAGAGGAACAATGTAAAGGAAGTCTTAAAACTTATTGTAGGGCCCATGTTACTTCACTGAAATATCTGTGGTCTTCCACAGGAAAGGGAAAAAGGCATGTTGCTTTCCAGCAGAGGAAACTTTTGGCTAAGGTTAGTGTTTGCAAAATGTTTCCAGATATCACTTCAGTACACCCTCAACAGGGTCCTTGGGAGGCTGAGGAAAGGTATATTTAGAAAAAGTCTTCAGCACCTTTACAAACCCACCACACTTACCCTACCTTCCCTGCATCTTGGCTTGCTAGGCTCAGCATGCAGCCAGCAGACTGAATAGAAGATGGAGATAAAAAAGGCTCCAACATTTTGTTTTTGTTGTTGTTGTTTTACTTGTTTGCTTGCTTCCCCCCCCCCCTCCATCCCCTCCATCCCCCCCCCCAGAGCTCAGCAGCAGAGTATTTGAAATGGCAGGCAGTTTTTATTTATTTCTGTTTTTAGATGTATAAGAACATGTCAATGGGCAAATTCAATGGTGAACAGATTTTGGTAAAACTGAAACCAGGACCAACAGATCCAGCTCTTAAACTGAATCTTAAAGGTAAAGATCTCCCAACACTGTACTCAGAACTATTCAATTTAGATCACCTTCAAGCCTCTGAATGACTTAAAGCCCTCCTCTCTGTTATTTTACCAGGAGCTCTGCACTGTTCCATAAATGTCATAAGACTTTCTTTTAACCTAGACTTTCTCTGATCTTTCTACAGCTTTGCAATGTCATCCTCATTCCAAATTTCTCTAATTTGGTTTTCAAGTGAGCAGAGGGCAGAAGAAGGACTTCTGAGTGTGGTCTACATCATGTTTTGTTATTGGTTGTTTTTGTTTTTTTTAATAAGGATAATAAAGAACAAATAATAATAATAATAAAAAAAAAAAAAAAAGCTATGGTCTGTCAACTCAGAAACTGTCCTTTGGGACAATGCAATCAATAGACTCCTAGACAATAGGCTTAACACTTCCACTGCTTCTATCAGTTTTGGCAGAGTCCCAGGGATTCAGCTGAGCTGCTTTTCTATTATGCAAGGGAAAAATTAAGGGAGAATTCAACCCAAAGTGCAAAAGAAAGGAAAACTGTTACAGAGTTGATTTTCCATTACCTCCCACTGCGTTTTTTATTTACCCTAAGGTGCATTCTGTGATGAGTTTGGCCTCATCTATACCAACATAAATCTGAAGTCTCTAAACAGAAGTCAGTAGAATCATTTTGGCTTTTTACTTGTGGGAGTGAAGCACTTGGTCCAACACATGCACAACAAAACAAAGCGGTGGTACTGAATACTCACTTTACAGATGTATCTGACTGTCCAGTGCCCTTACAACAATATATCATAAGCAAAATAACACTCCTACACTCCTTATTCCTTATATCTACTCCTTCTTTCTGAATTTTTCCCCATTGTAGTTCAAAACTTCAAGCAAACAAATGTGCAAAGCTACCCATAGCTAAGCTTAGTACAAGAAAAAGAGTGGAAATCTGTAATAGTTTATATAGCATTGAGGTCTACTTTATTTGCAGAGAGACTGCAAATTCAATCAATACTTCAAATGACAGACAATATGAAACCATCTGTTCCAAAATGACTCAACAATACACATATATACTGTAATAATGAGACTAAATCAAGCTCTAGAACCTAAAACTGATGTGGAGCAGTCTAGAAGATTTGGATAAATCTGAAGGGCGTGTTTTCCCACCATCATTTCACTAGCATACTACAATGTTCGAAAAACATCAATATCTCCCTTTATTTTAGAAATGAGGCAAGCCTGTGATACTTTTGCCTGCTTCTGCAATTCAGTTTTACAGCAACAGCTTCTCAGCCCATATAACTGAGAATCTCAGTGTTAACTTAGGAAAATGTGGAAGAGAAGAAAGATGCTTTATATTGCTTATGAGGCAAAAATAAGTCCAGTAAAAATCCTCCTCAGGGCATCGTTCTCAGAAATCTCATTATAGTTCACACAATCTATTTGTTTCCACAGTACTGATTTATAATGCATGAAGGCTTGGTGTTGACAGTACTACAGCACTATGCTTTGCTTTGCTCAAGGTCACACATGAGGTCCACTTAATGAAGTGAACCTTTGCTTCCACCACCAGCCAGGCTCTGGCACCATTCTAAACAAAACTCAATACAGAAATGTCCAGCTATACCAAAGACCCCGTAATACAAAAGCTTTGCAGTGCACAGAGGATTTATATAAAAAGAGAAGACGAGAGAAGGAAAAGCTTTCTTCACCACCTTCCCCTCAAAAACACCCACATGAAATGTGCCCTGCGTCTCAGTGCCAGTGCACATCCCCTGGGCTTCCATCATAGCAATGTTCAATTTCAGTGGATTTCTCAATAACCAGGGTAGGATTTATACCCATCCTGGATTAATCATTGGACATCTTCCCAGCATTACATACTTTACCAGACTTAATCCCCTCCAGAAATGTTCAATGGCCTTCTATACCTATTGTGTGCTTGCTGTGCATAGGAAGCACTGTGATGGAAAGTGAGTGCCATGCAGCAAGGGGCACTCCTGCCCCAGAGCTGCCCTCAGCAAGCACCAGTGACCAGGGGGCTGTTCTCATAGTTCATCCCCTTTGCTAAAAACCCAATGTAGTCACCATTATTTTTCGTACCATCCTCCTTCTCCCCACACCAACAAAGCCAAAGGGCTGTCCCCTGCTATCACCTCCAAAGGAGGACCAAGCCTTTCCCCCTCACTGGGATATTCAGGAGCTATCGCTGTTCTTGCTTTCCACCCTTCCTGAGCAGCCTATTCTTTTTTTCTGCACACTCTTGAATACTGTGCTAATAGCAGAAAGTTTTGTTCAAGCAAATGTGCAGTGCATAGACCTGCCAATGTCCCCTTTGCCTCACACAGCTGATAACGACACCTCGCTAAAGGAAGGACACACGTGGCCCCTGTTAGGAACTGGGCGAAAGAAAGTGCTCTCTGAAACTACTACATGGGAAATAAATAAATAAAAAGAATTTCCAGCCCCTTTTCCGATGCAAACGCCCCCTCCCCTAGCGGCGGAGGCTGCCTGGCATTTCGGGACTTGTAGTTCCCCGCGCTGCGCGACATGGCGGCTCCGCGGGCGCTGGTAGTTTTGGTCGCCACTTTCCTCCTCGCGGCTAGCTCCCGGGCCAGCAAATACTCCCGGGAGGCCAACGAGGGGCTGGCCGCTGCCGGGGCCAAGCGGCGGGAGACCGGGGAGTTCCGTGTGGTGAGGCTGAACCAGGTTTGGGAGAAGGCGCAGAGGGTGAGTGGGGTCCGCGGCGGTACGAGGGGGGGATGGCGGGGGTCGGGGCCGGCCGCGGCGGCTGGAGCGGGGCGGGGCGGTGCGGCCGGAGGAGAAAACCCGGGGACTCCCGGATAAAATCCCGGCCGTGCTTCGCTAGACCCTCGGCGTGGGGTCAGGCCTTGGGGTGCCGTGGTGTGTCCCCGGGTTTTAGGCCTGGCTGCCCCTGGTGGGCACCTCGGAGCAGCAGCCGCAGCGCCCCGTCCCCTGGGGATCCTGCGGTTTTCTCGCAGGTGTCTCGTTTCTCTTTTCTGTCGCGTGTACCTGTGTTATAGGAGTATGCCTGCCCGTCATTATATCCAGTGTATTGCCAGCAAGTGGAAGACAGTGAAGTCCCTCAGGTACCAGGGAGGATCTCAGACTGACCCCTATACCTGTACCCTGAATGCATTAACTCTTTTAATGGCCACGTTGTGTTCATCCTGTCCTGCTGGAAGGCAGCGGCTAGAGTACAGAACTAGTGAGATGATTAGTCATTTCCTTTCCTTTACAATTAATAGCAAACTTTTTACTCCCAGAACATCAGAACACAATTCCGCTGAGCAAAGCAGTGTTACTTGTGACCACCACAGCACTGACACTCTGGCTGTCCAGGTCAGCCTGCTCCAGAAAAACAAATGAGTAGCTGACTAAAGTTTAGGGTTGTTTGTTTGCTTGTTTGTTTTTAGCACATAAAAGTAATAACTAAACTGGTTTCTGTTAAGTGCTTAGCTTTTATCAAACAGTTCTCCAAAAGTAGTAGTAAATAAGAGTAATAAGAGTATAGAGAGGCTTTAGTAGCAGAGGGTTCAGAAGTTTTAGTATGTTCTATAATTTTTTTATTTATCTATGATTCTAACCACTCTAAACTTGGTAAGTTATTCCAGTAAGCTAAGTGCAAGATACAGAGAGAAACTTGGTGTAAAAAATTGCAATAATTAAGTAGTCTTGTGTCTCTGAATGTACTAGAACAGACTAAACTGAAACCAGAAACAATAACGTGCATAGGTTCGTAAATTCCTGTCTAAAGGAATGTAGTGCAGTAACACACTTATGACATTTTTCCGAGTTATTTTCAAATAACCTGCTAACAGCCAGATGAATGGCTGTCTTTTCAGTAGCATCAGTTTAAACATCCATTTCTGGTGTTGAAAAATAATACCGAGTTCTGAATCTGTGTTTATTAAAAATCCTGGATTCTCACAGGAAATGAGAATTTTTGTATTCTTTAAATTGATTTTAATGGGAAAAAAAATCCTGCAAATACATATATCCTAGGACAGATAAGCCTGGCTGGTTCAGAGCTGGATCCAACCTCCCAGGAGCTGGCTGCTCGGGGACCTGAGGTAGATCAACTGGGAGAGCTCAGGCAGAACGCCATTGGAAGTCATGCTGCTAGCACGTTTTTGATTGCCGCTCTTCTCCAGGCTTTTCTTCACCCCACCTTCTTGTTATAAACACACATGCAAGAAGTTCTTTAGCTTTAATATGATTTGTGTCATTTCTCTGTTTTAAAGTGAATAACTGAAGTGCCAAATTTGAACATTTTGGCTCATCTTACAGCAATACCGCTTAGCCAACTGCATGTTAGTCATAGTCTTTGTTCCTGTTTTCTCTGTGTATTTCACAAAATTTCAAGCTGACCTATCATGCATTTAAATCTTCTTTTTTTTTTTTTTTCTTCAGTATCTTCCCTTTTTCTTCTGTTATGTTGGAAGGGAATATCTCCAGGTTTTCTATGTGCATAATGTGCATAAGCCATGTTGAGAAGTGATCTGGGTAAACTGTGTGCTTTGTTTCTAGTAAAAGTTGAGATAAAGTGGTTCTGTGACCTGTAAGGCCATCATCAATGTCCTGCTAGTCTGCAAAACCGTACTGACAAAATTTACCGACTCAATTGAACTGTGAGGTTAGAAAACTGTGAGGTTAGAAAGTGGTCCACGAGAAAGGTTGTGTGGGGGCAATGGCACATTATTTGAGAAGTTTGGTCATAACTGCATTTTGTGAATTATTGGAATGGAATGGATTTAATTCTCTGACTTAAATTTAAATCTAAACGAAGCTAAGAAAGGGGAACAACAGGTTAATTATTTTTTCTTTCATATTCCTTGTCATTGGTACTGGGCATTTTTACAATAGGGTTGTTTTCAGAAGACAGTCCCATTAAAAGAGGGGGAAAATCCCATTTAAATATTACTTGAAGGAACTTGCAAGAAAGATAGAACTTTTTAACCCCTGCACAATTTCACTGTTGTCAACATAGCTAAAGAGCTGAGAGAGAAGGCTACGTTATCACAGTCTGTTAACATTAATATGCAGAGGGCATAGCCATGTTCACAGACAAGAGATGTATGAATGCTGTCGCTCATACCTTCAGACCCATGTAGGGGTAAAAAGAAACAAATGCTGTGCTATACTGGCTACGTGTGCTGTACTGGCTTCTAAGGTAACTTTGCAGCAAGAGATGACACCATATAACTGAAAACAAACCATTCTCTGTTCTCCTTAGCTTCATCTCTCTGCTGTGAAACTGGCAGAGCTGCACAGTGATCTAAAAATACAAGAAAAGGATGAGCTAAGCTGGAAAAAACTGAAGGCTGAAGGGCTAGATGAAGACGGAGAAAAAGAAGCCAAGCTTAGACGCAATTTGAATGGTAAGGTACATCTTTGCAGAAGAGGTTTAAGCTTTGCATCAAATATATATATGGTTAGACACCTGTGTAAGTGTTTGAACCATTAAATACTAGGTTGTCTTTCAAGATGCTGAGCGTGCAGCAGTTCTTTGGAGGTGAGTAGGGAACTGCAAGTGGATAACAGCTTCCTTTGCTCCTGGTGTTTTCAGAAGTCATTATACCTGGGGCCTTTGTGTCTTAAACTGTTAGCCTCTCCACTCTAAGCTGCAAAATCCAGCTCTGGAAGTTAAGGATGCAGCCTATCATCTTCCATACACCCATAGTTGGTTTTAATGTGTCTTCTATTCCCCGTGCAGTCATTATGACAAAGTATGGAATGAATGGAAAGAAGGACTCTCAACTAGTCGATACCAACTACATTAAAGATGGTACAGAAAGCGATACACTGGATGATCCAAGACTGGAAAAATTATGGAGCAAGGTGGGTAAAATTTCCAGGAATTGCCATGTTGGAAATCTGTGTTTTCTTCTCTTCTGAGTGCTCTCATATTTGGAACTGAATAGGTTTACTGCTTTGTTTTTTAAGTACTGGCCAAGCTGCTGTGCTCTGTAGCTCAGATCTTTGTGCATTAAGGGCATCCCACCTGCATCCAGGTCACTAGATGTGGCAGGTGCTCTTTGCCAAAGAAAACACCCACAGCAGTCATGGAGGATAAGATCATAGAATCATCCTGAGTTGGAAGGCACCCACTAGGATCCTCGTGTCCAACTCCTGGCTCCACACAGGGCTACCTAAAAATTCAACCATGTCTGAGAGCATTGTCCAAACACTTCTTGAACTCCAGCAGCTCGGTGTTCTGACCACTGCCCTGGGGAGCCTGTCCCAGTGCCCAGCCACCCTCTCAGTGCAGAACCTTTCCCTAACACCCAGCCTGACCCTCTCCTGTCTCACCTCCGTGCTGTTCCCTTGGGCGCTGTCACTGACCCCAGAAGGCAGAGATCTGCATCTGTCCTTCTGTGGCCCTGGCTCCGTTAAAGATGAACACAATTCTTCCTCAAATTTCACTAAATTCATGATTTCTCTTTGTTTTGTTTGTTTGTTTTGTTGTTGTGGTTTTTTTTTCCTGTTTTTCTTCTTGTCCTTTCTGGGCTTTTTTAAAAATTATACATTTAAAATATAACTTATTAGTGGAATTTTTAGAAAGGTGTTTGGGGGGTGTTAAATAAGAACTTAACCAACGTGGTATTCAAATGAAACCTTCCAGGATTTGCATTCATGCATAAAAAGTAGAAAGTGTATGGTCTATTTGGGCAGTTAAGACTGGCAAAGTAATTTACAAAAATGAGATAATGCAGTTTTTAGAAACAAGTAGATAAAGCAAAGAATTCTTAGAGTTGGGTAATGTGGTGGTAGCAAAGCAGAGAAAAAGATTTGCTGGGTTTTAAAATGTTACTGTAACTACATGCAGCTCTGGCAAGGAACATGATGTCATGCACTCTGGGGAACAGTAAAGTGCATCACTTAGAAATATTCCCTAAGCAAAAAAAAAGAGTTGGGATTGCATAAGTATCAAAAATGTTCACTTTTTGGTCATACATTGCAGGAAGTATGTCACTAGAATTGTGTGTTGTGTGCCAGCTGTCTGACCAGTGCTTCCCTCGTTGCTAAAAAGTAGTCCTGAGAGAAACAAATCACTGCAGAGTATGGTAGTGATAAAATCTTCACTGGCCAGTAGAATAAGATTTCTTGAGTAAAGACTGTGCTTAATATCATACTGCAGTCCTCATTCAAACAGTTGGTTGCATATGTGTCTCCACGGCCCTTACTTATTGATCAAATTGTTTTCCACAGAATAGAAATGACAGAGGCTTTTCACTGGGTAGGCCATAGCAAGTCTGGCTTTGAAGGTCTGAAGCAAACTTCTTTGGGATATGATTAAAGCCACTATGTCCCATCATGTCTAAATCCTGCCGTCATACTAATACAAAGAGGTTCAAAACAAAAGATCTTAAAGAAAAGATGGGCTTAATAATTTTCTAAATATCGTGGGAAGTGGGATGTTTTGATAGGTGAGTGCATGTCAGAGCATTTGGCCTGGGAAATATAATGAGTTCACGTTTCTTTCAGGCCAAGACCTCCGGGAAGTTCTCTGATGAGGAATTGGATAAGCTTTGGCGAGAGTTTAAGCACCACAAAGAAAAGATTCGTGAATACAATATTCTGCTAGAGACCGTGAGCAGAACAGAAGGTGTCTGAACATTTGTCTGATGCTTTGGGATCAGTACAACTGTTTCTCTGTCCACTGCCTCCATTGTTTCCAAGTTTCTTTGAAACTCCTTAAGTCTGACATTTCTGCCAGAACTGCTTTGCAGATGCTGACATTCCCAGATACTTGCCAGGTTTAGTTCTGCATTTGCTGCCAAAAGTCTTGCAAGCTAATGAAAGCATTGCCATTTCAGTTTTCTGATTCTTGCTTATGTTACAAGCATGGAAGACATCATCAGATTACCAATGGTGGCTGTTGTAGTTTACTAGAAATTAAGCAGTAAGCACTGCTGCAAAATGTGATCCTAAATCTACAGAATATGCATTTTTTATCTCAGTAGTGGGAGCCCAAGAGGATATGTATCTTTGGCACTGAGCTTCATGCTAAAGCACTGAGGAGCTGAATCCAGTTTGCTGTACTAATCCTAGCAAAAATTTTGTTAGAGCCAAAGTTTTCTAAAGCTCACAGGCAGCGTGACATTCTCATTGTAGAGCTGAAGCTGCTGGAAGTCGTTTCAACACTGGATGTCCCGACTGGCTCAAGAAATGTCTGGGTGAAGGGCATGGGATGTATCAGCCATATCTATCACATTTTCTTGGGATATTGCTAGCCTAAGAAAATAAGAACATTCCCTTACTAAAACTGTGACTGGTAGTCATAAGAGGTAAAAGGCATTTCTGTAATAGCACCCTCCGGAGCACTGAGGAGCATTGATCATAGTATTAACCCGCAAATGGAGTTATTGCTTCTCAGAGTCTAGTGTCAGTGCTTTATTATACTCAACTCAGATGCTGAGAACTGATAATATTTTATTTTCTCCAGATTTGAGGGATTTCTGGGGCTTTAGGCCTATCAGGATTTGACCCAGAATCAATAACACTTTTATATTTCAACAGATATCCACAAAAATGTCATCAACCCATCTGAAGAGAACCTGGTGAAAGAGGAAATCTTGCACAACAAACACAGAGAGCTCAAAGACAAGCTAAGAAGCATCAATCAGGGATTTGAGCGTTTGCGAAAAGTCAGTCACCAGGGATATGATGCCACCAGTGGTATGATACAGTATTTTTTTTTATGTTTATTTGGTATCAATTTCATTTTTTAAAAAATCAATGGGAAAGTAATGATTATTTAGTGTCACAGTACATGGTGTTGCTACTAAGAGCTGAAAAGATAGAGCCAGGTTGTTCTATTTACAAGCTGACACTAAAAGCCTAATGTAAGGAGAGCAACAACCTGTAAAGAGTGTAGTTCTGTATTCCATGCCCACATGGGAAGGGATATTACGCCTTCTGTAACAGGAAGACAGATATATGAGACAATATGCAGGGCAAACAACACCATTATTCAGTTTCTAGGGTTTGGGGTTTTTTTGCTTTTTAAAAAATACTTCCTACAATGCTATAGTTCTAAGTTAAGTACTTGGATTTTTTCTCCCTTTTCCTCCATATAGACATATTAGTAATGCAGTGTTTAGTGTATCCTTTTGTATGTGTGTGCAAAGGGACACTCATCATGCACAGGAGGTGGGCATAAAGGCATTATGTCTGGATTTTCATTCAGTGATATGTGTTTCTTTAGAATTTGAAGAACCAAGGGTGATCGATTTGTGGGACATGGCGAAATCAGCCAATTTCACTGAGAAAGAACTTGAATCTTTTCGGGTATGTAGAATCTCGTATGGAAAGCTATTTTCCCACTTAAATGTTCTGTGTTACACTTAATGCAGTCACTTCTATCTTGCTCTTCTATCAGACACCAAATAACAATCTTTGATCAGGATATTTGAAATATACGAAACTAGTCATGTGTATGGTTCCATTATAATCAGCAAAACGGAAGTGTCGTCTTACTTACTCACATGTAGCCCAATGCCCAATTCTCTTGCATTACAAAAGAAGCAACTGTGTTTTAATTACACTACATGCAGTGGCCCTGCTTTTACAAGTGTCAGAGGAAAGCCTGCTGAAGTCTCCAGCAAGGCTTCTACTAACCTCAGTAAGATGTTTTTGTCAGAATTTTACAGTAGCGTAAGAGGTAAATTTTGCCTTTATATCTGCCCCAGCGAAAAGAAAAACTCTATTCCAACAGTAAGAATACATAAACTTTTATTTGATATTCACTGCTGTCATCTCCTAGCACCTCAAAGACATCAGCAGTCTCAAACTGAGGTCTCTGCAGCAAGTTGTTTTCAACATCTTCCTTCAAAACTGGGTGTCCGGGTGGTGGTGATAATGTATTGTACAGACATTCTTAAGAAGCAAAGAACTGAAAAACTTACAGTGCCAAATTCAATAAAACAGTATTTAGGGATGTTTTGCAATAAAAGAGAGGAAAGAGGATACTGTGAAGCTGTTTGTATTTATTGTCTTAGGAGGAGCTGAAACACTTTGAAGCAAAAATTGAGAAACACCATCACTACCAGAAACAACTAGAGATTTCACACGAGAAACTGAAACATGTAGAGGGAACTGGAGATAAGGAACATCTGAACAGAAATAGAGAGAAATATGCCATGCTGGAAGAAAAAACAAAAGAGCTTGGATATAAGGTATGTATAAATGTTGAAAATTTAACTCAGTAGCAGAGGGAATGCCAATTATCCAGTGCTGATTTTTCATGCAATGTGAATGACTTTAAGAGTGGGAGGTTAAGGCACACCTGTGCTCCATGTTTATTACAGGATACACAATTGTTTTTATAAACTAATTCTAAAATGCCTGAAAACTCCCTAGTCTCAGCCCTTCCTAAAAGCTGAGTACTTTTGTCACAAGTACTGATAGCAAACTCTGAATATATTATATTAATTTATTTACTTTTTCATCATTATTCATTGTCTTATTAAAATTTGTTTTATTTGTTTTGTTTTCCTGCTAGGTAAAGAAGCACTTGCAAGACTTATCCAGCAGAATCTCTCAAGGTCTTCAACACAATGAATTATAAACATCTGTTCTCCTTCATGGGATCCATCTATGAACACAAAACAAATAATGGTGGTTTTTCTTTCTGAACAGGATCCACAAAGCTGTCTTTCTGAAATACTAAGGGTTGAAGAAGGTTGTCCTGTAAGAAAACTTCTTTTTTTTGGTCCACTTAGTTTTGTATTTGCACTATTAAATTAAATGACTACATTAGAAATTTAAGTTGCACATCTTGGATCATGTAAATCATACACGTGTATCAAGTAACAGCTTTTGAAATAAGTAGCCATTTCAAAAGGAAACACGTGTGAACTTCCAGAACATTCCTGGTAGTAGAAAAAAATACAAATCTTGTAATTAGTTAAGGTATTCTGATAAATAAAAGCAAGCACTGAGGTACGGGACATTAAAACAGAGGTCAGAGAAGTTTTTTATTTCCATGTTTGACTTAATGACTTTCCTACTGAAGGTAACTAAAATATTTCTACTGAGTTGAGCAGTAGTTCAGAGCTGCACTGTATATAAATCTTCCATGTGAGATGGGGAGGAGGGATAAGGAGGAAAAAAGTACTGAGGTCAGTTCACAACTTACAGACTAACACATCAGAAATTACTGAATGTAAATGTACAATTGTCATTCATTGTTGCTTGGTTTTGTTACATTTAGTCATTAAAAATCAAGACAGGATACCTGTGAGGTGTGTTTTTTTAATTCCCTCCTGTTCAATGACAAGTATTCAGACTTTTTTCTGAGAACTATGTGTATTGCTTGGAACTAAAGTTCACTCATATACTAGTTTTTAAGACAGGAAGAGTAGTTTTGCGCCACAAGAATGTGTTTCTGTATTCTGAATAGGTGGACGGCTTTCTAAAGCAGCTTGTCTCTTGAGTACGTACTCCAGTAAAATCTCCAGTAAAGGTTATTATCACTTTGCCTTTAACTCTGTTGGTAAAGATTAGCCACCTGGGTTGAAATTTTCTACAGTACTAATGCTGACCCTTTTGTTCTAAGGAATGTTTCACGTGTAGCTGCACCAGCAACAAGGCTAAGGCAAAGGTCCTGTGTAGGTAAATCATTACAGCTACTTGGTTGAGAAGCTCATTCACTCACATATTGCGGAGCTGTAGCATGCCACGTGAGGAGACTGTCTTCAAGACTTGCTTGCTATACCTATTCTGTGAGAAATAGCAAAAAGATGGTCAGTCAGAATCAGCCACTGTGTGTGTTACTTAGATAAGTCCTGCGTCCGTGGTGGGTTAAATGTAGGATGATTGTGCATGTAAAGATTATTCTATAACGTGCAAGTGACCTGAACTGAAACAGTGGTAGCAGTCCTACTTTGAGATCCTGAATGTCTTATGTTGCATCAGTAAGCAATTTTTTTTTCTTTACCATTTTTGTTTTAATGTAAGATGTTACTTATATTCCAGAGAACCATAGCCCATCACTAGAAACACAGGCTTAGTATTAATAGTAGCAGTGAGTCAGTTAGTTCTTAATAATAGTATAATTTGAACATATGCACTATGTACATCCACAGAGGAAAGGCACTAAGCAAGCACCGAAATCTGAAAAGTTCTACGTTCAGAGTTAATACCTGCTTGTGTTTGAATCAAGTGATAAAATGCTAGCTGGGTTGTATGTGAATGGAAAAAAAGCTTTTACTGAAATGGGTTCAGAGGCTCCTGCTGGTGGAAACCTGTTGCATGAGGGGAAAAGCAATGATCAGTATCTCAGCCTTCACTGAAGGAGGGCAGAGAAGCTGTATACTCTGCACGAGAACATACATCACAAAGCTGGGTTTCACCTTTGGGGTGTACCTGAAATCGAATATGCTTTCTGAAGAGTTCTTGAAGAATTTTGGAACAGTAGAAGGTGCTGGCTTCACAGAACACGTAACTGGGGTCAGAGCAGCAGTCGTGATGGCTGTCTCTGAGTGCACAGCTGCTTCATCAGGCTAGCAGCTGCTGCCCTGGTGGGAAGGCACTCCCTGTAAACAGAGCTGATGGCTATACCACCACGGTGATCAGACTCAAAGGCCAGGTAAGCTCCAGCAGAAAGAGCACTTGGCAAGTGCTTCAAAGTACAAGACACCAACAATATATTTACATATCGCTGTAATTTAAAATTAGAAACAAGACATAGATCATCAATGGCACAGATTGGAGATTGGGATTAGTACAGTCGCTTCACTTTAGTTATTGAACGCTGCTGTAAATGAGTTATTGGGCCCAAAGATTGCTCATACAAACCTAGAGGGGAAAAAAATCCTAAGCATCAGTTGTTGCAGCCCCCAAATCCAACTTCCTCCTGAAATACTCTCTAGCTGAGCCAGGCTCTGCAATAACACAGAAGCCATCAGAAATGGTTTCCATTCCTGGCAAGGCTCTTTGCTGCTTTCTGTACTTTTTTAGATCTGGAGACAATGCACAGGCTAGTCTATGAAGCCCGATTCCCCTTTTATCTGTAGTCTATGCCTTCCACGTATCGACATATGTACATCCGTTAATTATTGCAGTTTTTAAGCCATCAAAACACTTAATGTGGTAAAAATAACAAGAGGGGGTAGTCTGAGATGATAAGAAATTTTAAAAATAGTTTGAATCACCACTCATATTTCTGTAAAAAGTAACAAAAATTCAAAGCCAAGAAAAAAAAAAAAAGGTATAAGTGAAATATTTAGATCTACATCCTGCCTAGTTCACGTATACAGTTCTGTGCTTCGTGCAGGGTGAATAACAGAGTTCACAGGTGAGACTGCATGGAAAAGATGACTGAATAGGAAAGCTCTAACAGCTTATCCTGAGGGTTGAACTTTCTGCTTCTCTTCCTTAATTGGTATTTTATCTGATCCTTTTGTAATTATTCAAATTACAGTTTTTTCAAACCTCTCTGAGAAACAACTTGTAATACAAAAGTGGGAGCAGAAGAGGGAGGAAAAGAACTGTTATTTATTAGGAAAAAAAGATTGTAACATTTTGTCCTTTATACAGCCTGTCAAACTCTGCCCTAAAAAAAAAAAAAAATCAAATTAAATAAATGTGTCAGTGATTTTATATAGCACAGATTTTATTTATTAAACAGGTTGGGAGGTAGGAAGTGAGCAGGTAATAAATACACCAGGCATTGCATACAACAAAAATAACCAAGTCTTTCTTAAAATAAACATTGTGTCCTGTGTGCTGGTAGAGGAGCTCAGATCATATCATCCAACCATGACAAATAAAGGACATCCACTGCAGCAAATGTAATGCTGTAATGATGTTCCCCGCTCCCCTCCCAAGGGGTTTTCATGCCTAAGAGATCAGGCAATAGCAAGAGTTTCTGAATTCAGAGACCATTTGCATTTCATAAGCTGCAGGTGAGGTGCCAACACCTCCCAGCCCCAGGAATCCAACATGCTGCAGTGCCCAGAAACCAGACCATGGCACTGGCAGCTCAGCTGTAAGCCGTTCAGCTCAGGAGTAACCTACACCAAGGCAACACACAGCTCACAGTTGGTTCGCAACACACTCATCGTCCACAGACCTTCCCTGTCATCATTTGCTACTGCTTTCAAAGCTGTATTTGGGTTTGGGTTTTGTTTTGGCGTTGGCTTTTGTGTGTTTTTTTTAAGGCACTGTTTCACATACAAAAATCTACCTGTAGTACATAGGCAGCTCTAAATGCATATTAAAATATCATTATTCTTTCCATAGTTTTTAATTAGATTAGAAAGTCATGAAATATGTCAAGACATATAATAGACTGTTACTTGAAAAACGGATCTATCCCTGTAACACAGAACAGAGAGCTATGAAAGACAAAGACTGCATTTTCCACAGACCCTGTGTTATCTAACAAAAAACCTTCGAAATACCAGAATCGGTGTTCTCAGATACAACACACACTTAACATATAATTTCAGGCCATTCACATGTCAGGAAGCAGGTCATTAATCTACAGAAAAAAAGACTAGATTTTTTTTTTTTTTACTAGCATCAACACTCATAAAATAGAAAAAATCCATCCAGTTTAGCCAAAATAAATTTATAAACTTTCATCCACAGGAAATACTTCAAGTTGAGCCATATTTAGTACAGCAATGATGGTAACTCAAATGCTATCAATACCCCCTAATGCACTCACATATCCAAATCCTCACCTTTATTATCCCACCACTCAACACGAGTGCTTTCCTAAATCAAAAAGACTACACAGATATTAATGCTTAACGTGTGAACATAAAAATGATGGGTACGTTAATATAGTATGTAGATAGTTTTTTACTTCACTGATGTGTTAACTTACCAGAAAACTATACACATCTGTTTTAATAATATTTCTTATAGTTTTAAAAATTGCCTGTCAAGAATGGATCTACCATAATTTAAACCTGGTGATTTTTTAAAGGACAAAATGTGTGTTGAATTTCTTTGAAATAAACCTCTTTCTAAAACAAACTGATATATAATGTACCACAGTTACAATTTTCCAGGTCACTTACTCTAAAGAGGGAAAGGAACCACATTATGTTAGGAAACATGCTGAGAAATGAAAGCCCACATATGAAACCAAATAATTTGCAATTCTTGGCATCACATCTGGATGTCTAGCATCAACTTCAAATTCTTACTTTCTAATTCAAGACATCTGAACCAGAACCATTACCTGAATGTCCTTCAATGGGGAAAGAGTTCATTCTCCAACCTTAATTCAGACCATGCTCTGTGGCTCCCACTTACCTTACTGGATGTGCATGTGGTCATCAGACCAGTAGAAAATCATAGTGCAAACAGTCTTCATCCACACCAGTTTGTGGGGCCATTGCCAATCTAGTATCTGTTCCATTCTGAAGAAAGCAAAAGGGGAGTGAAACAAACTCTGCAAAATCTCTGAAAGGAGAGACTTCTATGGCAAGAGGAATCATGAGTTACTGGATTAGGAATCACAAGTTACTGCTCATTTCAGTTCAACAGCAGGCTGCTGGCGGTGGGAAATGCAGCAAATTTCACCTGATTTTTGTTAGGAATTTTTCAGATTATACCTTTTTCCTAGTTCATACCAAACAGGAAAAGATTCTCACATGAAAAACCCATTCCAACTGTCTGAACAGCATCCACACAGGCAAATATAGCCTGGAAGACTGAAGTTACCTTTTTCCAAGCCCTTCTTCAAACAGCTAATAACCGTGATCTATACAGGCTGCATCCATCTTAGGCAATGTTTGCATTATCTGCAGTTTGCTGGCGTCTCTCTAAACCCTTCTTCCTGATTGATTACTTCAGGTCTTGTGCAAACTGACCCTCATTCCCTGGCAGAGAAATGAGCCTTGCAGAACTGCAAAGCAAAGTCTCCATTTGTGATTTTTCAAAGGTGTTCTTAGCAGTTGTTTGCCTTCTGATTTTATTGCCATCTGTAGAAATAGCTATGCTGGAATTTTTGGAATTAAAAAAATAAATAAATAGCCAATATACCCAAAAAGGGCAGTCAGAAGTTCAAATCAAAGTAGCTCTGCCACACAGAGGATTACAGAAGGAACAGGAGTGAGCATATTTAGCTACAAGAATACAGCGAGATTAAAAACGAGTTCTCTTTAGCTCCTTCAAACCAAGGAAAATAAAAATCCTGTTCAGCTTTGACCACCTACAACTTTCCAGTGCAGCCTTAGAGCCTGAGAGTTCAGGCCTTTTTGTACTCACAGCCTGAGAGCAGGGGGTAGCAGAGGCCTTTTTGTACTGTCAGCCTGAGAGCCAGGGGTAACACAGGCCTTTTCATAATGACAATCTTGCTGCTTGGCCACCAAGGTGTATTTTATCCACTCGCTTCCAGCTCCTGCTGCACTGTTCAAGGCAAGCACCTTGGCAATGTACAGACAAGGTTCTTGTGACAGCCCAGACTGAAGGTGTGAACAGCTGCAGACTGTAACTTGCATCTTGGCAGTTCCCCAACTAAATGGACAGCCGTGAGAGGGTCTAAACACATCAAATTCTGTCTTGTTCCATCTCCAGTAAGTCCCCCAACTATTATAAACAGGACTGACGATGCTGAATGCAGAACCAGGTATGCTTCAGCATCAGGCCAGGCTGCTCTGCACCAGCACTCACCCAATGTGAGTCACCCAGACTGGGCTTTACGCACACTTCTCTCCAAGGAGAAAAACAGCCACTGAAGGTGATTCTCTCCAAGGACCAAGCCATATATTCAGTACAGACTTGACCCCTTCACACAGCTGACGCAGGCACAACAGGACACGCATTGTCACACGTCCACCATGACAGTCTAGCAATTTGGAGTGGATGCAGGCATTTAACTATCACACAGTTTCTACTCCATCTCTGGTAGAGGTGGCACAGCAGATCTGTTTGAGGACACAGCAGCAACCTCAGCCTGATCCAAGAGATTTCGCATCCTTGCTGCATCCACGAGAAGCAGCAATGCAAGTGGCAGACTCCTGCGCCCATCCAAACGCAACAGTTCATAGGCATGAACACTCTCCTGCCACTATCCTACTCTTTTCTCTACAATCACTAGCAAATAAAAACTTGCTTTCCAGCTCTCTGCTGACACCTACCTACTTCTCTGCCAAACTCCCAGTAGGAATTTTTTGCTGTGCTTCTGAATTTGTGGCAAGTACTGCGAAGCTTTGCTTGTAAAAGGACAAAGTGCGTGCAGCAGCCAAGGGCATGCCACAAGGCACGTCTTTCAGCAGCAGCAGCAGCAGAGAAACACTGATCTGTGATGAACCCGAGCAACTCCTTACATAATAAAATTTTGGTATCCAAAGGCCAGATTCCCTTCTGAGTACACAATCTGCTCTATTTTCTGTATGTTGAACTACCCATAAATTGTTAGCTCAGCCCACAGATAAGTAAAATTTAACTTATACAATATCAGGTGCTAGGATATTATTATTTTATTATTTTTTTAGGGATTTCACAACAGTGTAATGTAGAGATAAATTACTGTCAGGCTAAATCTGCTTTCTGATCCCACCCCCCACTACACATTCCTCAAATAAACTGACACTTCTTATTTCAGTAAAATGGTGATGTTACATACGCCTCGGTGTACACAGTGGGATAATAAATTTGAATTATTTCTAGATGCTCTGATGCAGACAAATGCTCAAAAGCAAGTAAATTTTAAAGTTAACTTCCCCTCACTCTGAAGTCCTTACCAAACTCAAAGTTCACTTGGTAGCTGCACTTTTCCAAACCTGACCACTGCATATTTTATCATAATCCAGGATGTGAATTATTTGTACTCTAGGCTGTATCCACTTGATCATCACAGACCAAAGTGTCAGAGTGAGGCTACCATGAAGCCCATCATCTTTCAGGGAGAGCATGAAACCACAATCATCAGAAAAAATCCTAACTGGAAAAAAAAAAATAGCACTTTTCTTTAAATCTACTCACCCACACTGAAAAAACATATGTTTACATAGCTAGTCCTTACAAAATTCCACTGAATAAATTCTAAGTCTCCCATCCTTACTCTGTTTTGTTTGGTCTTATTGCTGCATGATGTTAAAGTAACATTTGTTTTCAAACTTGACTGCAAAGTAATGCTCATGTAGCTGGCGGAATGATAGCTGAGGATCCTCCCAGGTAAACAGGGACACAAAACTGTAACAATGTCATCTAAAAGAATGCAGAATTTTCCCAGAAATGAGCAGCCAGCAATCTAAAAAATCCCATGTGTTCTTCATGTGATCATTTTAGCAAAGAATGTGTATGTTATCCTGGCCACACTGGAAAAGGTACTAACTGAAGTGTGCATGTTGCAGCACCATTTTTATAAAGTGTAATCATCCATAATTCAAATTCAAGTATAGTTTTCCAAGCTACAATAATTAAAACTTGTTTGTTTAAGTCTACAGCAGGGAGGAAAGTGAGGAATTTTTCCAAGCTGTTTGCTAAAAACAACTCTTGGGGCACATTTTCACACACATTTAGATACCTAAAGGCACCTACTGGCATTTTCCCTGCAGGTGCCGCAGTGCTGTTAAAACCCAAGCAACTATTTGCATCATTCGACAAGAAAATGCCTCCAAACCCCAGCAGCACGTTTTTGACTTGGAGAAATTCCATCATCGAAATATAAAACTGTTCCATAACAGTTTGTGAGCAGCACCATAAAAACACACTGGAGCAGTAGTTACATTTGGCAGTAACCGACGGAGCAAGACGACCAGAGTGAAAGAGGCACACACATGTGACACACAGATGTGCAAAACAGATGCATGGCAGAGACAGCTTGGCGATGGCATAGATTGGTCCAGACCTAACTGTTATGCCCAGACACTTCCCTTGCTGACAGCCTGCTTTCTCATCTCTGAGAGCACTGTCCACAAACTGGCACATTAATATATTTCAAGAACATCCTACAGAAGCATCAGCAGCATCACATGGTTTTGTCCTTCTCATAGTTGATTCCCATAGTCCTGGTAAGGGCAGGGGGAGAGAAGGGGAGAGCTCACTAAGAGGAGACTGCTAAATTAAAAATGAGCAAAGCCTTCACTTGTGCCAGCAGAAGTTATGAGTCACATTTATGACCAAAAGTATTGGAGTTGTTTTGTTTTGTTTTTGTGCAAAGAGTTCTGAAATTGTAATCATCTTACAACAATCATAACCCATATTAAACTGCATTTTAGACCACTTACACCAGATGTGTGAGTAATCCCCCAATTATTTGGACATTATCGGCATTACCAGTGTTAACCAATGGAAGCTACATGGTGAGCACAAGTCTACTCATAGGATTGCAACTTGGCTTTCATTTTTCCCAGTTTGCCACCGGAAATAGGAGGCACTTTATTTATTTAGAAATAATAAAATAAAATAAAATAAAATAAAATAAAATAAAATAAAATAAAATAAAATAAAATAAAATAAAATAAAATAAAATAAAATAAAATAAAATAAAATAAAATAAAATAAAATAAAATAAAATAAAATAAAATAAAATAAAAGGGTTTGCATTTCTGTGAGCTCCTGTTGTTCTAGTCAGAAAACTGTGATTTCCTCAACAAAAATGTCAAGCCTATAACATAATAGCAAGGATTGCAAGGTACTATAAAAACGAAAAGCAACCGATTTTTAACAGGCACAACAGTAAGGTTTGACTTGCTGCTTCAGCCTCCTGAACATTTTGCAAAGTAATTTAGTGCATGAGAATAGGAACCAAATTAAAAAACAAGTAAAAATCATCTTTTCTATTTGACTTATTCAAGGTAAGTACAAAAAGAGAAGTAGAAATCTGTAAAGCAAATTACTCCATTTGTGGAAAGCCTTGTAGGATAATTATGTTAACATTAACAAAGACTATAAATATATCCAACCATCTAGATAATCCTAGCTGAAATTACTATGACATACACAAATCCATGCACACAGAGAACCACATGAATGTGCTGATTCACACCCCCTTTAACCTGAAAAAAAAACACATTTTAACACTGTGACTCCTCCTGTAAGGCCAGCAGCAGTCTGATGACCTTTAACATCTCATCAAATCTCCTCCTGTGCTGCAAAGTCCCAGTGCAAGCAGTTTTAAGCAATCTACAGAAAGGCAGCCTTTGCAGAGAACCTGGGTGATATATTTTCCTGGTAGGTACGTTTTTACAATAGAAATTTTGCAGCTTCATTATATATCACAATGCTGCAACTATTACAAGTACGGTCCTGTAGATGGGTTGCTAAATGCTGAGTCCATGAAGGTGAAAAGCTCTGCTCCATGCAGATGTCAGATCAAGGCCAACGTATGACTTGGAGACAATACACAAGGCATTTGCTTCATCCTGTTGTCACACATCCTGCAACTATAGGAGGTAGAAAGCAACTCACTTCATCATGAAAACAGTTTTGCACTGGTTATGGTACAGCATAATGAAATCCACTACTTACATCTAAACACCAGCCTTCTGAGACCCCAACTTTTTACTCCAATATCAGAAGATAGCTCTGAAACACTGACTAAACAAAGACTGAAAGTGGAAAACACTGCATTTCAATGCATCAGGCAAGCAATGCACATTTTAAATATCAAGTACAAATAGGCACATCACAAGGGTTTTGTCCCTGCAAGTCCTCTAGTGGCGATCTCTTAATGGAAGAGCAACTATTAGGCCTGGTGAGCACTGGGCCCTGATATCCTGTTCCCAAGGAGCTTCAAGTCCAGGCTACCCTAGTTGTACTAAATGTGTGTTTATAATGTAGATCACCACTGCCCATTTGTCAAATAATAATAAATAATAATAATAATAATATTAATAATACCACCACTTAAACTGGGAGTCTCATAAGAAATATTCCTTTTTCCCTTCAGAAATAAGTTAGGCTGATAAAAAGGAAAGTACATCTCAGCACAGAACAGATGACAATGGCATTAATCAACTCTCAAACGAGTATTTTTTTTATTTGAGAGATTTCTGATATTTTACATTACTATTGAGACTACAATCAAATAAATTTAAAGGCCAAAATCTGTCTCAAAAACAAGCAACTGCCTCTCTTACCAGGTCACATAGTGAACCCTCTCTTGCACAAAATTTACATTCAGCAATATTATGAATTATGCATATCTAAAAAACAGAATTGGGCTGTGATATTGTGTCTTATGAAGGCACAGTCAAAAGATTGCAATACCCAAGATATCATTCTTGATAACCACTGGAAGCCAAAGGTGGTACATTATTACAGGTCAAAACTTTGTTTTCTTTGTAACTACACTAATTTTTTAGTGTAGGATAACTGCCATATTTACATTCACGTTTTATTTAAATAACATTTTGTTTTGGGACAAATACACAGAAAACAATAATTACATAGACAATGCAACACAAGAAATTAAGTCAAGTTTTGTATCATACAATCTCATTGTACAAAAGCAAGTTGGCAAAGACTTGTGGATAAACCTATATTACAAGAGAACTTTTTTTCTGTTGATTCTGTAGCATATCTGAAGACATGCTCTTACCCAGAACTGTTTTTTTGCTATTTAGGGACAGTAAAGAATTATTTAACAAAAGTTTTAGCGTCAAGGTGGATGATTCAATTTTGATGCTGGTACATTAGGCATAGTTTTGGAGATATAAATAAAGAACTCACATTCAAAAGTGACTGTTTCTTTTGAGTAACTTGTTTTTAAGCTTTTCTGTATGAGAAGCGTGAAACCTCATTTTATAAGTCATGTGTATGTTCAGATGCAGTAAAATTTGACAAGAATTACAGGTACTCAGCAGTGATGAAAGCAAAGTTCATGTTGTCTAAAACGGAGCTTTTAAGAACAGAAGCACCCTAAACATCCCTTCAAATTACTAAGGTTTATAAGTATAATTAAATTATGTTATATATGTGTGTATGTGTTCTTGTCTGTGTGCACCCTTGTCTGTACGCACTCCTGACACCACATCTTTTAAAGCTGAGCAATTTTAGCCAAAGCTACAGAACTCTTGGTGAGGTATAAAACTGAATTACCCATAAATCTTTTTAAGCATGTCCATAAAAGAGCATATAAATTAAACAAAACTGTGCCTGCAAAAATCAGGCACTGAGTTTTCTTGCTTTTGTAAAGTTTCATTAATATATTAATAAAGGTTTTACATAATTTATACACTCAGATATATACATATATTTTATCTGTAATGTGTGCTTACATACATACAAATGCACGCATGCAAACTTATGTGTACACATACCACACACACACTCACATTCCCTTACCTGCACACATTCAAGTTCTTTATCTTTAAAGAAAATGCCACAATTTCATAAATGCTGGGATTTGTTCCAGGTTCTTACATGACTTTAGACTTACACAAAAAGATAACTTACATCTATTGTATATGGAAAAAAACTCTGGAATTTACAACCAAATTTTAAAAAGAACGAAAGGAGGAGAGAACGAAAGGAGGAGAGAACAAAGGGAGGAAAGAACAAAAGGAGGAGAGAACGAAAGGAAGAAAGAACGAAAGGAAGAAAGAACACGCACACACCCCTCAAGCTACCAGCTTTCCAATTAGGAATCAATATATTGGAATGAATCTGGTATAAATGCAATATTCAGTGGCAGCTTTTGTATTTTTAACAATAAATGTGAATCTTTTGGAAGTTAAATTAGTACCAGCTTATGGTGAGCAAAATGTTCTTTGCTAGACAGGTCACTGCTGAGCCCCTTTCTTCTTTTGCTCCAGCTCCTGCAAGCGTTCCTCCCTGCACTGCGCATGCTGTGTTCCCACTTTGTGGGCTGTCTCGGTGGCTGTGATGTCAATCTGTGCATATCGGGATGATCCACTCCCTGAAACACCAAACAAAATGGTATAATAGACAATACCACACAGTCCAGAATAAGACTGACTGAGTGTTAAGCTATTGAGAGACTTCTTCCTTGGATTTTCTATGTGGATCTTGGTCTGGCATTGCAGCAGTCTCTATAATGGAGTAAGATGATAAACACAACTAAAGAAGCTTTGTTATCTAGATATTTCAGGTATTTGCTTTTCATCAAATGAGAATCTGAAATGCTTGTATTTCTGCTCCAAGTTTTAATCTTCACCCCTGCTCCTCCCAGTAGATGACAAAATTGAATAAAATGACAATTTAGTCCAATAATAGTGGGGACTGCTAGCGTTAGGTCAGAGGTTGGACTCGATGATCTTGAGGTCTCTTCCAACCTAGAAATTCTGTGATTCTGTGATTCTGTGATAATTGGCAATGAGATAGATAAAAGCTGCTCAGCCTGTTCAAGAGAAGAACAGTTCTGTAAGGGTGCAGACATACAACTCCAGAAGCTGGAAAAACTTTAATATGAAACATTAAAATAGTTATTATCAGCACCTTCAAAGTTATACAAGTTGAGCATGGGTTAGCGTTTGACATTTAAGAAAGTTCATGTCAGTTTATGGAAATAAATCTCTTCGTTCTTAATGCCTTAGTTTACTGTCTTTAAAATAAAACATCACTCTCATATCTCAACAGGGTGTTATACAGAGATCTATATTTATTAAAAAAAAAAAAAAGTGCTAGCATTTCAAAATTGTAAACATGCTGATATTAAAGGTATTAAAATTAAAATGTCAGTAGCTGAAAATTAAGCATGGAAAATCTATCAATACTAAGGAATTGAATGCCAAATCCTGATTAGGATTAGCTGTCTGTAAGGCATTCCTCCTTACACCTCTAAATGACCGTACATGTTAGTTATAATGCACATTTATGTGCTAATTCTCCAAATGAAGCATTAGAAGTAAATACCCATATGCAGACCAAAGAATCAGGGGGTGAAGGGGAATCAAATGCTTCTGCTAGCTTCCTCTCTGCAGCCTTTTCACATGGAAAGCAGACAGAACACCATATTTCTGTTCTTAAGCATTTGCTGCATGGCTCTACAGGCAGTGTCTTCTTCAGTACCTTTAGAAGCAAGCCTTGTACACCTACACCCACAACCCTGTCTCTGAAGCCAAGCAAGGAAAATTAAACAAATGCAGTCCTAATACATGCAATAAAACTCTTGAGAACATGAAGCAAATTACTGTCTGTCAAACTCCACAGACATAGAAATGTTCACTTTAGGATTGCATATACAATGCACCTGTCAGAGGGATGCAACATCTTATAGAACCTTGTTAGTTCAAAATCTTTCTCAAAAGAGTCAGCAGCTACAAGAAGTGCTTCACAAACGTACCTGGGTACAACTCCACAGTTAGCCAGAGGCTAAATGGGTAGATGAGAAATTAAGATTCCCCATACCATGTACATTCTGCGTTACTGCATCCTTTGCTGTTTAAATAGTACTGTAGACTTCCTTACCTCTTATGCTTGTGGTAGGTTCTTGAAGTTCCAGTTCCATGTAATGAAGTTGTTTTTTGGAAGTCGGACTGACAGGAATATTAACATAGGTGGCTGTCTCACTGTGTGGTCGATCTGATGCAGGTACATCAGCTGAATAACCTACTGCCCCTTCTAAAATAAATAATATGTTATTATAGACACTGTGATGACCAGTGATCAATTTCATAAAACACACTGTTCTGTCAAATATTCTGAAAGAAAACATTTAGCAGTAACAACTCAGCTCACCAAATGGTATATTTGTCAATCCTAAATGGGACATGAGAAGACCAAAGCTTCTACAGAAAATATTGTCAGAGACCGATCAAATCAGGAACTACGCAGAAGACCACAGACCACTGCCTGTGATCTCATTGGGTTGTGTCAGAAAACAAACACTGCACAGAATCTTTCTAACAGATGCAAGGTATGCAACATTACTTCGCAAGGCTATCAGCTATATCTCAGATTAATAAAGCCTTACATGAAGCAGCCTGTTCTAGGAAGATATGGACTATTATAGCACGTGCAAGAGAGCACCCAAAACCAGTAGAAGTTCAGAAAGCATGTCACAAAAACAGAGACTGAAGAACTGCTTAAAACAAGGGAAAGGCAATCTTGTGCAGACAGCTTTCCTAGGAGGACTGATGCCAAGTGGGGACAGACCAAGTAATAAAAGATTTCAACTGTAGAAAAAAAAAAAAAAAAAGAAAAAGAAAAAAAAAAAGAAAATTAGACAGTTGGAAATATATCTTTAATAGTTAAGATCACAAGAACACTAAAGATAATCCCACAGAAGCTGAAGAATGTCTGCATCTAGAATTGTCTAAAAAAGAGAGATGTTAATGCCTACCAGGAAATAGTTCTCTATAGAACAATTGTGACTTAAAGGGGACTATATTGTCTATTGGATGACTTCTCAAGACCCCCTCTAGTACTATTTCCAATTATTCTAATCTTGTCAGAAGTGAAACTAAGAGAGAAGATAAAAGGTTAATGTTCCATTCACTGGCCTGCCAAGCATTTCAGCCTTCAAACCCCACCTGACATCAGGCACCTACATCAAGCTTTTCAGTCTTGATGAAATACCAACAGAAAGACTTCCCAGAATTACTTGGGCTATAGGAGACCCAAATACAAAGCTGTATTCTGTCTGTACCTAGACAAGGCTTTGAGTCCCACCCTTATGGTACTATTCAGAAAGCCAGTTATCACCTGTCTGCCCAGGCCTGTTGGAGTTCTTACCATTAAACATTTTCTAGGGCGGTGCTCAAGCTTACAGTACCATGGCTGCTACATTCTCACAAGGCATGGGTAACTTAGAATTCATAGTTCAGGTCAGCACAGAGAGATGACAAACTGCAAGTTTACATGCTCATCACCAGGATCACCAGGATCCACCTATGCACACTCTCTCCCATCATTTGTTTTGTGAGTTGTACCCAACTCAGGTCACCTTATAGGCCAAAATGGAAAGCCTGTTTTGAGAATCACAGAATGGTTAAGGTTGGAAGGGACCTCTGGAGGTCGTTCTGTCCAATCCCCCTGCTCAAGCAGGGCCACCAAAACCTGCTTGCCCTGGACCATGTCCAGACAGCTTTTGAATATCTCAAAGGAGGAGGCTCCACAACCTCTCTGGGTAACCTGTGCCAGTGCTCTGTCATCTTCACAGTAAAAAAGTGTTTCCTGATGTTCAGAGGGAACCTCCTTTGCTTTATTTTGTGCCCATTGACTCTTGTCCCATCACAGAACACCACTGAAAATAACAAGGTTCCATTCTCTTTGCACCATCCCTTTAGGTATTTATATATTGATAAGATCCCCCCTCAGTGCTGAGTAGAGGAAGGACCACCTCCCTCAACCAGCTGGTCATGCTTTGCCTAATGCAGACCAGAATACAATTAGCCACTTTCATGGCAAGGGCACACTGTTGGATCATGTTTGATGTGGTGTCCACCAGGACCCCTAGGTCCTTTTCTTAAGCAGGTATTGGTGCCTGGGTTTGTTCATCTCCAGGTGCAGGACACTGCACTTCCCTTTGTCGAACTTCAGGTTTCTGTCAGCCTAGAATCCTCTTTCAGGTTCTCCAGATCTTGCATGAAGACTCTGAGCAGCTTGCCTGTATCAAGAGGAACTCTGTGCTTGCTGGGTTTTGGTTGTGACCAGTAGCATCATGTTAGGTATTCAATTAAGGAAGTCTGGGGCCTAGAATTTGCAAGTAGCTGAGCAAAAGCCCTGAAAACATCAATGATATTTACACAGTACAATCACACGATAAAGATGCAGATGTGTAGTCCTCAGTGTCCCAAGAAGTCATAATTTAACTAACAACTAAGTGAGTTACTGCCACTGCCTCCTACTTCAGGTAGTGCCAGGAGGAGTGCTCCATGGCCTGCAGAGGTCAGTAAGTACTTAACATTAAAATGCCTCTGTCAAGTGAGTTTCCAGAGAAGATGGGTTTTGACTGTTGTTACTGCCTAAATGCCATCATCCATTACATTTTATTAATAAAAAAAAAAAAAAAAGTTTGTTAAATATATTTTTATAAATACAATGATCACTACTGATTGATTGCTATTGCATTTTAAAGCAATGCATTTCTGATTTTCTTTCTTCCATGTTTATCTTTGGCAACAGCTTGGGGGAAGGGAGAAATGAAGGGGGATTGTTTTTGCTTTTTAAAACATTTTGGTCAATGATTAATGCTAGCTTTCTCCAGAACCAAAGCATAATAATTCCACAACTATATATTTACATATATCTGAGTAAGCTGGTGGAAAAACAGTTGTCATAAGCAAGCAGAAGACTCAGTACCACAAGCTCTGTCTGTCATCACTTACAAAAGGAGTACTAAATTGAAGGGGTAATAAGATGCATATGTGTGGTTCATCAGCTGTTATGAAAGGAATAAACTTGATCAAATTATGTTGACTTTCATTTATAAGGTCCATCTCAAATGGAAATGTAAAATCCCATACCAAATAAGGCATCATAAATCACTCCTGTGTGTTCACTAGATTGCAGGAGTGACAGCTTCTGAGTGCTAAGAACTAGAGAGAGGTCACCTTAGAGTCTGAGGTTAAGTTGAGGCAGAGGAGTGCAGAGGAAAAATGGTATCACTTTCAGGTTCTTCCTCTCCCTGAAGTTCCTTTCTTTGTCCGCACATAATACTCATATCAAAACTTTATTTGTCCAAATCACTATGTCTCTTTTAATCCAATCCGGACTTTGTCAGGATATAAATGGAAAGGTAGTAGGTGGTCTTTTTAGAGCACAGAAGAGGATGACTTCCTATATCCAAACAGCATCAGCTGTTAATAAAAGGGGACTTTTTCTTCTTCTTGAACTGCATTATGAACAGCAGAGAGAGCTCATACAATGTTGGGTAACAGTAAGAGTTGTCAGAGGTTACAGTAGGATCCACAATAATGTAATCTCTCTAGACTTAAGCTATTTAAATCAAAGGAATATACTGTACATTCCAAAAATTTTAAAGACTTGTAAACCGACCAATTTTCTGATAGATTTTCATTTTTTAAAAATAAATAAATGAATAAAAACAGGGGCGTCCAAGAAGTAACCAACCAATTTCTGACCATCAGACAAGTTGTTGTTCCAAAGCAAGTGAGCAAATGTTAAAAACAATAGGAAAACAAAAGCGAACTAAAAAACAAGAACAACAACAAAGGAGAAATCTTTAAGTCTGCACCAAACATTATTATCAGAAATAGCTAAATGATTCTGTCTTGAGTATTTCATATGAATTTGGCAGATCCATAGCACTGAAAACATGCACCCCAAAATAGTTAAAGTCATAAGCAAATGACAATCGTAAGGACTGATACAGCGCAATAGCTGTTAAGGAAAAGATAATTTTTGAAGTCTTTCTATACACTATTAAAGTGATGTAGCAGGAGTTTAAGTCAAGTGCCCTCAAAGCTAGCTAGCAGGAGAACTAGCAAACTATAGGGGTAAATAGGTGAAAGGCTTTGGGAAGCTGAATGTCATATCTGATAATTTTTCTGAGAAAGGGAGAAAAAGGAGAACCAAAAGAAATATTTAAATCAGTAACAGGAGAAGCGTAAAAACAGGAAATGGAGTAGCATTGATAAGAGTGAAAAGAAAAAGAAAGGAAAGGCAAACGTAGGTATGACTGTGGAGAGAAGAAGAGAATGATATTTGAAACTGGTGTTTCAGCCTTTCTTTCAACAAGTGTTGTTCGCAGAAAGAACACCAACACCCGAAGTTAACTGTGTGCACGTGTGTGAGTGTATGAACATACATGTAAAACTGACATGTTCAAAGGCCATCACCTCAGAAAAAATCAACATTTAGAAGAGATCACAATATAAAAGCAAATAAGGAGAAAGAAACAGGAGATGTTAGTGTAGTCCTCTGATGTAACTAGTTGCAAAGATCTTTACTCACCAGGTTCCTCAGGGCTAGTAGGAGTTCCAGGTTCTGAATGAAGTGTCAGCATCTCATAACCACTTTTAGGACCTAGAATACAGGAAAACCATCAATGGCTTCAAAGGTGGGAATCTGCTTAATGAAAACGCAATTTTAGGTTTGGACTTGTAACCTTCTAATCTAAATAGTCATACTGAAAAAAATCCAAGAAAGGATAACAGTGGCTAGTGTTGGCTTTTCTGTGGTGATGATATCAGAATTTTCTACAGAGTGCAACAACAAATAAATAAACAATAGGGCATTTTTAAAAGTATTCACACTGAAGACCACTAAAGTCAACAGCATGTTTTGCTATACATTGATGTGGGAGCGGAGCTGTCTTGAATGCATGAATCAGGGAGAAGAGCGTGGGTGATCTTGGGAGCATCTGGAAGACTCTTGTTAAAATTCCACCTCCAGTATGATGGATAACTTCTTGATTTCTGACAAAGCTCTGTAGAAAGTGCCTAAACTAGCCCTTCCAAAGATAACTTCTCATTCCAAGTGCAAATCGTCATCTTTGCAAGAAGCCAGGTTGCACAACATCACTGGTGCTTCCAGAGCTCTAAGCTGAAAAAAGATGCCCATGTTCCATCGTGATCTCAGACTCCACCCCAGTTCAAGTAAGGCAAGCTGAAAAGCTATGCCCATAGTATGAACGTACTGGTATTAAATCTGAATGACAAATGCTCACAATTTTACCCGCTAATGTTGTTTTTTTCCTCCATTACCATAAGTATCTTTAAATGTGTTTGTTTTTTCTTTTCCAGCATCTCTTTGCTAGGGTACAAAATGTCTCATGGCCTGAGGTGGGTTTTTTGTTGTTGTATTGTTTTGGGCTTATGTTTTTTGGGGTTTGTTTTGTTTTGTTTTTTGATTTATTTATTTTTTTTTTTTTGGTGCGTGCCCTTTGCTAAAGTGCTGGCAACATTTTACTGCTGTGAATAAAATTACTGCCTATGCTCTGACACTTATCTCATCTGTCACTGCCTCTTCTAAACTTATCCCATCTGTCAATGCCTTTCTAACAAAAACCTGCAAAGTAAAAAACCCAAAGATATGTAAGTGTTACAATAGGGAATCAAATCATACATTACTTTTTACCGTTTCTGAAGTTTAAAATATTTTAAGTTGAAATTAATTTAAACTTACATGCACATACACACCTCATAACCAGTTGTACCTACCAGCTTGGAGACTGTGCCCTTTATGTAGTTTCAGAGACCCAGAAGATGCCATGACAGAAGAAGCACCTGTTTTCAGAGAGATATTCACATTAAACCTAAATACCTGTTGCTATTATTAGATACCTGCTGTGCATCATCATTCTTAGTAAGTGTTTCTGAAACATCAAGAAAAATTCTAGTGAAAAATACAAGTCTCTGTTCTTCCTTCAAGCAGTATGGTTTTTTGCAAAATTCTTTATCCTGAGATGATTGTGGCATTATAATCTAACTTTGTTGTTCTTGTTTTGGTTGGGTTGTTGATTTTTAGAAAGAGAGGATGCCTTCTATAAAACTTTGAGATATCTGGCCTCCCTATTCATGGTGACCTTACTCACAGAGAAGTTCATCTTCAATCGAGAAGTAAAATGGCAGTAAAAAACTGAGGAGTTGCCTTTGCAATCCATAACACAGCTTTGGTAGCCACAAAGTTAAAGCTGTCATTAAAATCTCACCAGACTGGATCCAAAACCTAACAAAATTAACAGGAATAACTGTATCTCAGTTCAGTAGTCCACTGTTTAGTGATATAAGAATACATGAACGGGGGCAAGCTGAAGGCTAGGTGAAGGATCTAGCTTTAGAGTGCTGCAGCCAGAAAAGCTTTACCAAGGGCATGTCTGATGGCTCAGTCTTCTTTCTTCTGCCGTTTTCAGATCATCATGAATGTCCCAAACACAATTCTAGATAAGGAAGCTTGAAGGACGATAAGCCAGCAGCTCGGAAACATACAAAGTGGTGCATGTTTGTCTGTATCCCCATATCCCTTCTTTACACAACCAGCAAACTAATCAGGACTATACCTACCTGTTCAGTTAGAATTCTTGTTATCCAGCCATGAATTTCTTCTCTCTGCTGTTCTTACAATGAGCGCCTTAATCAAGGTGAGTGGCATTTACTTCCTGACATGAATAATTTCAAGGGAACTTCTTGTGCAAGTAAGTGGTACTTAACAGAAATGAGGTAGGAGGCTGTGCTTATGAGTAACCCTGCCACTGGTGACAGGGCAGCTATGCCACGTGCTGCTGGGTGTTTGGGATCAGGTATAAAATTAATACTGTCTTCAAAACTGATGAATAGTCTCGGAGCAGGTTAGACACCTCTCTGCAAATTGTTTTTAAAATAGCATCCAAAAATTAACATAATTCATAAGCAACATGAAGAAATTCTTCAAGATAAATACAATCTCAAGTGCTTAAGAAACCTACATGACCTAGGAACCTAAAGAAAATGGCAATTCTTTATTTTTTCCCCTGCATAAAGTATATATTAATGGATTTTATTTTCTAATTGTAATCATTTTCATGCTTATGAAATTATTTCCACACTTTTATAAAATAAATCTAAATAAAGTACACATAATTTCACTTATCGAGGATGGTAGGTTAAAAAGTAGTGAACATATTTCAAAAGCACAAGACTGAACCAAAACCTTTGGTTTTGCATTTTTTGCTTTGTACTCAAAGGCATGTTTAGGGTAACACAAGGTTACAAGAATTTTCAAGCATGCCATCCTGAAAAAAACTGATTTTGTATTTTAACCAATGAGTTCAGATTGTAGAATCTTTATGTATCCTGAAGAGAGCTTAAGCACTAAAAATATTGTTTGAACTTTTGTTTTTAACAAGGCTGTTGATATAAATAAATACAAAAATAGGACAGAGAAGTATGACATCCTGGACTAGCTGATTTACTTGTATTTTCACTGTGACTGATTTTCCTTTTTCTCATCTCAGAACATTCTGTCTCTGCATTATTAAGTATATCTGAATATACCTCATGCAGCTGAAAGTCTCATCTCACTTTGAGAAGAAGACTACAGCTTTATGCTAATTGCAGCTTCATCACAAAACTGGTATTTTTTTCCCCTCTAAAACTTTATGCAATTCAATAGAAATCATTCTACAGGAAATATGGATTTTTAAGCAACATTTTTAGGATTTATGAAGAGCGCACACAACAGGAAAGGAAATTTACAACCATAAAGTGTTCCAGTCCATTTATCGTCAAGTTGAAATTTTCCGATTTGAAGATGCTTTAAAAGAGCTGTGTTAATGTTTCAGGGTTTGACCTGTTGCATTTTCCTCATTTTCAAATCTGGCAACTAACAAATATTTACATAGTCAAATCTCTCATGGAATTCTTGTGAAGCTTTGAACTGCACTGTATAAACAGACGTCAACAGAGTTTGACCTATTTTCTTCCTTCTCCTTTACAGCTACCACATATACTGTCTTGTTTCTCATTTGTGAATCCTAGGATAACACTTGAAGGAACAGAAAAGCTAGCAAGATAGCTTCTGAACATATGAAGCATCCAGTAGAAGACAGACAATCCCTTTCATTGTTGTTTTCATCTTACAAGGGATTGTTAAGAATAAATTTCTGCAGTTTCCTATGCCATCCAATTCTGTGTGGCTGACTCGTTCATGTCTTTGTTATAACTGAATAGTTCATCAAGAAAGCTATTTGTATTCTACTTCCTTCAACGTATAAGGAGACAATGATATTCAAAATGTAAAAAAATGAAAATAAGTTGCCTCCTTCCAGAATATTTTGCATTCCTACCTATGATTAGACTCAAAACTCCAGTGTAGTTCAGTGAAGACAACCACTATTTGAAAAGTTTTTCCAACTGTATGTTCATTTCTTTATGTCCACTCTTCAAAAAATAAGCACAACCTACAGCACACATACCACAAGAAACAGCCATGAAAATAGCTCTTATGGCTCTTGTAATGCTTAACCCCGTGATGTATAGTGGACACTGTTCAGCATACAGTCCTTTACTGGCTCAATAAATGTATCATTGTGGATATTATTTTTCTACAGCTGAAGAACAGATAACATATACAATTATGTGAATTATGAATTATTTCCAAACTAAGCAACAATAACCAACTCAGTATGAGCCAAATTCTTCTTTCTCACCACTCTCAATTAATTCCTTGAAACTCCTAAGCCTGGAATAGAAGCATCAAGCTGAACATGTTTGCAATAAAAATATTAAAAATGCCTGAGAGAAAGCCTGTTTTTCCATCATAAAAGCTAAGCTGTCAGACAGACAAGTTCATTTTCAGCATCCATCAACCATTATATACTTAATTTTATTCTTTTTTCTAATCTCCCTTGACTCCCTATCTACCTAAGAATAACGTAATAGAGATGCTGTGTTCATAATCAACTCCCTGACTTTTCAGCTGAATTCCAATCCACAGCATTGTTTTATGTTTATTCCTTAATTCAGCCTCTCAGAACATCTTCAGTCAAGCATTGTGTAGGTATTACAACAAAGAGGCTGACAGATAGCAAGAGCGTCTGTCGCAATGCTGATGAATTTGCTCATTTACAATATGGGAAAAAAATGGAACTGTGCAGCCAAAAAATAAAAAATAAAAGAAATTTAAGAGTAACAAAACTTTACAATATTCAAGTATACAGCTTCCAAAAGAGAACATTTTTTGATGTATTTTCCCACTCAGCTACTGATTTTTGTAATACCAGAGCCTGCAGCACAGAAGAACAAGGAGACCAGAGCTTCCACAAAAGAGCACAAGATTTAACTGACAGACCTCAGTTACAGCAAGAAACACCTCAACTATTCAGAAATGCATTCTAAATGTAAGAACGGTAAAGGACTTCAGACAAATTAGACGGATTAAGAATTCTCACTGCAGAACACACTAAACAAACACCAAGCAGACACATACCTAGAAGCACATCCTAGCCTTGGGACAGAGATTTGAACTAGACAAGCACTCGAGCCTTGTTTTTCCTACTCCCTGTAAAACACGTCACAGTGATTTATAGCACCAGAAGGACAAACAAGAAAGCAATGAGCTCTTTAGCTGACCATCCTGTGACAAAAAGTGCTGTCCTTTGATTCCAGCTCTCAACACTGAATGTGCACTTCATTCATGATCCCTTAATTCAAAATACATATGGTTCATATTTATGAACATTTTCCAGCTTGCCATTAGAACTAGACACATTTCTCTGAAGCAGCTTATTTTATTGCCCAGCATACATAACTGAGAGTAGCAGGAGAATATCATCCCCCACACTCACAAGCAATATACTGATACACATTTAAACAACTTATCCTGACTCTGTAACTCCATTTGTTGGTACAAAACTGAGGCACTCAAGAGCAAAAATTGTTGAATGGTTCAAGTGGACACCAGTAGCACTAAAAGAGGTGTGCTGGCATTTGTATTTAAAAAAAAAAAAAAAAATGTAAACTGAAGAATATGAAAAAAATTACATGAAAAATGTAAATTGAAGAATAAAGTTCTACAGGTATACATAGTAACAGAATCACATGAGACTATTTGAGAGCTGAAGACCCCACAAAGACAGTTAAAAACTTCAGCTGCTGTATCCACCTAAAGCATTTTATATGCATTGCAACAAATAGTCGTTTCTTTTCCTAGTGTACCAGATATGAAAAACAACCCATTTTTTCAGCATTGCATCTTCCCTTTTTGTTGATCTTAAAAGCTGCCTTCTATCTGCATTTCCAGTTTGCTTTTGATAAGTTTTTTTCAAAACATCTAACTCCTTCACCTGCATGAATACCCTGAGATCAAGTTCTCAGCAGATCTTGTTTGCATGCACACTTAATTTGCCACTGACCTCAGTGTAGAAATAATATTGTACCCACCACACCTAGCTGTAGATGCAAGTGCCCCTACATTTACATCATAAGAATTTACATCATAAGAATTGCTGTGGTTTCCTTGGGTTGATTAAAGGACTAGAAACCTGAGTATTAGATAGAAAAATAAAATTAGATGTAATGATCCAATTTGTGCTTCTACTTAGACCTCTATAAATCAGGAGTAATTCCACTGACTCAAGTGGAATAACTAGGAATAAGATCTGCTACATGCTTCTGGATTTTCTCCTGCTAAGGCAAACAAAGGAATAGAATTACTTATGACCTTCTCCAAAGACATCTCCTGATCCTAGGAATCTTACTGGATTTGTTCACACAAGCATCAGTTAGCTACTTTTTTTTTCTTTTTTTTTTTTTTTTTTTTTTTTTTAAGATTTTTTAAATTAATAAAGAAACCCGAGCACAAGGTAGTGTTCTTTTTGAAGAAGGGTACGTGATAAATTTAGTGGATCTATTGAATTATCAAGTAGATAGTTAATGAATACAAAGATATTTAAGAAACTAAACAACTTCCCTACACAGATCTCTCAAAGAATGAAATGGAGACAGTACACAAAAACAAGCATACTTAAAGCCTTACAAAATGTTATGTGTGAAGCAAAATGATGATATAATTTACTGACTGTGTCAGTCAACAGTTTCATGGGCATAAGAGAAGCCACACTATATTGCCTCTGGTAAGGATCCATTCCTGTGGTCTTGTGTTAGTTAGAAAACTGGTTATATACACAAAACATATAAATCAAGCTTGCCTTTGATGTTAATATAGCATAAAAGAACTTCATCCTGACTTCAAGAATGTAAGCAGGAAAAGCAATAAATAACTTTCTATAGAAACTGACAAGTTTGAACCTCTTTACATTATAAAATGAAGTAAACAGTCAAATACATTAATCTTTGCAACAGAAGATACTACAGATTACATGTACTTCATAAATGTCAGTCTCAGGAATAGCAGCAGCAAAGCCTACCGCAAGCAGGATGCTTCTCAATACAGTCTTTAGTTCTATTTCCATAAGTCTGCTGTTTTGCTGATCACCATTTGGGACCATTTGGGCATTATTTTTTAACAAAACAAGTAACTAAGTGGTTCCTACCTGGTATAGCTGGTAAGACTCCAGACTGTAATATTGCTGATCCCTAAAGAAAACAGAAAATTTTAGAATGAAAATCTTTAAAAATTAAATTTTAAAAATTAAAAAAAGTATACAAAGTATAGGAAGAATGGCAGAAAAAACACTTCACCATCACAAAGGCTTAATACGTGCTATTCAAATCTGGAACACAAGCAGGCAAAAGTGTTCATACCTGGAGGTGTTTAGAACAGGCATAAGTTGTGAAACCCTCATGTACCTTAGTAAAAGCAAACTAACTTTGCTAACTTTTTGCTTTGGTTGCTTTGCAACAGCTGGAACAAGCACAATGAGGCTTAGCACAATTGAATCAGTCATGAACCAACCTACAAAAAGCAACAAAATTTGGTATTCAGACACAGCTAGCACTGAGTTGGAGTAACAGATAAAATAATTAACAGATTAATTAAGGTCATGTCTATATTTGCTTAAAATGGTAGGTGCTGTGAGCAGACCAAAGTTGTGTGTGCTTGTCCCAGCTGCACAAAACCAGCACATTTTATTTTGGAGATCAGACTGACTTCAGACTGCCTTCAAATTCTTCAAGACATCAAGGTATGTCTCTAGAAAAGCTTTGAGCCATCTCAGTTACTTTACGTTACTGGTATCAGTACAGTGGCAGCTGAGGCACATCAAAGCAGGCAGCCTGAGTACCAGTGCCCATCCACACCCAACAGTAAGCACGTTCCAAAATATGCAGGACACATTTTTCCCAACTATGCTACGTCATTCAAAGATGATCTGGAGGATGCTTTGGCACTTTGATCTCCAGACAACATCAAGGCTGCTCCTACACTAAAACATCAAGGTAGGCTATGAAGCCAGCATGTTCTGTGCTGCAGACCACCACTCTGCCAAGGAGATCTCTTTTACTTCTGGGATATTCACAAGAGCAATAATTCATCATCACGATCTATTCTTTTTGATTAATAAATGCATCTTTTGGACTTTGAAGTGGAAAAACACTCTATGCTTCCTGGACCTGAGCAATAACACTGCTCAATTCCAAAGCAGTAAAATTCCATTTTATGTTAACACCTGGCATCGGTTTTCTTAATCTAAACACACAGACTTTCTTGTGACCTCTGATATGTTTCCTACACTTTCCTATGAACTGATAGCTTTTGAGAAGCTATCAGGATTTTATATATACTACTTATCTTCACCTCTGTACAAGCACTGTTTACTGTTTTAACTTCCCCAAAATTTCTCAATAGAAAACAAAATAGTTTATTTATGTACTAGAAAGTTCAAGCCATACTAATTCCTGCACAAAGTCTTCTTAAGGCAAACATATTAAGATGTAAATCTTATTACATAACGCATTGCTGAATTCAGAACAAGGTGACACCACTGAACAGTGAGATGGAAGAAAAAGAATTTCACAGGATTCATTCTACCTGAAAAACAAAATAATAATAAAATAAAAATCTAAGCACAGAAATTCCCAGAAGCAATATTTTCTGGGAAATTATGTGTCAGGATGCTTTCAAGTGGTGATGTAGCTTCTGATTCAAGAATCAGAGATTATTTTCTTGATGGTATATTAATCACTGTAAGGCTTCCTTTTGTTTACTACTTCAAAAAAATCTTTTTTTCTGAGCTGCCTTCCATTTTTCAGAAACTATAAATGTGACATACAAGAAAAACTGTCAGAGTTAGCAAATCTATCCAACTTCACTTAATGCAAGTGGAAAGACTTTGGCTTTGATGGAACTTGCATTGAAGTGGGAAAAGATTAGAAAAGATTACAGTGATTCTGCTTCACACAATAAAATACACATTAAAAGAGCTTCATTGGACCTTTGGGGGTGTAAGGAATTTTTTTTGAATGCCATTTTGATATCTGCAACACAAAACAGCCTAGAATAGTAGCATAGCACACATCAGACAGGAGACCAGCCTGATCCTATTGCAGACATGGAATCTCCAGCCTCAGTGTTTATGGAGTTTTTGTGCTAGCAGTATGTTTTAACATAAGAGACACTGAATGTGAGCAACTGTTTAGAGTGGAAAGGGGGTGGAGGGATCAGAAACATAGACCAGATTTCATTTCTGAAACAAGAAAAATATCATCCTGCAGTATTTCGGAAAAATAAAAATAAAACATTAATTTAACCATATGGAATGTTGTTTGTTCCTATAGTTACTGTGTGCCATCACAGAAGATGCTGATTTCAGCTGGGGGGTATGCATACTTATCTGCTCAGGTAACATACAGAAGACTTTGGAATCCAATGTGAGCAATATCATGTATATTTAGGTAACATAATACGTTTCTGTTGCAATAGAATTTCTACATTTTTTGTCTCTTTTTTTATATCAGACTTCAAAAATACATTTCTCCTGTCTCCAATAATTTATTATGGGTATGTTAATATAGAATGCAAAAATAAAATAAAAAAAAAAAATCCTGACTTTTTTGTGTCTGTGGATGTAAAACAGATTATGGTGTCTTTACGGTAACACCTGCTAGTTTAGTTAATGAAATAGAAAGCGTCAGACTGCAGTGCTGAATCACATGAAATTCAAATCTTGCTAATGAGAAGGGGTCTCACAACTTTCTTGCAGTTTTTTTGCTTTTACAAACAAAGGAGTATTTTTGTAACTTGTGGGGTAGGGGAGAACCATATGTTTATCATTTCACAAAGACAATCACAAATTGTTTGGGGAGGGGAAAAAAGCCTTTATCTTCCCTTTTGCCCCTAGACTCATTATCTGTACAGCCTTGCTGTCATTCAGGGCTTGTGCTTGATGCATGAAACTAGATAGCAAGTCTGAAAAATATTTTTAACTCTTTTCCCATAAATGCATTGCACATCAGAATATCATAAACTATGGTAAAAACATGGATAGAAACTTAGGATAGAAAGCAGAAAACCTGAAAGAAGATGGAGAACTCTTTAAAGAAAGAAGGCACTTGTTTATTCTTTGAGTCTCCCAGAGAGAACTCTTTCAACAGTACAGACCTTACAAGCAACAGTGATGCAAAGAAACAAATAAACTGAAAATTTTCACTAGAATAGGTTTTTTTCTCAATTTATAGCAAAGTTATTATTTGCAAAATAGCATTGGCTCCTACATGCTAAGTAGCTCTGTTTCCCCTGTAAATCCAAATTGTAACTACTTGATTTACTTGCAAATTAATTTTTGCTCTTTTTCCATCTTCTCATCATTGCATAAGTATAGCACTTCTGCAAGGAACAGAGGGATTAAAAAGCTAGCAACACTGAATGTTTCAGCTGCAGAAACTTTGATTTTTAACTCACATTAAGCAGCACAACTCCAAACAAAATAATAAAATCAACAGGGAGTTCAGACCTCTGAATGTTAGTGCAGCATTCAAACCATCACTTTTTATTTATTCTGTGCATCATATATCGTGTGGAAATAGCCAAAATTATAGAGATGTCACTCTGTTAACATATGCACAGTTTGTTCAACAGTGGAGTCTTATTTCATGACTGGAATTCCTAGTCACTCTTACAAAATAAATTCTAAATAGTTTTTCATAAAAATGTATGGGTTAGGTGGGTAAGATAAGAAAACTGATGAAAGACTAGACAAATAATATCAAACAAATATACCTTCAAACTCATTATTAGAAGATTAGATCACACCTGATAAAAAGATGCAAAAGGGCTAGAAGAAGTTAGATGGGTGAAATTTCATCAGATATGGGACACTGATAAAATATTGTTGGAATTATAGTGAAGAGATGGAAGACAACAAATAAACAGAAGAATCAGATGTGATTAGATTTTAAAAAAAAAGTCAAAGATAATAACAAAAAAATTAAACCAATCTTTTGTCATCAAGTGATTTTTCTAGACTATAAAGTTGTTGTTTTCATTTTCATTTCACTGCACTTATTCTATTATTTCTGCAACTGCAAGGCCTCCTGCAACAATCCTTAAGAAGAAAGAGCCTCCACTGACTTACAGTGGCTGCTGCTGAGGCAACCCAGTAGACAGAATGAGATTAGAGACTTAATTTTTTTTTTATTCTACATAACAAAGACAAAACATGCTTTGGTCTGCAGGAAACAAAAATTTAAATTACTATGGCATAATGTAAGTGCACGGCTTTCATATGCAGAGTATAATACAGAACTCAAACTACCATTAAGCCAAAGAAGAAAATGAGTAAGTGACCTCACTCATATTACATGCTTTTGTTATGCCTGATGTGATATTCAGACAATAACTAATGATGAGAGTGCCTAAATCCTGGAAATCTACTGCTACTTATAAAATAATTTAAGTTAAACATCATTCTAATGTGGATTCTTTTATCTGTGACCCACGAGCTGAGTGCTGAAATATGTGATGCATGGTTGTTAGTTCAAACAACCTCACCACTACAACACCCACAGTAAACGGATATGTACCACTTGTATATCACACATCATGAACTACATGTCCAGGGCTATTTTAACTCTGGTAGTGATCTGGCTGCTGTCAGATGACATTCATTTTTGATGTTCTGCTTCCAAATAACTTGGGTAGGGTTCAATGATAGATGTTAGGAGAACCACTAGTTTGATACACTGGATCATTATTCACAGATTAGCTCTGTTGCCCTAAACAGCTGAACAGAATCTAAGCATTGGCATTTATTTGTGTGTGTGTGTGTGCAAATAACCATCACAATTATTTTTACAATCAAAAATTAGTTATTTTGTCTCGTGTATATTTGATATATCTCTCCCCCTTTTTTTTGTTTCATTTGATTTTATTGTTTGATTCACTTCAATTTCCATGAAATACATGTTTTACTAAATCAGTCCTCATTTAAAAAAAAAAAAAAAAAAAAAAGCAGAACAAATACTGTCCCATTTAAAGAGCAACATGTCTACATTTCTTTACATACACAAATCACTCTTACAGCTAATTCCTCCTCCTACTGGCTCCAAGGGTATAAAACATATACATTCTCAAAGAGACAAAAGATTTTTGTTTCATATTTTTAAACACGGCTGATAAAAAAGGAGGAAGCCACGCTTCCAAGAAAGAGTACATCAGCTTCTGTAGTTTGCAATGCTGAGCTGGTCTCCATCATCACTGGCAAGAGAAATGAAATGCCATTTGCCTGATTACTGTCAACATTTCAGACACACCTCATCAGCCACAGCTTATGTCATTCCCTTTGTGTATCTTTGGAACTAAAGCTTCGCTTTCAGCTCATCTAAGTTTTTTATAGCTCCGTTATTCTGAACCTAGTAAGAGCTAGATGTACAAGGGTTTAAGTGTCATTTGCATTTGTTTGTGCATATCTATGAAGCTTTGCCACAGCCTGGATCCTCAGACTGGAAGAAAGGCTCAACATAAATGAGAAGACCCCATCTTCTTTTTTGGAAAGAGGAAACAGTGATAGGAGCAATTATCCGCAGTCAGATTTTTATCCTGCACACATCAAAAATATGATCATAATTGGAGAAGATGGAATGCAACACTGTCCATCTGCTTACTTTTCAAGAAGGTTATGATCTAATTTTTTTTCTCTTCTTCCCTCCTCCCCCCCATATTTTTGAAGCCACTGTGCTTTATCAAGGCCATGCAAAGCATCCAGTTTTTCAAAAGAAGACCATCAAAATCATGACTCAGAATCCATAGGTTGGTCACCGAAAAGAGAAAAACGAAGTGGACTTCTCTAACAATAAACAAACATTCTCATGCCTGCTGTATACAGCTGATAGCCCTTCATCAGTATCCCTGTGATTGCTTCACATAGTTTGTATGTAGAGGGAGGCAGCAGATTGCAGTTATGTTTATGACTATAGCATCTTGAGCTATAAGCAACTTCAAAAAGGAAGCAAAGGATTCAATGGGAAATCCTGAGTGAGGATTTTGAAATTAGCATCACAAAAATATAAAATTGTAAACTGCTTTTAGAAAATGGAAAAGAAAATGCCTCAAACATGCCCAAAGTTCTGCAAAGCTCAGATACTTCAGCAAAAATAAATCCGTTCCTAATGAAACTCACAGCTAATGTACTTTTATCATGAGGATTAAAGGCTATGACTTATTCTTGGAGCAAACCAAAAGAAAAGTTTAAAGCTGAAATGCCTAGGCTGCCACGGGAAAAAAAAGAGTTCCCAGGAAAGGTCAATAAATATGGACACGTGGAGCAACCTTTAAAGATCATGTGCTTTGCTGGGCTGTTTCACAATGCCCAGCAGTTGATCAGGTTCTGAACAAACAATACAAAATTATTAAACTCTACAGTCTTTCGTAACTCCAAATGAAACAGAAACTCCAGACCATGGCATGCTTCAGGTGCAGGGCTCCAATTTCAGCTGCAACCTTCTGATTACTCAGCTTCATCTGTTGCAAGCCAACTGCTGGCTTACAGAAGGATTGCTGAAGTCAGTTCAGAAACATCTCAGTTTGCTCAGCCAAACCTAAACATCAGCTATTTTCTGAAGCGTGAGGCTGATGAGTTTAGTGGCACTGGCAAGCAGTGCCCTGTGTCACATTAAAATGTGTCTCCTGAAACCTGCAGAATAGTCACAACCCCACTAACCCACAGGTTAGAGGTATTATTTAAACCAAAAGAGATGAGAAAGAATTAAAAGTATTGTTTAGTTCTAGTCCAGATCTGTGTACTGTTCTTGTATTTTTACAGAGGAACACTTCAGTGGTGACAATGAACTACCATGCCGGTCACAGGCCTTTGTTGAGAGGGGCCTCCTGCTTCTTGCTGTGAGCGTCCCAGCCACCTGCAAATGTGAGCCATTTGCCACAATACGACCACTGACATCATACTGCAGCTCTGAAAATGACACTCTACAAGATCGTAGAATATCCCAAGCTGGAAGGGACCCACAGGGGTCATCAAGTCCAACTCCTGGCTCCACACAGGGCCATCCAAAACTCAAACCACATGTCTGCGAGCATTGTCTAAATGCTTCTTGAACTCCAGCACCTTGGGGCCGTAACTGCTGCCCTGTGGAACCTGTCCCAGGGCCCGACCACCCTCTGGGTGCAGAACCTTTCCCTAACCCCCAGCCTGACCCTCCCCTGTCCCAGCTCCATGCTGTTCCCTCGGGTCCTGTCGCTGTCCCCAGGGAGCACAGCTCAGTGCCTGCCCCTCTGCTCCCCTCATGAGGGAGCTGCAGGCCGCCATGAGGCCCGCAAAGGCACTGTCACCAGCACGCAACAGTCCAGCAGAACAACATAAACAATCCTTTCCTTTATTACCCTCTGTTCTTCGAAGAGAGTAAGAAAGCCTGGGCTGAGCCCTCTGCCATGGCTGCCACAAAAGCCAGTACCTGGACCCTGCTACCCAGCTTCCACCCAGAGATGAAAGCCATTTCCAGCTGGTGGCCATAGCCCCAAAATTCAGATGGTAGGAGTCTGGGTTGCAATGCTGAAGGGTCAAATTTTGTGCCCTGCTACCAATATGGTACTGGCACGAGGAAGCTGACACAGCAACAAGTAACGTGGTTTATTCTTGTTTTGGTATTCAAAAATGGACCTTGAATCAGTATATACCAAAGAGTCACACTAGTCCTGTGCCAAACTGGACTGTAATGCAATTAATTATGTAGCCACATATCCTCTTTTCCATGGGACATCTGCCCCATTCACTGCCTAAGAGAGACACATGTGGGTAAAATCAAGACAGCAGGAGCAACTGTAAATCTGTCAATTCCTTAACAGTAAGGGGTTTAGCTTTTCAACCTAAATAACTTCCTTTTAACATCACACATTACATGCAAAAGTGTTTAGGCAGAATGCTAAAGGAGACAGCTATGCAATCCCAACCAGTACATATAAAATAGCTGGCATAAACACATCAATGAAGTTTGTGTCTGTTTCCAGACGCTAACACAAGTCAATCTTGCATACTTTTGGGCTAGACCAAAAAAAGTCAAGGGCATAAATAGCTGACACAAACCAATAAAGCTCACCCTGAGCAGAATCTGAAGGCACACAACACTAAAGCAACAGCAACAGTCCTAGCACCAGTATCAGCTAGATAGTTTTTCATGCTTGTGGTTACAGAGAAATGCCCCAAACCACAACAGCCTTAGTGATGTAAATAAAGACATTCCACCACCTCCCTCAAACAGAGATTTGGGATATTTTTAGTCTTACATTTTTGAACTACTTTCATAAGGTTTATTTTTCTTATAGTACTTTTAAAAAATGGCTATTTTGGTTCCAGATGATTTAATTCCCCTGGAAATTTGATCCATCTATCCTTAACCACAGGGAAAAATCAGAAGCACTGATTTCTATGCAGGTAGAAGCACTTCTTTGTCTTAGAGAGGTGTTACAGTGATGAGCACAGTGGCAAGCTGCAGAGAGAGATACTGCAGTAGCAAATCCTCAGGGTGAATCAATATAAGCCATTCCATTCAGAAGCCAGACACTATGAGTGTCCCTGAACACAGGATCTCATCTAAGCTTCATGACAGACCTCACACCACTAAGACATTGGAGTATGATCAGGACACCTTTCACCTCAGAGGAGGGCTTTCATAGCCAGAGCTATGGCTAAGCTGTAAAATTCAACCAACAAGAAGAAATGGCTAATCAAGAGACAGCAAATGGCTTCTGAAATAATGTTCATTTTCTGTATGTGATAAACATGCCTAGAATTGATGCAGGAGTTAGAAAGCAGGAGCTAAAAACAAGTCTTCATAAGAAATAAAAACACCATATGTAAATGTCATAAGGTATATTCATCAAACACAACAACCAGAGCATAGTACTTATCGCCTCATTTCAGAGCACAGAACCCTGAACAAATACACCTAGATAGACAGATAATCTAGACAGATAATAAAATTCATTAATATCAGTCTTTACTGCCTCATCTTTCAGCATTGCATAAAATCATTCTGCCATTCAGGACAAGAAAGACTCTTTACACAATTGCCAATAAAATAAACCATCAAGTACATTCAAGCTCTGAAATGGTAACTTTTTTTCTCCAGCTATGAGATTCCTCTCAAGAGGCATTCAGATCTAAGATTCAGGACAGATACTCCTGATATAGTCTTAAATTCAGCATATAATATATTCCTAAAGCCAAAATAAATATGGAGAATTCTTCCAGGCAGTAAAAATCAGGTACGTTGCCTTCCCCCTGACCCCTCAGCTGAGCTGTGGTGATTCAGAGTAGCAGAAGACCTGTTCTGGAATTTTATAAAAATTAACAATTTTTAACTTAAGCATAAGACACTCAGCAGTTTTTCTAACTCATGATAGTTATGTCAACTTTTTAGGGATGTTTTCATAATAACATTACATTCCCTTTTCCCCTTTCAGAGCCTTGCTCAGCCAGCCTCTTGTTAGTTAAGCCACCCTCCTAAGCTACATACAGAAACTCCAGCTGTGATGTTTAAGGAAGAGAGTTCAAATATGCATTTGTTCTGACTGTTAAAGGTTCAGCAGTGCACCCACAGCGTTGCTTTAACCATTCACACTGTCACAGGTGAACATGAGTGTGTTATGAATAACGCAGATGAATTATAGTGTATACAATAACTTCAGCCATGCAGAAAGACAGAATGTGTTTCTCTTTTAAAAGTGGTAAGGCTTTTATGAATAGATGGATGTTTATCAACAATAGAAATCAATATTGACTATATGAGGTTGCATATTGATATCACACCTATCTTGAAAAGAAAAAAAGAAAAGCACCTATGTTAACATGAAAAGATTATTTCAAAAAGGATTCAGTTCTGATGACTGAGGAGGAGGGAATCTTTTTTATTTAAGCCCCCTCCAAAATTGTATATATTATATATATATATATAATTATTATTATTATTATTATTATTTAATAGACACTGGCACTTCTAAAGTCCTATCAAGAATAATAGAAAGAAAGTCATACACACAAAGTCACACAGGCTTCACTTCCCTATATTCCAGTTTAAATTCCGTATATTCTAATTTCCAACAGGGGGTAGCATTACACTACTGCAAGAACATTTTATATTTAAAATACACTCAATTTCCCCACATTTGCTGGTCTGAGCTTCCTTGTACAACAGATGTGTTAAATTCCACTCATTCTGTACAAAATGAAATCCACTCAGACAAAACTACTGTACCACTGAAAATAAGCCTCAGATGGGGCCCAAGTAAGTCCAAGTAAAAGCAGATTTTACTGCTCAGATAATAAGCAGTTTGGTTTCCTAACCCCATTCTTCATGCTCCGTATGTAAAAGACACAGAAGAGGCAGGGTGTACACAGACAGTATGCAGCACCTCACACGATCTATCTCTTTCGTATTATGAAGTTCACAAGATTAACAGTTCCACCATTGTGGATATCAGTAGCATAGAAACACCTGAGAAATGTGGACAGCTTGACAAACAGAAAGTGTTTTTCTACATTTTCTTACAATAGCACATCCCAGAAAAAAAAAAAAAAAAAAAAAAAAAAAAAAAAGAAAAAAAAAAAAAAAGAGCTCTGCTGCAGCAGGAATGCTAGCCCATTTCAGGATTTTAAAAGTCAATACGAAAGCACTGCCTAGCAGGAAGCTTGAAGCAACTGAACATACATGTAAATGCAAAGGACAGTCATTAGCATACACACCCCTGCACACACAAAGGGATTCAGATATTCTTGCCTTCTCAATTAGGAAAGGGTGCCTTATGGCAAATTTACACAGGAAGAGATGTATAATACAAAAGCTCTAATAATTCGTTTTCTTGACCCAGAACCATTCCTTCTCTGATGAGGAATGGGGATGACTTCAACCAAAAATGTGTAAGACATTTTACATATTTCAAATATGTATACATATAGTTCTTATGCAATTGTACTGAGAGGCATTCCAACGCACCAAAACTACGCTTATTAAGAAGTTCCTGATTAGCAGAAAATTAATTCCACATATTATACAAAAATGCAGAAGGTTTTCCTTTTACACAGTTTTTTGCTTGCAACAAGACTGTAAAACCAAGTCATCTGTCCTTGAAGAAAATGGAAATTTTTGAAAATAAATGGAACTCATGGATTCAACTATACCACCACAGCTACAGTGAAAAACAATAAACAAAGAAGGGCTGAAATATGGAAATATTGCAACAGCTAGCAAAGTAAAAGCTCAAACATTTATGACAAATTAAACCTATGTCTACTGATTTTTAGAGATGGAGAAAGTTTATTTTAAGCTGTAATTATCGTTTTGAAATGTTTACCTAGGGACTGCCCTAAGAAAGCTTTGCTGCTTCTTCCACTTCCCTCAAAGTGTTCGGCAGTGAGAGCTTAGTTTGTACTTGCACTAAAAATACACTTGGGCCTGTTCTGTAGGCAAAGGAACCATGCCAAGTTGCATTAGACTAGCTATTTGATTCCTTCCTCCCAGCCCATTTCACATAAAGACATGAAGAAAAGAATCCTTGCTATAACCTGTGCATCCTGCTCCGCACAAAGAGAGAACTAGAGTGGGCTTAATTATGAACCTATGAAGAATAAAGATTAAAGCCTTGCATACCATCTTTGCATTCATTTTCCTTCTTTTTCAATTGCAATCCCACATTTGTAGCTAAGGTTAGTCAACTTCTGCCAGAAAAATGATTAACAAGATAATCAGTGATCAACACTAGAAAGAAATGGATGGAACTAAAAGGACAAACAAGGGAGAGAAAGCTCAAAATAGTAAGATTAAGACAAGCCCAGCCATCACTGAAATTATGGTTTGTCAAAGGTAATGAAACTATAATTAAACTGCACAGCTTCAAAGGATACAGATACTTAACTATGCATGGGGGCTGCTCACAGGCTTTTCCTACATCGGAAAGCACTGCTATAAATTATTAGGTATAATTATTTCTGTAGCTTTCCAAAGCTTTCTATAGCAGTTATCTCCATAGCACATGTGTTCTGCTTAACTTTCAGTCTCAAGGAACGAGTTGAATTTGCAAACTTCATCTGGAAAAGTTTTGCCAGTGCTGCAGAGGATTCAGGTATACAGTTACGAGCCCTGATACAGCCCACTCAACATTTCTCTGTCCTTGCAATAAACCAGCTCTGGAAAAGGTTTATATTTCCTTAATATTTTCCGGTCTCAAATTTCTTGTGCATTCAAAATTGCTTCCAATCAGCATTGAATTAGCAGAGGATTCCACAGAATCCAAACTACTACAAAGGATGTGGCTAGGGGAGAGGAACACGGCCAGAGCTCATGTCCCACTGATTCCCAGCTGTTGAAACAGTCATTTCAGTTGACTGACAGCTGGCTGCTGCAGTTTATGCTGCGAATAGCACAATATCCTCATGTGACAAGACTTAGGAGCACAAAGTCCCTTTCAAAGCCCCTTTTCCATCCACCCTTTGGACTCATGTGGGAATATGCTGCATCAGAAAGTCTCATGGACCGCTTTCTTTCATCTGCCCTGGTTTAGGAAAGGCAGCATGGAAGCACATAAAAGCTAAAGCAAAGGGAGGCATAAACACAGAGCAACAGAGAAGCTTTACTGCAGCCTTGAATCTGTACATAGCACTCTGGCATTCACTCACCCCATCCTGGCTGTCATTTATCACATGGATCACATTAACCATCACATGTTTTGATCTTAATAGCCCCAGCCTACCCCAGCAAGCTCAGCCTAACTTTTACACACACAAAAAATGCGTGTTGTCACAGACATTGATGCACCAAACTTCACTGGAGCTGAAGAAGATGGGATGGATAATTGCTCCACATAACATTTTTCCTATACTTCTGTCCTATGCTTGCTGGTAGGATTACTCCCTGAAGCAAGTTCAAGATTTTCAATGGATCCTTCAACACTTAAGATGTTATTATCCTAGCAAGAATGGCCAGAATGAAGGGAAGTCCATCCCTCCAAAACATCATTTAGGAATGGTACAGAAAGGTTGTGTGCAACTAGTAAAAAGTAGGGTAAATAGTTTTGTTTTTTTTTTTTACACTGTAAAAGGATTTGCTCAGTTGCAGTAACTTTAAGGTTTTGTTGTGTCAGCTTAGTTCTGGCTTAGATCTGAGTTTAACCAGCACCAGAGAAACTCAACAGTCAGTATCTACGTACCTAAGATGGGTCAAGCTGACTAGCTGAAATACTCAGCTGCAGACACCTTGAACTGCTCCAAAAGTTCCCTGTGGCTCTCACACATTGGAGTTTTAGCTATTCCCTAGTCAGGCAAAACTGCTTTTGACCTCAAAGAAAATAATAACAATAATAATATTTTTTTAAAAAATGCAATATGCTTCTCCATAGTCATTTAAGGGCATACGTCTCTGGATTCTGAAAAGACAAATTTCTCCAGAACACAGAAATTCTTGATTGGATAAGAATGTTGCCAGCTTTTATGTTTTTCTTTTCTTCCTCTGTTGTTGCAACTTTGCTTGAACTTTAGTCCTGTTCTCGAGCATGTTCTTGATATCTTAGACCTTTCTAAATGCTATAAAAATACCTCAACCCTCTAGTTAATCCCATGTTTATAAAGAACTGATTTTCAACAGCCATGTCCTCAGACTCTAAATACACTGAGTGCAAAGGTTCCTGCATTAATAACTTCTTCCCAGTAATTCTGCAGTTCTTGAAAGACCCCATTCTTCAAGTTCTATGTCACACAAAAATCTTCTGTGGAGATAATATATTCGGTGCCACTACTCTGATCTTTCTCATTTACTAGAAAATGGCTTTGAACTATTTCTTGAAGTTATTAAAATTAGTGATAGACTTTCCAGCATGTCAAAAAAAAAAAAAAAAAAAAAATGTAGAGCAGCTGCTCCATCTTGGCAGGTTGATTTTCTTCTTTAGTAACTCTTATTAATGAGTTCCTTCTCTGTTCACAGTTCACGTGAAAGACAAACAACTTTCTGGCTCTCTCACTGCAGCCTGGAAAACATCAGATTTAATAACAGATTTAGCACTCAGATAGAATTGTCCATATTCAAAGCACTGTAGAAACAGCATCTGATCAATCCTGACAGTAGCCTTGGTAAGCAAATATTATCCAGGTACAGATTCACAGACTGAAGGTGTCAGAGCCACCATAAGACCATAATGCAAAATTTCTAGATCAGTATAAATATCAAATTTCTTATCGCTCTTGCACACCCCGGAATTTCCCTCCTGTCAAAATGAGAGAAAACCCAAAACACTGTCATCTGCACTTCACCATCACAAATTCCTACCAGGAGTTTGCCTTAGACCACTGGCTTTAAAGAATAGCTACCAAGTTCATAAAACACATCAAACATTAAGCCAGGCAGGGCAAAACACCAAACTTTAGGATGGATTTCTTCTGTATTTCCTGAGGTCCAGAACAATAGACCCCAGCTGTCTAGTCTCTGCTACATGGAATTTTGAAGAACTGCCTTTCTTTACTCCTTTGGGCACATCCCCTGTCCTTTCAGCAGAAGTGTTTGCAACTATGATAATAAAGCAATACATGAAATTGCAAGGCAACTTTAAAACAGTCCCTTTTGAAAGCTGTTGGGGTACGTATTGTTTCTCTTTCTATACTAGAGTGGTTTACCCACATTTTCTATCTGTTCTCCTTAAGGAAAGTATTCCAGTATTCCTTCTGTTATGATCATATATACCCCAATGATTCATTCTTCAAATTCATTTCAGTGTGTTGTTTTTTTTGGTGGTGGTGGTAGTCGATTTTTTTGTGGAGCAGGTAATAATGTTATCTTCGGAAGGTTTGTTGGCACAACTGCTATCATTTTGCTAACCAACGCGAAAATCACATTGCCCATATGTCATTACCATGTTATTAAACTTTGCTAAGCCAATATTAGAAAACATTATTTGCTCTTTATGAGCCAAGTAGCATTGCTTGGTATAGGGTTGAACATTTCTGTTAGAAACAGTAAGAATTTACTCATATCACAACCTCTACATGACAGATAGTTTATGGATCTAATCTGAGTACTACAAATCTACATCAAAGAATGGTTTGGGTTGGAAGGGACCTTAAAGATCACCTAGTTCTCAACCCCCTGCCATGGGCAGGGACACCTCCAACCAGCCCAGGCTGCCCAAAGCCCCGTCCAGCCTGGCCTTGAGCACTTCCAGGAATGGGGCATCCACAACTTCTCTGGGCAGCGTGTTCCAGGGCCTCACCACCCTCTGAGTGAAGAATTTCCTCCTAACATCTAATGTAAATCTCCCCTATTTTAGTTTAAAGCCATTCCCCCATGTCTCATCACTGCACCCCCTGACAAAGAGTCCCCAGCTTTCCTGTAGCCCCCTTCAGGTTCGGGAAGGCCGCTGTAAGGTCTCTCCGAAGCCTTCTCTCCTCCGTGCTGAACACCCCCAACTCTCTTGACCTGTCTTTATAGGAGAGGTGTTCCAGCACCTTGATCCTTCTTGTGGCCCTCCTCTGGACTTGTTCTAATGCATCCATGTCCTTCTTGCGCTGGAGGCTCTAGAGCTGAACACAGGGCTCCAGGTAGGGTCTGACAAGAGCAGAGCAGAAGGGAACGATCCTCTCCTTCACCCTGCTGGCCACGCTGCTTTTGATGCAGCCCAGGACACAGCTGGCTTTCTGGGCTGCAAACACACATTGCTGGCTCATGTTGCACTCTCATCAATCAACACCCCCGGGTCCTTCTCCTCTGGGCTGCTCTCAATCCATTCTCTGCCCAGCCTGCGTTATATCCTGTGTTATAGGATATTATCAGCCCACTTGACAGTATTTCCACAGATATCATGAAGTATTTAGTGTACAGGGCATCCTAAATTCCCCAAACTAATTCCCCTTGTATGTGTTGTCATGGATCATGGAAGAATGTAAGTAAGTGCAATTTTGTCAAAACACATTCATCCTTTTAATTTCCACACTTCTAGTTTTAAGTGGCTGTGTGAAAAAGAGTTGGTAGGAAAGGCCCTACACATACTGAGCATCTATTTGCACTCCTCCCATCTACTGTCAGTGAGTTGCTGTCAAGCCTTCAGACATCCCATCTGAATGAGTGCAATCCAGCTGACACTCACCCATTCCTTCTCTGTGCCATGCAATTACTTTAGTATCAGTAACTTTTAATCAAAGCACAGTATTTTCTGCTTAGCCTTCTTCAATCCATGATCTTAGAAATATAACATTAATTAAAATTACAATCAATTTACAAAAATGCAAGTCAGTAACTGAGATTTTTTACTTTTTTACGACATTACAAAAGGAAATGAACTGCTTGGGAATCAAACCTAGGAATCAGTCTGGGGCTGACACTGGAGCTGTTCATTTCCCTCTGAGTATGGTGCAATTTAATCCACCCTCTCCCAATCTTTTTGTGTTATCTGCCTCCACAGGTGAATTCTACTTTCACCTTTTAGAAAATAAAGACGGAAAATGTCTGCTAACATTTTAGAGTATTCTCTAGACTTTTTCCAGAAATAAATGGATGTATGTGAGAAAGAAAAAGAAAGAGAGAGAAATAACAAGAGGGAAAAAAAAATTTCCACTTTTCCATTTTGGCCACATTCCCAGCAATTTGATGAGTCTCTCTACAACTGGATCAAAAACAAAAACCCTGTAAATCCTACATTCCAAAAGGAGTAGTTTTTTCCAGCTTTCATTGTCAGATTCCTCCTCCTTCAAAACATTTCTTTCTCTCTCTCTTCAGATAAGCTATTGCTCCCAACAGAGGAAGAAGTAGTCATCAGCTGTAGTAATAATAAAAGCTGTTATCCAGCTCAATTGTATTTAGGGGAGGAAGTAGATTTTCCCATTTGTTCATTCTGATGGGTATGAAAGGTCAATACTGTGGTTTTATCAGTATCTTCGGTGGCTCTCTGACAGAAAAGCAATCCAGCAACATTTCTGTTTGGTACAGAAGAATGAGTTCTGCTGAGCTACGTTGTCTACATTCCAAGCATGTAGGGAAGATGCTTGCTTCTCTCGAGATTATTAATGCCATTTCACTTACCAGTGCTTGTCTGGCAGGTACCTCCTTTCCCACTGCAGAGCACAGGGTGTCTGTTTCACTTTAGTGCCTGATCCCAAGAAGTGCTAAGAGCTGAATTCTTGCTATTCTGAATTCGGATTTGAATCTTTGCTCCTAGCACAAATGCTGGAGATTCTTTTGTGATAGATGAGATGGAGAGTATCTCCAATGTAATTTGTTAGATAAGAGGTAAGTGGCAAAAGCAATCTGCACAATTGTTGTAGGGTGCATACATCTTCTATTTCACTGTGATATCTCAAATCCAAGCTGTACCCATTAAGTGACCTTCTTAAGGGAAGACATCTACATGACAATTTCTATTCTAAAATAGAAATTTCTATTCTAAAAAAAAAAATAATAATAATAAAAAAAAAATCTAAAGGTCATCTGTATAAGCCTTTATCAGCAAGAGCAAAGCAAAAAGGAAGTTTGGTCTCTGGGTAATTTGTGAGTGAAGCCTGATGCCAATAAGTGTTATAGTATTGTTTTATTGCCGTTATTTTGTACAAGAAAAAAAAAGTAAATCATCACCGTTCCTCTATGAACTGCTAATAAGGAACATCTCAAAACAGTGCACAAGCAGACCCAACAGCACTTTGGTAAGATGAAGGCTGCTAATTCCATGGCATACCTGGGGTCCTGGCCAAAACCAGAAAAGGGAAAACAAAACAAAAGCTCTGAGCCTGACACTCCCCTCACATCTTTTGTGCTCTTTCCTCTGCCAGTTTCAACTGGAAAATGTATTTTTCCTCCAATCTTTGGTTTTCATGGTGCTGTATGCAGCATGTCATATGCTGTAAAAAAATAACACGAATGCTGTATGCAGCATTGTCAGGGCAGAAAACCAGTTCTAAAAGTGACTGCATTTTATTGTCAAGGACAGCAGTAATAATGGATTTCTTCTATTTCAAAGAAATGTTGTGGGGAAATGAATGTTTTTAAAGATTTCTTTAAATCTATGAAAAGCAGAAAATAACACTAGTTTACAGCAAAAGTTTTAGAGCCTTTTACAATAACTGTAATAAAAATATTTGTCAAATCATTGTCCAATGCATACAATTACCTCATTAAGAGGTGACCCATGTTATGGCAGATGCACCTCACTGCAGATTTAAGTATAACAGTCACAACTTAAAGAAAAGCAAGTGGAATTAAAACTTAAGAAGCAAGCACAAATGCAAACTCTCTAATTCATACCAAAAGCCAATAGTACCCATAATTAGGGGTCACCAAAGCATAAGAGACCTCACAAACATCATTACTGAGATCATACCTACTTCTACTGACTTTCAGATTCCTCTGAGATGTGAGCTGTTCCTTTTATAGTTTTAACAGTGAACATGTTGCCTAACTGCCCAGAGCTTTGAGATTAAAACAGAAAGACAAGTAGGAATAGCACCACTGATGATGACAAATGCATCCTTCTCAACTGAGGATTTAGACAGCCTGGAGCTTTTTGGAAGGTGGAAGGAAGCATAAGATGTTACGGCATCACACATCAGTAATAGAAAATAGCAATAATAATAAAACCTTTGAAAAGAAATGTAAAAGGCGTGTAGCTACTAATAATCATGTTCCTATATTTTAAGAGAAAAATAAGGAAATAAACATAAAATGTTCGAGCCTCATGGGGAAAAAGGTAATGGCTCCAACAGGAGAAAGTTGCTACAATAAAGTTATATATAGTGATCTACTGTGCTTCCTTTATTTTAATACTGCTTTAGAAAAGTACCCGATTAAAAGCTAAAAAAGAACAACAAAAAAAAAAAAAAGGAAAATATTTGCTGTTACATGAGTGTGACAGTGTAGGCTGCAGCTGCTGTATCCCGAGTCCCACCACAGGAGCTTACACCTTACAGGCCTTCTCTTCCACCCCTTCCAGAAGTAGTGTCTACAGTGAAGCACCAGCAAAATCCATGTCTGCGGCTGTGTACAGGATTTGGAAGACAGAAGCCATATTCCCAACCCAGTTACAGGCTTCTCGTGACCTTGGTAAGTGAGGCCAGGCAAGACCACAAAGCAGGCCTGGGCTTCTCTAGACATCATCTCCCTGTAGAGCATGATGGAAACAGACATATGCACAGCAGCCCTACACCTACCCAGAGACTGTGCACTCAAAGAAGGTTGCATTTGTTTAAGAAGCTCTGCAGGGACCTTGCATGAAGTGATGATCACAGCACAGACATGCGCATGCCCTCTCTTAAAAGTTACAGTGCAAAATAAAGCAGTTTCTACAGCACAGACTAACAGAGATGACTTTCGTATCAGCTAATCAAAGCAACTCCCCATATAAGCAATGCCCCCACAGCCCCCCAAGGCAGGTACCAGGTCTCCCTGTGCTGTGTAGGGAGAGGTTCTCAGCCACTCAGAGCTGTGAGCCTGCTACCTGACAGAGTCCCTAAACTCCTTTGTGCATGGTGGCCACAGCATCCCTGTGTTTCAGCTTGCTACAGATACGCCGGGCGATTCAAAGTCTGAGACACACAGTTACTGTGGCAGCAGGAACCATGCAAATAGTATGTAGGGCCCCCATAGAGGGCTTTGGTGGATCTGCTCCTAATCTGGGACCATTGTCACCAAGGAAGCTTTGGTATTTTTAAATGATCAACTAAAATAGGTGGCTGAGTGCCAGTACAGGACTGATGACAACAGACACATACAAACGGATGGTGGCAAGTTAACTACCAAAGCTGCAATCGAGCCTGTGTTTCTACAGATGTAAGAACTCCTAACGTAGGTATGAGTTTAGGTGAACCAGAAATACATAAAAGTAATTCCTACTGATAGACACATTTTGAGCTGCCAACAGTGATTTGAGTCCAACACTAAGCAGTACAAAGAGAAAGCCAGAGTCAATCCATATTAATTCAAATCGCAAGAAGATGAACGTCAGGGGACAAAAAAGCAAAGCAAAAATAAAAGCAATACTTGTCAGATGGAAAAGGACAAAACCAGTTGGAAAAGAATTTTATTTTTCAGAAATTTACAAACAGTGGTGGTGTAAAAAAAGACACCCTATAAAAAAAACGTTGACAGTTTCTCAAACTACAGCATCAAATGAAGTTACAGAGCAACAAACTTACAGTATAATGCCATTCCTCAATTAGTATCAGCTAAGTAGCTGAAAATTAACTCTAATAATAAATCTCTACACCTTACTTAGAAATCCCACAACAATTCAACATTCTGAACTTAAAATATTCTTACAATACACACAGAATTCATCTCTGCATTAATCTATAGCACTGAAATCACCTAGGCAAAAATTACATAGCAAAGGCACACCTTGAGAAGTTTATAATGAGGAACATCTTGTGCACACTACAATAACATAAAATAGAAAGCAAATCACCCTGCATGCTTGCTTATTAATCCCCAGTGTCTAATGTGAAACATAATATAGAAATTAAAGAAGCAATATTTAGTGGTTTTATTCATGCTGGTTCTATTCTTCACCCAGAGTCAAACAGAAAGGCTTCCTTCCCCTGTTTTGTTTAAACCCCAGCGCTCTCCCAGAGTATGTTCTCCCTGTGCTCCTCATCAACCATGTCATTAGGGGAGCAGGTGGCTCTTAACCTAGTCAGTCCCCATCCCGAATGCCACCAGCCCTTCCCCATGTGCACATCTTCATCCTGCACCCTGTCTCCAGCTCTTCACATGCTGAACTCCAACACAAAGACAACATCCCCAAATCTAGCTTTCATTTGCCAAAGTTTTCATACAGGGCAGAAAATAAATGCTTCCATGCATTATTACTGCTGTAGGCTTTCCTCTCTTCAGGCCACCCACTCACTCGAAACAGGAGACATTTAAAAAGCCATCAACACAATTTAATTAACAGCTTAAGCTGAAATTGCAAAGGCACTCCAAACACTGGCACACTAAAGCCTTTTGAACATCAACTCGAATAAATGTGAAAACCTGATGTCTTCATTAATTCATAAGTCAACTCCTTTTGGCCCTAACTGTATCTCAATTAAATTCTGTTCAGAGCATGAGAAATAAGAATTATTTTTTAGTTACAGCAATGGATTTCTGCTTTCAATGCATTTGCCATGAGAAAAGCCAAACACAGTACCCATTAAATACTGCTAGAAATAACTTGACAATGTATCAAAAGGTTATTTTTTCTTTCCAAAGTAAAAATAAATCCATCAATCATTCAATTTAATATAAATTCTTTCCCAAATACTTTCAACTGGGTAAGGAAAAAAAAAGTGCATATGATGCTAAAACAAGAGTTAGTAGAAATGTTGCACCAGCGTTTCTCTGTCACTAAATTTGCTTAGTGACTATTCCTGAGATTCTTGCCAACTGATATTATTAGGGCTATTAGAGTCACTGTGAAACCTGACAGCCCTTCACAATAATATATATATTTTTATACATATACACACATTTAAATAAATATATATATATACACACATACAAATAAAAGTAATGGGTTTGTATGTCACAGAATGCTTACTTTCAACTGCCTGTCTGCCACTGATGTCCAGGGAAAGCATAGATAAAATCATCTCTAAACTGACAATTCAGAGCACCCATAAAGATTTAGACCATATAAGCTAACCCCAGCCCAACTGGTTCTTTCCTTGCTGCCTCCAACAAAGCCAAGTTGGAGCCTGAGCACCAGAGAGCACCTCACCACCCGCACTGCAGGAAGAGCAGAAGTGGGAGGCTGAGTCTCAGGCCCTTGCATCCAGCCAAGCTTTCAAAATTAGGCTGGAGGGCTTGCAGATGGCTGGTTTGGATGGCCTCAGAAGAGCACTGATCCTAAAAAGCAGCACAGGCACAACCTCCGCCTCCTACACCAGCATTTCCCTTCCTCCCAAATGCCACAAGTACACAACAAAGAAATGTCCAAGGTGCTCTCGCACTGCTGTTACAGAACCACACAAGCACCTCAGGCACGAAGGATGTTCTAGGTTTCAGATGCACAAACAGCCAATGATGCAAATACATGAAACACCACATGAGAAGAAAACAGCCCCTAAAGTTTATAAACTTCTAATTTCTTTCTTAACTTACTCTACACTCAAATCCTTCTCACAGCAGTGATTTACGTAATCCCACATGCTGAATTAAGAAGTATACACTTCAACAGCAGTACTTAATTCCTCATACAGAGGTCTCTCTTGCTGAATCCTTACTTCACACATTCCTAATTTGAGCACTCCCTGACTTTACTCCTCTGACTTTACCAGCACTTCAAGAGCTCACCAACACAGCTTTGCCTTCTTTTTATTTATCAAAAAAGAAAAAAGTATTCTCCAGAATAGATAAAAACAGAAATATTTTCTTCACGCAATGTATAAAGCTTACTGTCATAAAAAGCCAAGAATTTAAGAATTTAACAGGGTTCAGAAAACTTTTGGGAACAAAGTCACAGTAACAGATAGCGATAGAGATAAAAACGTGTCTAGAAAGGTATATGAATCTCCATGCTTCAGGTTTTAAGTTTTTCTGTGACTGGTGATCAAAAATAACTTTCCCTGCAAGAACACTGTCTGGTTTTGTATACCTCCTCAAAATATCTGTCAGAGGCCAGTTATAAATACCGGCTTATAATAAATACTTATAATACTTATATATATTATTATAATACTTATATATATTATTATAATACTTATAATAAATGGATTCGGTGATCTGTTATGGAGTGCCACACTAACTGGGCTATCTTCTCTTTCCCCAGTAAGAAGCTTCACTAATCTAGCTTTTTATTGTGCAAGATACGCTCACAAACTCCGTTAATAAAGAAAATAGAAACATTAACAAATAAAAATATGCACCATGGCCATCCTTAAGCACAGGCTATTTGGCCTCTCTTCTTTCCTCTTTTGAAGTGCCAGCAGCAAGACAGATCAATGACCTCCATACTAAATTATTGTTACTATATGACAAATTCAGCCCTCTGGTGTGCCTGTAAAGCTTCCATCTCTGTCACCACAAGCCACTCACATACACTCAAAGACAAAACTGGCCAATTTAAAAGCAATGATTGATGGCCTATATTATTCAGTGTTTTCTTGATCAGGCATAGATTTTGAGGAACTTGTGTACTAAGCCTCTGAACTTGAGCATAAACGACACAAAAGTAAATATCTATTACAATTATAAAGGAAATAATATTTATGACTTGCAAGTTAAGCCATTTTAAATTAATCATGCTCTATCATTAAGTAAGGCTTGTTAGCATCTGCTCAGTGTTAGGTATTTACCTTTAGTCCACCACAGATTGGACAAGCGGAAAAAAGAGCTCTTGTCATCCCAAGGTGGGGGCTACAAGTGTCATAGGGGTCAGCTGAGACTCCACTAGGTGGTGCCAACTCACTACTTTTGGAGTCTAACACCTGTCCTTGTGGCTTTGTATCTGACCACCTCGAAACAAAATCCACATGTGTCTCATCACTTGAGTCCTTGGTGCTTTCTGGGAGTAAGGATGAAGGCCTCCCTCGGTCCTGGCTGTGCTCAGCCGCCCTCTGTGCTTCTAGACGTGGTAGTAGCAGTTTCGGGTCACTAGCACCATGAGGTGGCAGGGTCTGGTCCTTGGGTAGTGTGGAATCTGCACTCTTCGGTTGCACATCTTTAGCAGCTGCCTGTAACAAACTCCTGGGTGTGTCATAAATATGTCTGAGAGAGCTGGGAATCTGATACTCTGATCCCGCACCTCTCTGAGGCTCGCTGTGAGGACAAGTACATAAATTCTGATCTGAAGGAAAGTTCAATGGCAGGCTTAGCAACGATCCAAACTCATCACCGTGGCAAATGTCCAAGCTCCCAGCATAGGAAGAGAAGCTTCCAGAGTAAGAGGAGTGACTACCAGTAGCTATTCCACTGTCAGAAGAACTCTGACGACCTATTTCCTGCAGCTGTCTGGATCGGAGGGGCTTCGGAGGTGGTTTTGTGATGCCACGTGCCCCTTCTGGAAGGGTCTTTTCTTCCCCAAGATGAATGCCCTTTGCAGCTGCCAGTCCATGACTCTCTTGTGAGGTGCTGGCTGAAGACTGTTCAGGCCAAATTGTCAATCTGCTCCCAACGCTAACATCTGAGTGGCTGGTGTCTGAAGACGAGCTTGAAAGACTTCTATCATCTCCTAGAAAAGAAGAAAACAGATCAACCCATGTTTAAAATACAATGGAGAGACTGACAGCAGAACGAGTATGCACAGAAAGGACCCTAAAATTCTGTCTGCTTTGTAAGGGAAAGTTCTGTCAGAACGCCAGGATTCCTGTAATAATTCCCATCCCCACTGGAAAAATAAAATGCAATAGTATGTTAGCTTACCATAACCCTAGCACATTGTGGAATACACTGCATTCAGGGCTACATTTTTAGAGTTGGTGCACCCAGTTCCCCCCTTTTCAAACATATTTTACTCCTATACAGTTATTTGGCTTTATTTTAGACACTCCTCTTACCGCACAGGACATAGTCACAGAGGCCCATATTCTCAGAACAGCAGAGGGTGTTCTGAAAAACAACTAGTCACTGTAACCCAACACTATACCTAAGAAATTCCAATATTTCTATTTTATCTGAATCAAACAAATGGTTACTCATACTTTTTTTTCCCCTCTACTTAAATCTTACCTGAATGATAAAGTGCATGTTAGAGACAGCAAGAATAAAATCAAACTTAAGACTGTCCTGTCCACTCATGTCTCCCTACACCGTACTTCTCCATAATATCCATACCAAAAGGCAATAATACATCATAGCCGCAAATAAAAATGCCAATACTACCATTATGACAATGATTACAAATCTACATAGTAAAAGATCTCCCATGGTTAATTTATGCATACATTGCAATATTTTTTTTCCTCTTGATACTTGAAAGGACACAATTACAGCTATCTACAGCTATCCACAACAGAAGATAAAAGAAAAAAAGAATAAACATCAGCATAAAAGGGCACTTTTATGGACATTTTCAAACACACAAAACAACACCACCCTCCTGCAACAAAGTTATTTTCTTCATTCGTAGTTAAACCTATTTTATTAAGACAAATACGGCAAAAGCCAACACCAGGATCACTGTGTTGGTATTAATTTTACTTAATTTTAAATCTTGGGCAAAAAGTTACCAAATGAGGAAGATATGTAAGGGGTCCACCACAAAACACAGCATAAGCTGCAGGTGCTGCTAAACTATTTCTATTTTCAGTTTAGGGGGAAATGTTTAGAACAATTTTCATACTCTGAGTGGAGTAATTCTTGTTATGTACTATCACAAAATAGTAACATTTATTCCATGAAATCTAACCTTTCTTTTCCCGCAGTGTCCACTGCTCGACAATAGCTTGTGACCCCTACACAAATGTAACTCCCAAGATGACATTATGCTGCCACCTAGACAGAAGGCATGAATTACAAAAAATATTGGTGTAGTTCTCAGCAGTATGCCTGATACCTGAAGAAAAATACCTGCTAAATAAAACAGTTAATCTTCTGAAAAAAAAAAATACCTTTTTAATTGAAAAAAAATAAGATTAGTTTATTTGAAATTACATCCCCTAGTCTAATATATTAGGTAATTTGAAACTTTGGAAGGTAAGCTCTCCCACAGACTTGCCGAAACTAGAACACAGAGCTCCAAGGCAGTGGCAGAACCTAGATGTCCAGATTCAGGCAAATGCCCTCCCATGTTCTTGTTATTATAATTTTCCACAAACACAAATGTTTAATTTTCCAGTGCAAAACTCAAATAATAGTATATGAAAAAGCTTGTTTTGATTCCTCATTCTCTGAGGATTATAATATCATTAGGGAAATGGTGGCAAAAATTCAAGTAAATCTCAAGCAGAGAATGTACACGAAGTTTGGCCACACATTACCTAACCAGAGTGACTGGGTTAAACAGCATGCATGCTTCACTATCCAGTTTCATTTGTTGTACATCAATCTAGTAGAAATATTCAAAGAAGTGTCAGTGGTATTCAGTCACAAACCACTTTATTCAGCAGTGACTAAAAATCAGGACCAAAGTAACCATAGACATGCGTAGAACCAAATAATTAAGCTCTTGACTTCCTTCACTAGCCATTTTTAGGCTTGTAGACTATTTAGAGTCAAGAGCAAAGCAGATGTTTTGAGAATATAACTTTTGTTATTAAGCAATTCAAATTGCAGTTCAGGGCACAGGCCCTTTTACAAATCTAGTGCTAGACACCAATTCTTCTCTGATACATAAATAACTCCAGAAAGGACATGCACAGATACCACCAGAAAAAGAAAAGGAACACAGAACTAAAGCGCAGGATTCCTCAGATTTACTACAGATATCTGCTGTAAGCCTGCTATGTGAACTACACAAGTCAGTTCCTCTCACAGGCTGGCATTAGTCAAGTACTTAATCAGATACCAAACTTGTCACAGGCAATTCATTTGAAGTTACACATGAAGAGTTTCAGCAGGATTCAGCATATTAAAAGATTTTCTTGTATTAATACTGTTTGATCCAAAATTCAGACTGCAACAGCAGCACAAATGAAAAATCTTGACCATCACTCTATTATTTTTCTTTTAAGCTCACCATCTTATAATCATATACACATGGCCATTCCTAAAGCCCAGAAAGGAAGGGAACACTGTTTATCTTTATTTAATTAAAGACACTTCTCACCTCCACTGCCCTGGCGACTTGTATGGGACAGCAAGCTCAAGCGCTTCTCTAATTGCAAAGCTTCATGAGCCAATCTTTCTTCTGAATAGGCTGGATTTGTACTTGGATCTTTAAAAGGAACATACAATAAATAAATAAAAAGAAGATGACAGGAAAATATATAAATAGAAATTTAAAAAGCATTCTTATGTTAGACACTCTATTCTTGTGTTACAGGAGATGGAAAATGCTGATCGGAAAATATATGGGACAATCTGCCTTCAAACACATCCTGGAGAAATGCTACATAACCAGTCATAATTTTAAATGTCAAAGACTTTTGGAAATTATACCCGATATCTGTAAGAGTTGCCACCAAGGACAGAACCCTGAAGAGCACAGCACTGGAGGAAATATCTACAGATCTAGAGGAGTTAAAAGCTAATACATGTATGTGACCTGTAAAATGTGTCCTGACTTCACCAAACTCACCAGGTATTTTATCACCAAGAAAGAAAGAATTTGTCATCCTACAAATTTATAAATCTAGTGAATAAAGTTAAAGTCATAGTGCTTAAAATATTTGATACCCTTACATTACAACTGATACAGATCACCTATTTGCAAAGACATTGTTTTAAAGGTTGATGTTCAGAACATCACTGAGTTCAGAAGTCAGAGGAGAAGCAGTGTGGTGAGCGTGTTCCTGTTCAATACAAGATAAGATAAAACGATAAAAAAAACAATACTAAGATATGCTGCAGGGGATTTTCTCTATTCATTTTAGTGTATTTGCCATTCCAGCTAAAATTGCTTCACTGCAGAAGGCTCTTTCCATTCCAACAGAAAGACCAGAAGTTACACAGAATGTGGGAGAACTTTCATCAGAAAAACAGACCAGTTTCCTCTAAACCACTTGGTTTGCAACTAGGCGTAGAAACAAAACCAGATGTCAAAAGTAATCATAGCCATCATCCCAAGAGAAATCTTGCAGATTTCTTCAAACAGCACTAACAATTGTGTCATGTTCAGCAGTTGCAAAGGATATGGTCTGCTAACTTGCTCATCATCAGAAGTTTCAGAAGCCCTCAATTATCCAGGGAAAGGAATTAATGACAGATAAAGCAGATTAGCTTCCTCACAGCTGTGGCTCTTGTATATTTGATCAACTTTGAAATAACAGCACACCACAAAAACATTTAATCACTGAATCATTTAATAAGGGGAAAAGGAAGAAAATGGCTACACATTGCTATGGTTGAGTTAGTAAAAGAAAAAAAAAATAGTTGAAATGATGAAAGGACAGTTTCCTTTTCAGCCCAGGTCTTTCCATTTCTAATGATTTGGGTTTGATGTTGTCAACACAAAAGTCAAAGCAAGCTCATAGTCAGGGGAAGTGGCTTTTCCAGATGAGCTGAGGCTCCATACAAGTGCCTACATCACAAATTCTTTCTCCTCTGTGACCCCATTCACACTTTCTGACCTGTCCTGGACAGACGGGACTGCATCACAGTAGCAAAAGTGACAATGCTGAACTTTCTTCTCCACGCAGAGGGATTTTCCATATTTAGCTATCTAGATGAGATTAGCAGAACAAGCCAGGCATACACACAGTCCTGCTACAACAGCATATGTTGGAAATCAAAGATGTTCTAACAGGGACAGGACAACAAGGCCTGTGACAGCCTGTGACAAACAAAGTATGTGACCTCTGTTTCTCCCAGCTGAAACAGCACTTGAGATCAGTGTCTGACACCCTCCAAACCTACCTTTCAGAATAGAAAAGAGGACTGTTTTATATGTATTTTTTAATTATTATTTTGTTAGGTCTCCATTCCTATTTCCCCTGCAATACAACTCACATTAAGTACTGACTAGTTCAAACCTGCTTGAGTCACTGCTTACTCAAATGAAACCCCCAGTGCTTCCACATGGATCTCTGCCAAAGGCAGATCCGAGATTTGGCCACCAGCACCTATGGTGCAACTCAGACAGGTCTATGCAAGGATCTCCTCAGTGGCAAAATGCGTCACAGGCTACTGCTTGAGTCTGTTTTCAGATGTCCTCGGCTCCAGTTACTCTACTGTACGTAGCTAAATGCTCTCATGTCTAAAAAGGTTCAAAACGTTCCATGAGCACTTGGAACGGAAAGTTAGCGTAACAGACCCGCAAATGAGTCAAACCAGGATGCAACAGACACCAGTCCTTGCAACAACAAAGAACCATCAGTAGGAAAGATCTTTCCCCTTTCCTCACAAATTTGAGCGCTTGATGCATATTGATTTTCAGAATGTTACTAGAGCACATACACAGCTACAAGCTTTTTAATAACTGCTATCCCTATTGCAGAAGAAAAATGCATTATAACTGAAATTATAAAAAAAAAAAAAAAAAAAAAAAAAACTGGTCAAGAAATTGCTCCTGCAAAAATGGCCTTGAATAAAATACAAGATAGGGAGGTAGAAGGGAATTAGAAGTGAATCATTAAGCTCCACATTTCAGGTGCTCAACCGCTTCTTGAAACCAACTTCCTAATCAACTAATACACACCTACAGACACAGATCCCCTATGTATAAGACCCTCCTTGCCACATCACTCGTGAGATAGAAACTGCTATCTGAAAACTGGGTTCATACGTGCTCTGACCTCTCATTGCCCAGCCTTGGGGAAAAAGGGTTATAAGAACCCTTTTTCAGCAAGCACTAGAAGACATCTAGAGAAACCAATTCTAAGCCTACCATGTGTACATAGACCTAAACTCTTAGGCAGATACTATTAGCAGTAGTTTGTCCGTTTTACTGCAGTCTTTGTTTCACATTTAACCTTGAAGTTCTCTGCTAATAAGCAGGACTTCTATAGAAAACACACAAAATACCATTTCCCAGGAGTGCAGTCTTACACCAGAATTTTTGATTATAGACCACCTATCGGTCACCAGGAGGTTTTATTACAACATAAGTCTAAGGTCTGAAGTCACTGGCAGCCACCCAGAATAACCTATGCTCTCCTGCTGTATCAACCTACAAATTAGGTTAAGAAGAAAATAAATAAATAAATAAATAAAAAGTGGTTTTTTTTTCACTCAACAGTTGTACCTCAAAACTCCTAAGTAACTGTGGAATAATTTGCCATATTACTAACTCAGGAGGACAGCAGCAGCATGACCTGTACTGAGGCAGCTGTCCAAGGAAGTTCAGGCAGCTTCTGCCCACACAACATCCTACAGCAGTTCCAACAACTCAGAGCAATTTGGTACCTTCATTTCACAAACTCTAGGCAAATGTATCCTATAATGTTATTTACTCCCATGGAATCTAGGCAATTAGATTCGCTCAAGTTCTTCAGTTACAAAAGTGCTTTATCATTTCCCAACCAGAAACGGTTTCCTTGCTATAAAGAAAAATCTTTTGTCTGAGGCAGTCACCAAAAGTTTTTTAAACCCTGCTTTGGGGCAAAGAGGAAAGGATTACATCAAATTTGGCTGGACTAAAAATGTCTCTGATGGAGATTTTATTTTTATATTATGTTGGTGGTTATTCATTAGAGCCACATTAGCTGCTCATTGTGGGAGATTTTGAATACTTTGGTAATACACAAATAAATTGTCATTGTAATTCAAAGCTCCAAGGTTGTTTGGTAAGCACCTGCCAGGAAGAATGCATCATATCATGTTAAGTCAGCAGCTACTTAAGATATTTTTGATTATATGCATCCTTAAAATGCAACTGGTTAATTACTTTGCTAAACAAAGTTAGATAAATTAGGCTGAACATCTGTCCTTTCCTCCTTTGTAACTGCAGTCATATTTGCAAATCAGGCCTGGCCCCTCACCTTCATGCTAACATCTCCACACCCTGTAAGATGTCTGGATGAATGCAAAGATGTCCTAAAAGTTTGAGGAGGATCCACTTGGTACAGATAACTGCAGAAGGCAGCCACAGAGCTGTCTTGCAATGGTCAAAGGTGTATCAAGCTTCAACAAAAAGAAAGAGCATCAGATAGATCCTCAGCAAGCAGCACTGTACATTCTCAGTCAGTCACAAAGCATCCTGAAAAAGCTTCCAAAATTAAAAGAGAGCATCAAGACTATCAACATTACACTTGGAGTCTCTCCAGCCTGCAAGACTAGGCTGTCCCTTAGCCTTAGCCAGGTTTACAGGGTACAGATCTGTCTCATGCAACAAAGAAGGATATCACCAGTAGATGGTTGGCCCTTTGCTGTGTTCATCTTTGGAATTAAAGATGACTCTTGTTAGTGAAAAGAAGGAATTCAACACACACCTGATAAGCAAACAGTTCTCAGATAACATGCGTGAAAATTCAGTATAGATTACAAACCATGCCATCAGTGACTCAGTACTTTGTCAATACCTAGACTTCTGTCAAGACAAGAACAAAAAATTCTCTGGCCTGGTTTACTAAATATCCTCTCAAGGGAAAAAAAAAAAAAAAAGGACTGTGCATGTAGCCAATTACAGCAATTATATCAGCCAGCAGCTGGGGAAAAATAAGCAGTCCAAAGACCTCCTGTCACTCAATTAAATCCTTTATTAAAATATTACACTGCCTAAAACCATCTACAGATACATACACTACCTTTGGATTTCCACTCAATGTCATGTCTTAAAACGTGAGACCTTGTTACACAGCCTTTAACAAATCAACTGCATTTTGGTATGCTTCTTCTAAATTGGTGGGCTTCCAAAATAAGCACTATACAGTGGTAAACTGTAAAAGAGCTAACATTCTTTTCATTTTCTATTTTATTTTGTATGTACACATAACAGAATTATTTTTATCATGATAATATTCCCATTCACTTGCTATGCATTTCAAAAAAAAAAATAAAAAATAAAAAATTACAGAGCAATTCAGGTTGGGAGGGATCAAAGGAGTTCTCCAGTCCAACCTGCTGCTCAAAGCAAGGTCAGTTATGAAATGTCAGACCAGATTTTGCGACTTGCTATAGAGTCAGTCAAGTTTATGAGTTCCACTCCACAACATTTTCATTTACTATATATTTTACAGATGACATACATACACACAATAATCAAATGCATCTATATAAGAATACCAAGCTTTTAAAGAGATAGGGTGTATTTTTTAAAATTGCAATCCCAAAATGAAGATGTGAATATAGTACTTGATCAAATTTCCTTTGCACATGCAGTGTACATGTATATCTTTATATACTTTAGTGCTCCATTTAACTACAGTTAAATGAGGTGTTTGTACATAAGGAGCCACTGGTGTCATTCATTACCCTTTTCAAATGGCAGACTAAGCAAATGCTGACTGTATAATTATATTTGTCAGGCATGTATTGGAACCCAAGAACACTGTCAATATGACTTTTTTTTTCACCATGTTTTTTCTACATAAGATTGGTTTTGTGTCTTTGCCTTTCTTGGGAATCCCTAATAGTTATTCAAGCGTATTTCATGTTTAAATTGGAGAGGTACAGCCAAAAGCAAGAAGCTGGCAAACTGTGGAAAAAGCTGCTACCTATGAAAGCTTTTAAGCAAAATAAATTATAGAAAAACAGAACATTGCATATATAAAGCACAGTCAAGGGTGTGCAGCACTTCACGCTGCAGTAAATATGAATAATATTGATGGTTTTTGGTAAAATCCTCAGTTTGTGGATTTTTATCTAGTTATCTGAGGTGTGCAGATGACTAATTTATTTACCATATCCCTTTCAAAAGGTTGCATGCATTCCAGTACTCTTACCAGATACAGTATGCAGCTGGTAGAGACTTGACCTTTTCAAGCAATACAGCAGGTTTTGTGCAGCAGCATACTTGATAAGTGAGGTTATTTTATGGATGAATCACTAGTATCGTATATGTGTACGTGCATTGAACAGGTCTGTGTAAGCTTCTGAATGGGACAATAAATGGAGGAGAACATGAAAAATAAAAAGTTTCTACGAAGGAGAAGGTATAACATGGGTAACAAAAAAATGGAAGAGACAAGGTTAGAGATACCGTAAAATAACAGATGGACCAAAGTAGCTTGGAAAGGGGCCACAGAGGAGTATGCAAGAACATGAGCGCAGTTCCCTACAGAACACTGGTCTCGTCTTGACCAAGGAAACAAACTGAAATCCAGTGGCTGACTACATCTCAGTGGCAGGTCTATCAAGCCAAGAAGACAAATGAAACAGACCCCAAAAAAGAGGTTGCACAAATCACCAACTCATCCTCAGGATTTTCCACATCCACTGGATTTGCTCACTGAGATCAGAATGCTTGAAGGAGGGAAAGGAATGTGGTATGTAACTATGTATAACAATGTACAAACGATAACTGAATTGATAATTAAGATGCAAAAGCAAATTTACTTCCACATATCCAGAAAAAAACATTTTTCAAATAATGTGCCATCATTAAAAAAAAAATAGTAATAATAAATTTAAATGAAAAAGTCATTGTAAGCATAACTTTTCTGGATATCCATTTTTGTTAAATGAAAGATTTAGGGAAAGTTTTAGAAATACCGAAAATACGCATTAGATGGCAAAGCTTTAAGTATTAGCACTGTTTTAGGGGGAGTGAAGCGGGTTGATTGTTTTTTTGGTGGTTGTGGTTTGTTTTTTAACCACTCCTCTTAGTTCAATGTAAACACACATCATCATATAAGAAGAACGAGATCTCATTGCCTACTATGCCACTTGGTTGTTTAATGTACCTTGCTGTTACAATAATGGGAAGAAGAGAAAATCAACCTTGTGGCTACTTTGTTTACCTTAACTAACTTTTTGCAGTTTATTTTCACAAGTTTCGTATCCAGACCTAACATTTTCCATCATACTTCCTTCCTGAAATTGATTATCTTACAACAGTGATAAAACCTTGTAAAACACCTATTAAATGTCTAACACTTAAACAGAAACTTTAAATATTTCCTATACATCCTGCCTTGTCCTTCACCATTCTTTCAGCCTATTCCCACTATATCACATTGCCAATACACAGATATTTTTCTGCAATCTTATTTCCACACATTTGCCCTGTTTGACAGGGTAATTCCAACTCAACACTGTATTTTTTTCATCTGCTGAAGTCAAAAGGCAACAGGGCTTACTGTGATTCTAATTTTCTTTCCAACCGTTACAGTACATGCAGCATTTACCATGAAATAAGAAAATGAATTTAATCCTTGCACATCAGAAAAAAAAGCTGCAAAACTGAAACTGATAGAGGCCTGACAAAACTTAAGGTTGGCAAGACTTTTCTAAGTGTTCGGGATGAACTCAAAATACCCCAGAAGTTAGTTTTCCAGGTTTCAGTTCACTAAACTATCAAAATAGTAATTCTGACATGGAACCAAGTTGCACTGTGCAAGTTTAAAACTAAAGGTTAGGAATCCTCACAACTCAAACTGCTATATTTTAGAACCTTTAAAAAAGAGAAGGCTAAAGATAGCAATATCAACAGAAATCTGAATGAGCCAGAGCAACAGGGTGAAACTGGGTACATTCAACTGATACATCTGTACTGTGACATTTCAGAATGAAAAACGCTTTGCACTTTCTGCACCCTTAGTGTCTGCAAGCTGTTCTTACAATCAGAGCAGTAAGTGCTAGACATGGCAAGTTCCTACTTTGCTCGGTCACGCTGTACTTCCTATATTAACCTGGTAGGACTGGACGCAAACCAAAAGGGCCTTTCGTCGGGGAGATGCCACGGACGATACAGTCGAACAGAAAGCTGATCTGCTCCCCTTCAGCACAAGAAAGGAAAAAAACACCGGCCCCTGCAAGAAAGCACAACATAAATGCGTGTTTTTTCACCTGGATACATCAGAAATATATTTAGCTGAAGCTATTTATAACATAGCAATCAAAACCATATAAAATGCAAGCCATGAAAAGAAATCAACAAGACATTCTGCAAACAGAAAACCAAAAATGGGTCAGCATACACAGTATGTCATGAAAATACACATAAATTCAACAGCTAATTAATCATTTAAGCTGCTTTTCTGCAACGCAGACAGTTAGAGTAATGCCAAAATGCAAACCATATGCTCTACAGCTGTCTGGGTCTTTTACTCTCAGTTACCCCTAGAATTCTGTAGATCCAATCTTAGCTATGTAAGTGTCAGAGATACTGAAAGTGTTAAAGCAAAATGAACCAGGTTAATTCTATTTTTACTCAATTATATCAAAGAATAGTGTTTTATATCCTATATTGATCGGGATTTTGTTATATTGCTGCATTATATTATATTTTTTTCTACTTGTTAGAACAACCTAGACTAAGTCCTATGTGCCTATTATTAACAGAACGTAACACGACTCCACAGGTTGTCATCAGATCTTTACCCTTCGCTCTATTCTGATATTTTGCTTTCCATTCATTAAGAATAGCCCCAAGCAAAATTAGAATGAGAATCACTAAATAAACAAACAAGTTCTGAGCTGCATGATATATAGCTACGCGAACAAGACACGAGACTAAAAATGCTCCACAGAACATTTTGTTTGAGAACCGTCAGCCCGAATCGTACTCACATCAGAGAAGAAGTGTAGCTGGCCTTCTTGATGATCTGAAAACATTAGGCAAAATACCCTCCACCCCAGTAAGCAGTGAAATTAGCATATAGATTTTTAAAAAGTGCTGCCAGTTCACCAGAACCTAGCACACTAGAAAACCAGAAATCAAATCTTAGTCCTCCAAAGAATTTTATGTATTACTTTCATAGGGGCTTGGGTCATTAATTTGGGTATAAGTTTGGCTTTGATATATTTCTCTAGCCTTTTCTGAGTTGCATGGATATTTTTGTCAATTTTACTTAAAGCAGCAGCACCGGTCTTGACCAGAACACTTCCACGCCCACCACTTTCCACACATATCCCTAGTCTATCCAAGAGGATCCACATTTCACTTGAGCAATGGATATGCTTTTGATTGCTTGACAAAGAGCTATTGGATTCAAATAAAGGTGATAATAAAACATAGACCACAAAGTATTTTAGGAAATTAGATATAGCCAGCAAGGAATAAAGGACTACTCCAGGAAAAAGCGATTTCTGGTTCACAATTGTGTCATTCCTAGTTTTTGTCACATCTGAGTCTCTGCCTGCTTTGTTTTAATCTGTTCAAGACTAGGGTGCTTCTTCTAATTTGCAGCATCTTCTAATTTGCTATATCACACCATCATATATGTTCCTCTCCAGATCTTACTGATCAACACTTTTTTAGTTGAAACAAAGAAATCCTGCTCCTGGTCCGGTTTATTTCATTTGGCAAACTGCTATAAACACAACTGGAATTAGAATTCATTTGCTGGTACTCATTCAGACATACTAGAGAATTGGCTTGCCAACATTTCCAGAGTATAAGGTCTGAAACATTACTTGAGACTCAAGTTAGACAAATATTAAAACACGAAGCTATGTTTAAGCAACTGAATTAAGACTGACACACACACTGGCTCATGAAATATAAGCCAGAGTAAATCCTACTTTACATTTTTGATACTGTTTTTTTTTTGTTTGTTTTGTTTTGTTTTTTAAGCTATTTGTCCTGCACTTTCTCACAGCACATATACACGCAATGGCTTCAGTATCAAAAACCATCTAGGAGATTACAACACTATCCATGCAGTCTGACAGGTGTGAAAGTTTCAGGTGGTGACTCACACACAGTTTTGTCTCACTTCCCCCTCTTCAAGAGATGACCAAGAATCAAAGAATTCTGTATTAGAAAGAGTTGGGTGCAAAGTATGCATTCAGAAACTTGAAATTCAGCTCTTGATCTGTGCTCCTTCCCCCATTGAGTAAAAATCAGTTTGCCTCATCTTAAAGGGTATGACTCTTCCCCTGTGAATCATGTCTATGCCAAAGGACATGCCTTTCTTGAGGAAGTGAAGTGGCACAAGGCTTTGCTAAACATGACCTTCTCATCCCATTCACAATAAGTAGACAGGGTATGGAGACAACATAACAGAGAACGTTCATACCTAAAGCACGGTGATGGACTATGTGGCCTAATATCTCAGAAGAATCCTACACATCCATGTTACCACTCAGGAAAAGAAGATAGCTCCAATATTTCTGCACATAAAGATTTCATCTGGACTGCTTGTTCTTGTATCACTATTGTTAAGAAGAGTGCTTCTTAAACTCCTGGGAGGCTCTACAAGCCTGTAGCTTTAAACAAAAAAAGTAAATGTGTGCAGAAATTTACTTCTGTATGAATTGGCTACTTAATTCAAGGCATAATTTCTATGGAGAACTAATACACATTTGGAAATTCCAAAAACAAATCTGAATGCCTTTATATAAGTTGTGCAAGCAGTGTATACACATGCCTAGCCCAGGGGTTCAAATCCAATATATGCACATATCCGTCATTTCTTTACAGATTTCATTATTCACTTGATCACCGTAACTGCTGATCAACTCGCACGAGATACGTTTTATTTCTTGTTTTGTTAGACAGAACTAGGAGAGAAGAAGCTAAGGAGTCCTTGCAAAATACATCAGGTGAGATGAATGACTAGGTAAGGTTCAAAGAAGTTATGTTCTGAAAACATACATAAAAGCCAGCAATTACATTTGTTCTCCACTTTCTTGTGAAAGTTGTGAAATTCACTACTGGAAATTACACATCTCAGCCATGTGCTGGAACAGATTTGGTTCACAAGCATTTGGAAGCTGAGGAATATGTGGTATGCATCACTGTAATGCCATGCAGCTGTTTGCTAGACTGAAGAGCACTCTCTCCCTTTTCCCCCCCCCTTCCTCCCTCGGGTAAGAGACTCAGTGAAAGAAGTTGCTTGAATTCACTAAGAGTTTCCTACCATGTTATGCTATTTTGTACCACAATTATTATGCTTTTTGTTCCTTTGAATGGGTACAGGCAGGGGACAAGATGCAAAAACATCTGGCCATGGCAATCAAAGGTTTGTAACTATGCCAGGTATCAAGACAGACACTTCTAAAGAAAAAAAAATAAATGTTAATATCATGCACAAAAATATAGTAGGACCCTTTTCAAAATACTTTGTAATTTTGGTGGCCGGCAGCCAAAGATTAATTCATACTAAAAAAAACAGGTACACTGGAGAGCTACTGACTAGCTGCTGCATCTTACAGGGAAGACAGCTGGGCTTACTTAGCCTAGCAAAAGAGACACAGAGCATAAATAAAGGCTCTAAAAATGTCCTAAGAGGTAAGCATCAGAGAGAACGAGAACATGATGCTAAAGGACAATGACAGTACAACAATCTTGGATATAAGAACAAAAAATTAGGCTGGAAAATTTTTAAAAAGAATTTATAAGACCATGGATATAAATGGATCTACAAGACTCAAGACCACATTCTAGCCTAATGCACACTTTGACGCATTTTAAAGGATTAGAGAGTCACAACAACGCCAGTGTTCAAAACAGCAATGGACCTTCAGAAACAGTCAGGAGCCACTCAGAAATCACATTCGTTATTTGGGTATGCCTCACCACAACTTCAAACAGCATTTTAATTAAGGGTATATCAAGAAATGCAGAATACCTCCCTGAAACCAGAAAAGTTTCCCTTGAAAGATAAGGTATCTTATTTGTTCCTTTTTTCACCTGCAACATTTTGACTCAATTTCTGGGGAATACTCCCAATTTACAGTAGTGTAAAAAGAAAGAAAGAAAAAAAACACTCACAGAATATTCCATTCTTTAAAAGCAGCACCCAGAAATTAGGGTAAGATTAAAGGATAGAGGGAGGCTGGGGAAAAAAACAGCATAACATAGGTAATTTAGTGCTTCAAGCTCCTGGAGCAAATCCATCACCAATAGCTTCACATTTGCATCATCCATCCACATTTCATACCAGACGTTCTTTACACAGCTGGCATCCTGGCCTATGAAGCGAACCATTTAGGTTTTCTGCAATGCGGAAATAAGATACAGCCGCAATCAATAAGCCCAAATCAGCTGAAATTCTTGGAGCACAGCAACTGTATCAAATCCAGAACTACTTACAGAAGATATGCCACAATTAAACTAAATAATGTAAATTGAGAGCTATTTATATATCCTATTAATTTGGGGCTTTCTTACACAACCAAGCTTTAAGTTTGGGAGCAGCGACCAGAATACGGGATCTGTCCCTGTAGCTGTGCTCCCAATTGCAAGGATACAGAAGCATACTGCACTTTTCTCTTCTAATCCCAGGGAGACACCTTCCAGGCCCCGTACTGAGCCTAGACCCTTCTTTCTGCAAGCACCAGTTTCTCCTCAGCAGGAAGAAACCAAATATTTGAAGCCCTGAAGGAAACCAGGAACTGAGGTTTCCCACTCCATAGTAGTATTGTGACCAGAAGAGACACACAGAGCAACGCAACCACCACCACTTCAACTTTTCTAGAGATGTTTCAGTGTCCTCTCCAGTAAGGCAACTGACAGAGGGAAAAAAAAAAAAAAAAAAAAAAAGATTCCATGTTTGTTTGGTTATTATCATTTTAATGCTCACCTAGGGACCCAGAACATCTTCACTCCCACCTCCCAGAATTAGTCTGCAGGAGCAGAATTTAGCCTGTTCATTGACCCTGAATCTACTTGGAAGAACCCCAAGGTACGCAGTCCTGGAGAGAAAATGGATCCAGGAGAGCTGACTGATTCCAGCTGACTGAGCAACTAGAAGGGTGTCTACAAGTGTATTAGCAGAAAAGGGAAAACTAGGCCAGGCTTCAGCCTACTGCTGAATGGGGTGGTGGACCTGGTGACAAAGGACATGAAAAAGACTAAAATGTTCAACGTAAGTAAAGTAAATGAAAGTCCCTGTATGTTAGTAATGCTGTAATATGTGCTTGCATTTGCTACCTAATCCAATAAGAAGACTGAAACAGTTATTCCTTAGATGCTGTAATGAAAATGAAATACAAACTGAAGGTCATCTATATTCACATCTTTGGTATCACAAACACGGTTTGTATTACTTACTCCTCTAACTTTATTTGGAGAAATACACATCTTTAACAACATCACGAGTGATGCATAGAATTATAGGGTGATATACTATTAATCTAATATATTCCATTCCAGTTATAAATACAGATTATAACAGTACATGGCCAATAACACAGACCCACTCAATTTCATTACAAAAAAATCAAAGGAAGAGAAAAGTTGTTTGTTTTTTAAACTGAGGTAGATCCTATCAAAATGTACCTTCTTCCTTTATGCTAATATCAAGTGCCGTATTGCTGAATACTCAGAATTGAGTTGTCATCAAAACAGTTACTGTGGAGATGCTATACTCAGATTTCTGGACACAGGCAACCCTCCAACAGCAAATATAAAACAAACATATGATTTGGGTAAGCTGTACAACCAAGGAGCACATATTGCGTGCCTCAAAGCAAGGCTCTAGAGGACCTCCTAGAAAGCTGTTATAGATATACCTTCAAGCAAACAAGAGTCCAGCAGGCAGGAGAGTGGCTCAGCCATCTAACTTTTTGTTACTTACCTCCCGCAGACCGCCTTCTTTGCCGATCTGCAGTGCCCGTAAGGCCACACTGGTTACCAAAGGAGTATCAGTGGTACCCACATCCTCCGGGAATCTTGGCAGGGAACAAGGTCTTGTACTAGAGGCACTTGCTTACTCATCCACCACTCCTGACAGCACTGTGTTCATAAACCCAGCCTCACCCTGTGCACATCCTTGCAATCCTGTTGCATGCTGAGATGGTCTGACTGTACCAGCAAACACCATGGCAGCAATTTCCTGACTAGTTGCAAGGTAACCAGCACACATAAGTGTTCAAATAGCGAACCACACATTTCACAGATTTGGTTCAGGCAGCCACTAAAGAAAGATACTACCACACAAGATAGGTGATAAATAAGTCAGCACATGCTATTTTGATCTGCAAATACCCCTTAGTTTAATCCTTTAAAGAATGAAAGCCAGAACTGACGTTGTATCCATTCATCAACATTAAAATAAAAATCACACATTAAGGATAGGTAAATGTCTATTTTCTATACCCTATCACAACGTCCCTCTCAAAACTATAGTATATCCAACAAACGGACTCTTCAGGAATGTGTGGGGAAAATTCTTTTTCAGTTGGTGCTGAACATTCCTTCTGGAAAAAGCATGAAAGAAAAAAAGCCAATTGTGGGGGTTTTGTTCAGTTATTTTTTTTAAATGAGAACCTCAGTCCCAACAACCATCATTGTCTTCTGCTGGTCATTTCTACTTTTGGGTAGCTCTCAATATTATTTTGTCTTCTTCCATATTTTAATGAAAGTCTGCATAAAACATGTGTGGGATCCACAGGTATTCTATTTGCCATCAATTACGTGCTCCAAAAATTAAGCCATTAATTGAAGCCCTTATTAGTAAGAAATTACTGTCTTCTTTCTCTGAGGCACCTACTTTAGGATTTAAGGGAAAAACTGAATTTAACATACCACAGAAGGTACTGCTCTACCTTCTACTCCCTAAAAATTACAGATGCTCTACTTCCCTAGAGAGCCTCAGGACTACAAATTACCCTTGTAGTTAAGTTTTATATTCTCTCATTGGACGAATTACATAAATTACACAGATTATACAAGTTACCAATCCATTGCTAATCTTACTTAAAGATTGCTTAGCATTTTTTTTTCAGCTGCCTATACTTTTTAAATATAAGTTTTCCACAGTTAAATGATCTTAGGTTTTATTAGTTCAAAACCTACTACTCTAAAAAGTACAGCAGTGTAAAAAAAATAAATAATAAATAATAAAAAAAAAAAAAAAAAGAACCACACTGTTTCAATTTTGGAAAGTTCTTCCCATAAGCATTCTGAATGCTTAGTTGAAGATTTTCTATTTTCAGTTAAGAATTCAAAAAGCAGACCCAAATTATGTCTGCACAGAAGTGCACACATTTAAATGCGAGCTGGAGTTCTAGTAAAATGGTACTTGCATACAGAGAAGCAAATGCTTTATTCTGCCTGGAAGAAAGCCTGTTCAAACCAAAACTGCAGGTGTTGGCAGATGTACACTAATTGCAGTTGACACAGGCTAAACTTGAATCTGCAGAATCACAAGAGAGGAAAAAGGTGACTGTGCTAACTTCCCCTTATACTTTATAACCAGTCATCTAGCTGACAGCCTGAACCATGCCACTGGGAAACAAGACACTGGTGTTCCTGTTCCCACACCTTTTAACTGAAACACAATAACCTTAACAAAAAAGCAGATTTGTTTCCTTACCAGCTGTACCTACAACCCATTCCTTCAGACACTGGAAACCCCTCTTCAACTCCAACATCTACATTAGGCAGGGAAAGATTTGAAGTAGAGTCTTCTGCATTACAAGAACTGTCCTAAATCAGAAATCAGGGTATGACCATTCAGTCCATACTAACCACCTCTGTAACTCAGCTCTATTTTTCAACAAAGCAAATAACTCTCACTGTTGTAAAGTGGACAAAACTATTCCCCTTTCCTACACAAATTTTGCTAGAAGTACCAAAGAATAATATTTTTGGATTTCAATCAACTTGGAAACTTTATGTGTTTGTTTGTGTGTTGTTTTTTTTTTTTTTAATTTTAGTAATTGAAGAAATCAGTTATTTTCACATTGTATTATGCAGAAGTCACACAACTTCACATCCAGTTTGGCAATATGCACATCCATTTGCACTCAAAGATCATCAATATAGCACAGTTTTAAATTCTGCTTTGGAAGTTAAAATCTGAGGTTTTTAACTGATGTATACGATATATCTACTGCATTAACCATCTTTTCTTTTCAGCTCTTCTGTTTGTTTGCATTTTATCTGAAGTGGTAATGTAAAAAGTCCCAAACAAGACGCTAGAACAAGACATTTCTCTCCATCTTCAGCTTGCTTGCTTTCATTTTGAACCCATGAATGCTATGGTCCCATAGAGTGACAAAGCTGCTAACAAGCAGAAGTTTCTAACTTTTACGAACTATTTCTCTACTGGATTTAGGTATTAGCATTACACAAGCGCCTTGATTCTGCAGGTAACCTCAAAGCTTCAGCGTCATTTTCCCTCTGCTGGCAACAGAATCAATTATAATTTAATAATCTCAACATTAAATCATTTTGCCTCATCTCTTGGATGACACAGGTCTTAAAATTTCACTACTTTATTCTTGCTCTGAGTCTACCAGCAACAACTGACAAAACATCTTCTGGAGAGCCACACAGCAATGTTCAGCCACAACTCCACGTGGTCACGTTTCTACTGAATACCAGGGTTGAGGCCAGCAGAAACCTACTTACTAGAACGGAACCTCTGACATGAAGCTGACTGTATGACAAAGCTACAGAGCTGGTGCCACAAACTCCACATTGACAAAATAAGCATTTGCATTTCCACAAAAAGGTTGCGAACAACGTTTAGAAGACAGGGCCATTTGTACTTACAGAAGCCGCACCTGGTACCCCCTTCAAAGATGAATCCATTTGGGACAGCTCCGTATCGGCGCAGGTCTGAGAGTTTCCATTGCCCCATGACGCTAGGAGGGAGGTCTTTGGCAAGGACGAGGATGTCATTGCAGAAGTGCAGGGTAGCAGGCCCACTCTCAAGTTTAGTGCCAGGTGCTACAAAAACTTGAAATCTATGAACTATCAAATAAGGAAGAAAAAAATTACTACAGAAAATATAAGTAAGGTACTGTGATTTATGTAACAAGTCATTCTGTTCAGCTGTAGACTGATCCCTGCCCACACCACCAGGCTCTCACACAGGGATTCTAGGTAGAGCCTGAACAACCCCACGTGTGTAGCTATAAGCTCATTATTCTATGTTATGTCAATTTAGTATAAGAAAACATATGTTGGCTTAATACTACAAAAGATTAAGCTGTAATGCTTCAACTTAATGCCGCATTAATTTATCCAAAGTCTAACAGAATAATCCCTACCTCAAATTAGTTATCCAGCCCATGCTTAAATCACACCTCTTCCATCAGTACAGGGATTTCTTTCTCTCTCCTCCTCCAAATGGCCCATGCCTAGCCTTTCCAACTTGTGTGCACACAGACACATAACACAGTGTCTGAACAGACCAAAAGTCAAGGCTCAAAGAAGCAGCAGTTCTAACCACAGCTCTGTCACTGATTCATTTGCAACCTTTAATAATCTGCTTTAATCCTTTCTGCACTTTGCCTTCCCTAGCAGGCAGTAAAAGGGGGAAAGTACATTTTCCCACCTTTGTGAATCTTTTGCAAGTTGGTGATGGTAGATGCCTGGATATTTCAAGTGATTAGAAAATTAAGTGATTCATAAGTAATGCACACTCTTAGAAGACAGTTAATTCTTCATGTTTCACTGTCTAAACTCCAGCAGAGTAGGGGAAAAGGTCAGACACCTATCTCATTCAAGTTTACAAACCTCAGGTTCAAATCCCAGCTCCTGTGTCCCCTACACTGCAATGGTCCTTACCTACAGCAGCAGCTGTTCTAGGCTGGTCTCCCATCTTCTCCAGAGTTGTTGCATTTTGAATAGTAAGCTATTGGGAGCACTTCAAAGGCTCAAATCTCACAGTGGAGATTCAAAGGGAACTATTTCAGTCAGCAAGCAACCAATTTTCAAACAATAGTTTTGACCACTACTCCCCCAGTTTCTTTCACTTTGTCATCAGACACACACACACACACACACACACAAAATCTGTCTTGACACAGAGAAGCATCTGAAATGTTACATTTCCAGTCATATTTTCAGTAGAGCATTTATCAGGAATCACAAAGATTTAGATTGTGGTTATTCATCAAAGATCATGCAAACAGCTTCACTGCTATGACATCTAGAGGGTAATTTCCAGGTAGTCTGATTTCTTCCCTGCCTCTTGACCGTGTTTCTTCAAGCATCATGAATGTCAGCCAGGTCTGAGCCTTGCTTCTCATCTAAATAGTTGCTATATTCTTAGTTACCGTCTTAGCTGTAGGTCAGCTCCTCATCCATGACATACATTTGCTAAATTCCCTAAGGCTCCAGCAGAATTAGCCACAAAGTCATTTGAGTGAAATGTGCAAGGAGCCAGAGATAGATCTAACTAACCACAGCTCTCCTTACAGCTTTGCCAGTGGTACTGCTGAGGAGCAAGTCAATAGTCACACAATGTCCCCTTTTGGGCACACAGTTATGTTATACAACCTATCTAAACATAAAATATGAAAGAGACACCAAAACCACCTTGATGACTGATGTTCTATTAAGTAATCTTTAATATAATTTGGACACCACTGCACAGTTAACTTCAGAGGTACTACACCAGCAATTAAAGCATAAGAGCAGAAGCATCAGCATAATTTCAGCCTCATAAAGGAAGAATGGACCATGATCAGACACGATCAGTTACAAAGTATCATAGCTGCCAAAAACGAAAAACTGCAACTAGTCTAGAGCACTGTTAGAAAGCAGCATACTCAATCTGAGCAAAGCCAAAGCAGAGGGCAAATCAAGTCTGGACATGAAGATTTTTCCATATGCTTTCTTGGTAAACTGTAATTTTTTCAAAAATTCTCCTCAGCCATCTACAACTCCTGCTCTAGGATAAAAAATCAACCATAAAATACCTAGCTCAATATGTCTGTGAGCAGAAGCTAATACTAAGGTTTTCATTTCCTTTAGCTATTTTTTTTTTCTCTTCACAGCTATTCAGTGGCTCACAGTATGCTAACTTTCTCAGAATGAGCTGTAGACTTAAGCACTCTTCTCACACATGGCTTACACCTCACTCACTTAATTCCTCTGCTTTCTCTAATGCTGGTTCTTATATTCCCTTGAGCTGTCCTACAAATCACATCCACCTGACATGGGAAAAAAAGAGAAAACAATGGGAATTCCAGTGAACACTCCTTCCATTCTGTGGTCCTCATTCAAGAACAGCATCAGCTCTTTTCATTTTTTCCTCCCCTCTTGCTTCCCAGACTCTGAGGTCATCTGTCCACAGTCTATTTTCAGCATCCAGCTACTTTACTTCCAAGGCACACAAAGGCATCCTTACTAGTCTTTAAGGAAAAAAAAAAAAAAAAAAAAAAGAACAAACAGTCGCCATCTTCTCTTTGTAGTCTGCACACTTTTCTCTTTCTGTCAACTCAAGCTAGATTCTGTTCTGTTTGACTTCTTTCACCTACCTGACCCAGCACAGGAAGATGGAACCCTGAAAAAGTTTTCCACACCCTGGTCTTTCCTCCTTCGCTTAAGTTTTTTGCAATTAACATTCTACAAATTATTGTCAATTCAACCAATCATGTTTGCTCCCTTTGTCATTTCTTCACCTCCACTCACACACTATCCCCACCTGTCCCTACTCCAGGGCTACATGTGAAACAATACCTTCACCCAATAGGCTCTAATCATCCCCTCATTCAGAGCATTAAAAAACACTTCTGCATTTCCTTCTATCACAGTCGTAACTCTCACACCCAGCTTGAGATCAAATATTCTCTCCATCCCAGAACTGCGCCAAAGCAAGTTCATGAAAACTAGACCACCCTTGTCAAATGCAAACTCCCCTCATGTACACGTACAGCCTATGCTGTACAGAGACCCCAAAACTTGTAAAGAAGTAGAACTAGTGCACAACACAGCTACATTGTCAATGTGCCCACTGCTGCAGCTATAACTGCCTATATTGTTCAGGGACTCCCTCTAACTTTTCTCGTGCAAGGCTTTATATCTGATAGTTCCAAGCATCCCTGTCTGTGATACTCTATATTTTATCAGTGTAAAATTCCCTGATCATCTTTGCAAAGCAACAAGTCTGTAACTACAACAGATGGCAAAGCATATGTAACAAACGATGATGACAGCTAATGAGCATCTCCTACACACCTACCCTCCTTTCCTAGATATGACTTAAAAAATATAAGACAGCTACTATGGATTACCAATGTTATCACTCTTTCTTCATCACTGTATATTTTAAGGCTGCTAACTACGAAATAATAATAATAATAGGATGTATAAGAATGAAGATAACTGGGAAGACCATGCCTAACAACATTTTTTATTGAGAGATGTCTCTTCCCACAAGGAGACACTAACAGCAAAACAAAGGATCAGTGGCAGCACCTTTAGATAGGCTTGCTCAGAAAACTGGGAATGAACTAGCCAAATTCTAATCAGGACTCTCTTTCTCTTAATTCGGACCCCCTCTGAATCCTGTCATCAAAATCCCAAAGTAAATTATATTATCAGAAGTAGAGCTCTGATCACTTTGCTTCAAAGCTACACACTTTCAGTACCAAAGTGAAAAATGAAGTTGAATGCTCTCTCGGTTAAACAATGGGACTGGGCACTACTGTAATCACAACCTGTCAGAAGAGTTTAAGATTTAAGGAGAAGCACAGTCTCTTCACTCAGATGAGCAAGTCTTCTCCTTAACTATACTTTTTTATTTGCATTTTGTCTATGTTTTTCTTTGATTTTTTCCTGGGGGGAGGGGGTGGGAGGGAGGAAGAGGGGGGAGTATGAAAAGACAAAGGTTACCTTCCCCCAGACTGTAGCGGATTCGTACATCCCACGCATACATTGTTTCCTTGTTCTCAAATCCCAGCATCACAACTTGAGAGAGGCAGATGATTGCAAGCGTGTGATTCAAGCCCTCATAGGAGAGCCCAGGATCCAAGCCACAGATGTCTTCTAAGGTCATGCTGCTCCTCTCCTTATGCCCTTTCGCTCGCTCAGATTTATCCTTGTACACCAGCATGAGCAAACAGTCTAAAAGAAGCAAAACTGTCAGAGATGATGAGGCAAAACAGAACACAACACATTTCTTAGTACCCTGCTTCAATACAAAAGTGCTTTAGACAATTACAAGGTCAGTCTGATCAAGTCAATGCAAGACCTGTTTCCTTTTCCCACCCCTGCCCAGGTAGTTTGCAGTCCTCGTTTTCAGGGAGCAGACACCAAAGGCATGTTTCAAGGGTAATCTTCAGGCTCAGAAAAAGGAAGGCAAGTAAAAAGTCTTCCCAATTGTTTTTACTTTACAAAACACCAGTGGTTTTTCATATCGTCTCCTAAGTCTGGACGGGACCCACTCATTAATGCTGAACACTGGGAGTTATAGTATGACAGCTTTTCATGTTACGAACACCAAGGACTGAGAGGCTATTGTCAGCTATATTTCCATTAGAACATACTGAACCACAAATGAAATTCTTACAGTAGTTCACAGATTACTCAACTACTAAATGGTGAGCGGGCTGCACTGCCAGAGACTGTGTCAGCTCAGGTTTCCTAGTTAAATGTTACACAGTAGTCAATGCTAAATAATCATTATGTGCCACACCTTTATTTTATTTTTTTTTCATATTCACATGTGTCACCATTTGTTTTTAACCCCTTCTTAGAGGTGTTAATTACATAGCAACTGTGTAATCAAAGAAAGTAATTCAAGCATCACGGTGCCCTGGGAAAAGCACATTCCACAAGCAAACCCAAAAGACAAGAAAAAATTGAGAGCCCTCTTCAACCTTTTGCAGATGATAACAAGAGCATTCATCTTCCCCCAAGTCCCCTTCCTATTGCACAGCACTCAATTATAGCTGAAATTAACAGTAAATACCCAAGCTGCAGCATCCAGAGCTGCTGCTGACCTGCATACCACAAAGGAGGAAGCTCCCTGTGCACCATTTTATGAATGTTGGGGTGTGGTGCCCTGAGCCCTGGCAAGGTGCCCTGTGTCGCTCAGCTGGGCAAATCTCCAAAGAAGTGAAAAATGACTGAAAGACTGAAGCATCTGCTAACCCATGCGGAGCTCTGCGCACACTTCCAATTGTTTTCTTGCACCTGTTAGCAAAAACAGCTGCAAGCCCGATATTAAGCATTCTGCAATACAGTTGTGTGTCTGAAGGAAGAGCTACTGTGGTTTACAGACCAAGTAAAGCAAATCACTGGTTGTTTTCTGGTAGACCTGTCTACTTTTACTAGAACAGTATTTTTGGGGAATAAGCTATGGTGTCAGTAAGTTTTCAAAGAAGCCCCCTCATCTTCCCCTTATGTTTGGAATCCAGACCCATACTTACATGTCTCGATACTAACTTTTAGGATGTACAGATGCCTGTTTGTAGATAGAAGTTTAACAGATGCAGCCAAGATGTCTCTAAAATACTAACATATACCTGTAACAACCCACGCACCAGGGAGGTAGGTCTGAAGAGCTTCAGTTAGTAAAGAAACATCCGCTTTACCAGCAACAGCCTAGAAAAGGCTCCATAATCCATACTGAAACTATGCAGGTCCCCATTTTCTGAGTGCAGACAACAATTAACTCTAGAAATAATATTTTGGGGGCCAAGCGCTTTCCCAATGAGAAAGAGACAGGAAAACCTGAAACTTACTTTTCCCTCTTCAACAGAAAATCATCAACTCTGAATAACGTTTTCAATTTTTCCCTTCAAAAACGTGGAAGAGAAGTTTTTAATCCGAGATGTCAGTTTATTTTTAAATCAAAACGATGCTTTATGTCAAAACACGGATCGAAAATAACCACAGAGCTCACCACGCCAGCCTTTTACAGCCACCCTGAAGAAATAACACGCGCTTTAAACCACAACCACGCAACTACGCTCTGACAGGCCACCTTTCTCAAACGGGTTTTATTCAGCACCTGCCCCGAAACGCCCGGATCGGAGGGCGGTTTTGGGGTAGTTTCAGGAAAAACGGCCGGTTTCTTGCAGGACGTCTCCCGGCCTCACACACAGGGCGCCGGGACCGTCCCTGAGGGGGCTGCGGGCTCTGAGGGGGGCACTGCGACCCCTGAGGGGGGACTGCGAGCCCTGAGGGGGGACTGAGGCCCCTGAGGGGACTGCGCTGAGGGAGAAACCGGGGAGGAACACGGGGGTGAAAAGCGAAGCCTCGTCCCGGGGGCTTTCTTATTTCGATACCCGTCGGGCTATTTCTGGCCGCCTGGCTGGCTGCCAGCTGAGCCCGTAATTTGCGTGTGCGCGTGTGTCCCCAAAAAAAAGGAAAAAGAGCAACGGCGGAGGGCCGCGGAGGTCTCCCGCAGCCGACAGGGCTCGAGGGGAGCCCCGCAGACCCCACACCGCGTCCCCCAACCCGTCGTCGGGCGGAACAGGGAGGGAGGGCAGCGGCACCCCGGGGCCCCCCTACGCCGCCCGGCTCTTACCTGCCACCGGGGAGGGCTTGCGCAGCACCAGCCACCTACTCTTCCACTGCAACGAGAGGCGAAAAGGACAGGGTTAGGCAGGGCCGGAGGAGGGGAGAGCGGGCTCGCTCCCCCGCCGGCGGGACGCGGGGGGCGTCGGTCGGGGCCCCCCGTCCCGAAGGGGCGCCGCGAGCGGGGAACCTTTTTTCCATCTCTCAACTTGACGTGACCCTCCACCACCGCGGAATCCGTCATCTTCAGTCATGATTCCGGACAGCTGCGCCCGGCTGGCTGCTCCCTCCCCGCGCTCCGGCCGAGGGGTCACTTTCAAAATAGCTTCGGGAGGTCCCCGCACGGGCACACGGAGCGCGGCGGGCGGGCGAGCGGCCAGCGCCGCCCGGCCCTCCCCGGCGCCCCCCGCCCCAGCGGGCTGAGGGGAAAAGGGGCAAAAGGGGTCCCGGGGAGCTCCCCGCTGGTGCTTTATCAAACTATTTTATCGTGTTGTGCGCTTGTGGCGTGGTTTTGTTTTGGTTTGGTGTTTTTTTTTTTTTTAATTATTATTATTTATTTTATTTTATTTTCTTCAGGGTTTCAGCACCGCAGCGCGGCAGCCCCGCTCCGCCCGCCCCCTCCGATCCCCTCCAGCCACGACCCCAGGCCGCCGCCGCCCCCCCGTGCCGCGGATCCGCTCCGAGCTTTGCAGCTGACCGCGCGGCCAGCCCCATGCCCGGCACGGCCGAGGGCCCGCAGGAAAACCCGGACCGGATTTTGGCCGCCCCCCTGTACAACGGAGCGGGGCCTGGCGCTGACACATCCCTGGCCTCGCAGCATCCCTGTAGCGCCCCAATTCTGCTTCCAAAAAGTGCAATTACCACTCCCCTTGGCTCCCAGAAGACATACAGCCAACCACCCCGGATAAAAATACTCTTTTTTTTTTTTTTTTTTCCCCTTTGCAATGCAACTGTCACGAGATAACAGCCCACTTATACCAAACCCAGAGCTGCTACAATTAATAGAATAAGATGTGTTAATGATGTCCTTAGATTTATTTCAACGAGCGATGGACTAATTAGAGTCCATTATTCTAAAAATACTCCTACTGCATCTTATTTGATGGTAATTAGTCCTTCAGCTATTTTTTTAAACGGCACCACAGCACATTTTTCTTTCAATAGCATAATAGAAGGGTTTTTTAGATGTTTGCAGTTATTTCTTCTCTCTGAATCGGTCAGTTTGCATGGAATAACATATAATTTAATAAAACCATCTTTAAGCATGCTTCATAATGAATTAGGGATGTGTTCGTTCAACTGGTTTTGCATTCCAATTCAATTTCAAGCTAAACGTTAGAGGAAAAATTATCAGAAAAACTTCCTCTAGTAAATTTTAGCCATATTTCAACCTAAGTGATAAGCATTTATGTAGAGGAGGAGAAACTGGGGGAAAGTTTCCATGGGGAAATGCTCAACAGAAAGGCCAGTGGCAGAAATTGCTGGAGTACCCATAGGAATATGACCGATGTTCTCAGGGGTGTGACAGGTCAGGCACGGACCTCTTGCTAAACTGAAGTATTTGCTTGCCACCCAGGCTGGTGCTCACCACCCCTAGTCAGAGGTTGTGGATTTAGTGCAGGGCTAGTCACCATACAGCAGAACCTCAAATCAGGAAATTTAGTTCCACCAGATTATGCAGTGACAACAAAAAAGCAGGCTGCTTTGAAAACCAAAAATTCAATTTTAGTGAATTTGAAGTATGACAATTGACTGAAGATTTATCATTTAGACCTTTAAGGGCAGAAAAGAGAGAGTTCCACTTATGAACATTCAATATATTTTTTAAAAATGCATATATTTTTTATGTTACTGTCGCTTCATAGTGGTAATAATCATGCATTTTTGAAAACAGAATTTAAAAGCTCTATACAAATTGCCAGAAACACCAGTGTAACACCTTTCCTGACAAATAGCCACCCTTTTTACAGCAAGAGAAGACTGAGAGAATATGTATAACACACATCCAGCAGTTTAAATCATGCCCAGTGTGGATGGATATTAATTTCAACATGAAAGTGAAGTCACAGAACAGATATGGATGTTCAGAATGGCATAAGCTTTGTGTTGAAACCTGTTCCAAATGAATCACTTCCAAAGAAGAGTAAATAGTTCCTTCGTGCTCATTTAGTACTTGTCTTTCATCAGCAGGTACAGTTAGTCTTGTTAAACAGTCACATTCATTTCACAGTGTTAAGCAAGCCAGACTTGTACTGTAAATGGCCAGGAAGGCAAACCCAGACAACAATAGCCTTCAGATTGTTTTGGAATCAAGAGCTAAAGACTTTGATCTTAGCATTCGCAGTATTTATAGCTGAAAATCTTACCTAAGTTTTGTGACTCAAGTTTCTTCACTCTTACATCTGTCTACTGGAAATTTTGCGCGACACTTACATAAACTGGGGGCACCACCAGCTGGAAATGATTCTTATGCAGAGCTTTTCAGATGCCTTCTGGCACAGAGAAGTGTTATTTCTTTTTTCTACCAGCTCTCAACCTGTTGAACAACCTACACAGTGATTCAAAGATTTAATTGTAACTATATACACAACAGACTAAGTCCAAGAAACAGAGGGTAAATATTTTTATTTAATAGTTTATATCACTTATCCAAATTAGCATTGTTTTTATCTTTGTAGTTACTTTAAATCAGCTTTTAGTTATTTTTCCTTTCAAAGTTTGTTCTAGCTGCAGAAATCATTCACTAAGAAGCCCATGAAGACACCACCAGTAAACACACATATGAGTACCCAAGCACCAGTTTACATTTCTATATTGTAAAGAATACAGCTTTTTTTGAACATTTAAGAGAATTTTAAAATGTTTGCTATCAGAGAAGAAAAACATTTACATCAATACTCCAAAACTTATATATCTGACATGGCTAAAGATGTCTGTATTAAGAAAGTTGTAATTTTCTGTTCTTCTTTATGAGATTCAACTGTTTTATACTCAATCATTTCCTGCCTCGTTGCTAACACAGCTGGCTATACAGGCCCTAACCACTTGTATATTGTAATAATTTATTTAATTGTTCTTATAATAATTCCATAGACCATGTCAGCAGCACATGGACTTTATGATTATCACCAGCCTCCCAAGGAAAATACCAAGCAGCTCCCACATCCAGGCAGTTTAAAACTCTGCTAACAACCCTCCTGAATTATCTGAACAGTTAAATAACTTGTTAGTACAAAACCTAAGACATCTCCAAAACATTGTCAAATTTAAGAAATATTTAGTCATTTATCACCCAAGGAGAAGTATTTCTACTGCTATCCTCAGGGTGAGGAGCAGCTGATGGTCTGCAAAAGGCCCAAATGTTTTGGTCTGCAATCAGGTGCACTGACTTTCAACATTTTTCAGCAAAAAACTTGTGCTTTCAGCAGGTGTTCCATTAAACTTTGCTGGAAAATTGCACAGCAAACTCAGCAGAGCTCTGAAGCATGTTCCTGATGTCTATGTCAGCAGAACACAGAAATGTGCTTACATATTTTGTTGAATCAAAATCTAAATCCTCTGTTTTCTGCCCAGAGCTGGTTTCCTGTAGCTAGCTGAGGAGCCACTTCACCTGTATTGCTCTGCTGGTTTCTCTCAACCTGCACTTAAAGAAATCACTTCTGAAGGAAAGGGAATTTATTTTTTGATGCTCCTCCTTTTTATTTTGTTAAAACATCTGAGAATACAGAGACAACATTGTTACAGATTGGTTGGAGGAATGACAGCTCCACCAGAAACTTCCAAATAACTCTTTCCACCTAATCCACCAAGCAGATAAACAGTTGTAGATTTCGGTACACTCTGTCTTGACATGTTTGTTTTATTACGCTAATAAAGACAGTCTTATATGTTGAGCTATCCATGGCCCTAAAATTGCAGCTCAAAGTTGCTGGTATCAGAGGGATTAGGTCTGTTTTAGGTGGTCTGTTTGGAATTTCTAAGAATTACCAGGAGAGTTTTCATAATACAATGAAATATTTATGCCACTTTAATGAAACCAAAAGATTCCAGGACCACGCTTGAAATGTTATCACATTTAAAATGTTCAACTAGTTTTTCGGGGGGATATTTTCTCATTAATCCAGTTCACATAGTTTGTCACTCGTGTATACACTCCAGGTTTGTTGACTCTGCCACAGCCATCTCCCCAGCTGATAACTCCATAAAGGTAAGAGATTTCATTTTTCTCGCAGGCCAAAGGTCCACCAGAATCTCCCTGTGTTAAAAGTAAGGAAAGATTAAATAATTTGACAGAAAAGAGTTGGAAAAAAAGATTATTTTGGGAAAGTTCCAAACTGAAAGCATTTGCATGTGAGATTTAGTTTTAAAAAATTAATATGGAAGCATTTGTCTGCTGAAATTTTATTGTAGAAAACTTTTTTTAAAAATCATACCTCTTATATAATGGCTTTTTTAAATTTCACATTAAAAAGAAATATCAAAATGTCATATTTTGTTTGAAAGATTTTCTGAAATTCTGCTGGATTCAGACATCTACTGAAGAGCATGATTAATTGGGGTCCCCTTCAGTAGGAGTAAGCAAGTTTTTAAGCTTTATACTGCATTGCATTATAGGCTCTGCACAGATTACATAGCCCATAGAAGGTCTGGAGAGTTTCTTAAAACAGTTTATTATAGCCATCAGAGATCGTTGCACACATACACATAATTTTCCATACGACTGCACAATGCTATAATTTTGTGGTGTACACCCAGTTTTGTATCTATTGAATTTAATGCTACTGAGCATTACCTTGTCATTAAAGCCATAAACTGAAAATAAGGCCAAACTAATGTCTGATGACACACTACAGCAAGGATGAATTGGGAACACTTCTACTTATTTAAAACCTTGCAGATATTCAGGGAAGGGGGTGCTTTTATTATTATTCTTCCTCTGAGAGTGACTTCCTACAGAAATGGAAACGTTTGAAATGAAACAAAAATGCATGACTGGTAAAAGGAGCCACATCTCAGATATCTGGAGCTAAGGATAAATCATTTTTTCCTGTTTAAAAAGAAAATCCTTGAGATTTGCTTTCTAAACAGGAATGCTTTTGAGACCAAAGTAAGTAGGAAAATTGTATTGCCTTCCTATTAGGAGATTTCTTTGATAAATCAGGGACATCTATCTGAGATTAATTTACTTCTCAGAAACTTGCATGTGTCTCCACAACTTAGCTCATTGATTGCAATTTCAGTATCCGTGCACTGATTTAAAAAAAATATAAAGTTTCCAAGAAAATAGCAGAACACACTGTCTACTTGACATTTCTTGGTCTTTAAATATTTTTATACATTACAGATGGTTTATAGATAATTTCATAAGAATATGTTAAGAAAATTCAGAGGTCAGCTACATTTGTTGTGATATTAAGAGGTCTAAACTGTTTTTCCTTAGACCACACTACAAGTTGTCCAACAGGGAAAAAATGAATTGTTGATTCACTAATAATGATGTCATGATTAAAAAAAACCTCTCATCTCTCACCACAACAATTATGAAACCTTTTTCAGAGCCAAAGTGTGTCATAATTCAAAAGGAGACACAAAGTAGTACAGATTTGAGGTCCTTCCATGAAGGATGGAAGTCATGAAACAGTTTCCAATGGATAGATATCCTACACCATTAAAGCCCTTCCACTCTAATAACCTCAGGACATACCTCCTCCAAACTTCACCACTGCTCCCACCTCTTACCCAAGTATCCTTGTTTCATTCAAGCAAGAGGGCTGGGGATTTGGCTTGCCAGTGCATACCTGCCAGCATACCTGCCAACACAGTGCCATCCCTCAGACAGGAGCTGAAGGACCTCCTCTCCAGTGTATAACTACTAGCTTTTATGAAGGTAGGAGGAATATAGAACTTGACATTGAACAGGTTAAAAAATGTGGGAGCAAACAGTGCAGTCACATAAATATCTTTTCTTTAGGAACTTTTCTTTTCTTTTTTTTTTTTTTTTAGGAACCTTTCTTTTCTTTAGGAACACTGTAATGTCAAAAGCAAGCACTGTAACACTGCAACATTTCTTCCAATAATATACATTTATATTCTTCACTTGGAGGTGACTCACAACATTACCTGACAAGCATCAGATTTGCTGTCAAAGTAGCCAGCACAGAACATATTTTCACTTATTTCTGTTCCATAAATTTCAGGGCTTCTGCACTTCTCCTCAGAAATAATTGGAATCAGTGTTTCTTGCAGGACATCCGAGTAACCAGAAATATCTTTAAAAAATTCCCAAACAGGGAAAAAAAAAAAAAGTATTTTTTATAAAATGTGAAGAGCATAACATGGAATCACAATGCAAGATACAATGTATAAACACATTTAACACATCTCAGTTGTGAACCTCTTTAAAAGATAATAATTATTCTAGTGATCAGATTACTTTCTGCTTCTACAGTCAGGTTCCCTGCCCTTTAAAACAGCAGTATTTCAAGTTCAGACATTGACCCACTTTGGGTTCTCTCATTTCTTAGAGACATGGGAACATTTCCCCAGCGCTCCTCTTTCCAGGTGTAATATTAAATCATAAATTATCCAAGGATCCATTACCTCTTTTTGCCTTTAAATTGCACAGTTAGATCAGGATGACATTTGCTCATTCTGTCTTTTACCAAAATGAGGCAGCCAGCTCTCTCATCCTTCTCATCTATCTGCATAGGTCTCTGCTATCTCCACATCAAGGCAACATGGCCAAGATTTATGATCCTGAAATTCCTTATCTCAAAGGATGGGAGAGAAGCAGTATTTCCTTCTGCTCACCTTTCTTAAATTATATTTAAGCATTTCTTAGCCTAAAGTCCCTCAGGCCCTCTCTAGTAGATGTTTCCTAAGTTTTCTGCCTGGTGAAGGTAAAGACCTCCTCCATCATAGACTAGTAAGTTGGCTGTGTTTGCTTTGCAGTCTTTGATATCTACCTTGAGAAACCAGGAGTCGGATTCACTTGACAGTTGGTGGCCCCTACAGCTAAACTGCTTGCTCCAAGCTCCCCTCGTTGTCCATGGAGGTCTAGCTAGAGAACAATTTATCCTAAATAGATACAAATATTTGGTCATGGGAATCATGTTCCAAATTCCAGGGACTACAAAGGAAGTTCAGGATGACTATTTTCAGATGTAAATGCTGTAAATATCCAAAGGCCAGTAAAATGAATCCCAAAATAAGTCCCTTGGAAAATATTTTACAAAACCGTCAGCTGTGTAGCACATCCTTGAGCATTATATTTAGTTATCACCAGGGTTTTCCACAGGTACCAACTTTGTCATTTCACTCACTCTCATGCCTGTGTCCCCATCCAGAAATCTGACATTTGAACTGTTCGGGGAAAATGGTGTCACTGTCCGGCAGGCAGATGGGCTGAACAAACTGAGACTTGACGGCACAACGCTGGCCATTCTTCTTCAGCTTAATCAAAGCTGCAGAACAGAAAATACACCAGGAATAAAGTGACTGTTCCCTTTTTTTAATGGGATTGGCAGCAATGGGTCTCAGATAAAACTTTAATTATCCCCTAAGCCTCTCTTAATTAAGATATTTCAATCAAAGACAGACAGACTCATCTCAACAGCACCTGATTTCACACTAAATTGAAGGCTGAAATATTCAGCTACTCCCCTTGTGGGAATATTTATTTTATGCTGCACTCACTGAGCAGATTTTGCTTCACTGCCTTTGTAGAGAAGAGGGAAGATAGAAAATACACATGCTCCTCCCACCCCGAAGTTAAATAACAGTGACATATCCACAACTTTCAGCTGAAATAAGTGGGATGTGCAAGTGCTCGCTGCTTCTGCAAGTCTGGCCACCTGCCTCATTCCAATTTGATTAAAAAAAAAATAATTACTGCGAGAGCCAGTGTATTTCATGTTCCTTGTTATCACTGAGTTCAGCAAAATTCAAGTTCTCAAAAATCAAGGAAAAGAAAATCAAGCTATTTCAAAACCAAGCTTCTGAAAGCTATCAAGAGTTACACAGCCTACACAACCTTTAGTCTCCCCCCATGAGGCTGAAAACAGTGTAAATATGGAGCTGTGCAGCATCATGAACTCAGGAGTGAACAGAGATGTCAAAAGTAGCAGAAACTTCACTTCCCCTGTAGCAAACCTCCTGTGTTTAGCAGTAGGGCAAGCGAGGGGATGTTGTGTTTGGTGTAACACGGGCAGTGTGCTGGGTTTGGGCACACCACTCAAAGAGGACAGAGCTGAGGTCCTGTGGTTTCACCTATTTAAACTTCCTATCATGGCTTTCAGAACCTGCAGATTTTCTGAGCACAGCTGTGTGGAAAGCAAGAGATCCCACTGAATAATCTTATTTCTATTCTGACTACATCTCTGGCTTTGGTGGAATGTGTAAGCAGTATCTCATGGGTCGAGGAACCCACACAAACCACTCCAACACTCAGCAGCTTGCTCTTCCTCACCTGCCTCCTCTCCCCCTCCAACTCTGCCTGTTTCTGAATCCCCCATACTTCCCAATACTTCCCAACAAACACTTATGCTTGCTTCCTTCTGAAACGCAGTTTCAGCACCAAATAAATCTTCTGCTGCATCAGGAGAAAAAAAAAAAAAATCACTGACAGGGCAGAATGTGCCCACACATCTTTGCCCCCAGTTTCTGCCTGCTTGTTTGTTTGCTTGCAGCGGGGCATGTCTTAGGAACTCCATCTTCAGCCAACCCTAAATTTGGACACTGTGCATGTGAGTCATGCCAAATTTCAGAGCAATCTAAAGAGTCAGGAGATCCCAAAGTACAAACTGTGATTTATACCAAGATATTTCAGAGCAGAACAATACCCCAAATGAAGTTAATTTCTTGGTATGCTCTGACAGAGTTCCCACCAATGCAGGACCTGAATGGTTTTTGCTACATAGTGAAAAATGTTCACCATCTGGGAGCAAAAAAGCCAGTACATTCCCGATCTAAGATATCCCTAGTGCCAGACTATTAAACAGTTTCATAGACAAAGTGCTCATACAGCTTGATACCACAGGGAGACATGCCAGCTTCCATAACAGCAGATCAGAAAATAAGAAGCAAGTTTCTCTTCTATTGTCATTCTGGCTAATACTATAAGGTCAGGCAGAAGGGCATTTAACTTTTGACTGATAAGACAGATGATTTTTAAATCCATCTCCTTATTGTAAAAAATGATTCTTAGTAACAGATTTTTCAGAGCAGATGGGGCTATTATATTCATCTAGTCAGATGCTCTATACAATACAGACAATAAAATTTTACCAAGCAATTCCTGCTTCAAGCCCACAGTTTTGGGTTTGGTTGAAAAAAAATGCCTAATCGCATCAAGACTTGAAGCGATGATGAATCTGCCATACCTCTAGGTAAATTGCTCCAAAGGGTAATTATCATAATTATTTAAAATTTGCAATTTATTTCTCATCTGAATTTGTCTAGCTTTCAGTTGCTGTTATAACTCTGGTAGAACTAAGAACCCTCTGTTCTCAGAAGCCTCTCCTAACATCTGTGATCCTTCCACTATGAAGGCAGCTTTCAACAGATCAGCTAAGGCTGAAACTAAGTCAGCTAAACAGGAAATAAAACTGTAAGAACAAAAATACTCACCAATATCGTGTTCAGTAGGGCTGAACACAGAATACTGAGGATGCAAGATGTATTTCTCTATTTCAAATGTTTGTGTTACGTCAGTTGTTCTATTAAATATATGCTGACCCAGAACTACTGTAATAGTGGATTTTAGAGGACTGTAGTACAAAAGAGAGAACAAGCAATTCTGTGATTAGAAGGACAAATAAAAACCTATTTCCAATGGCTGTGTGCACCATGAACTGTTAATACATGTAAACTGAGGTCCCCACCACACCCATTATTTACCCTCTCATTATGCCTTGATCTGTCACCCAGGCTTCTTACCTACAGTGGGCCAGGAAAAAGATTACTAATGTTATAGGGAGTCCCGTGCTGTGTGGGTCCTGATTAACCTCATTAAAGGCTGTTGCTCTTTGACAGAAGGAAAAGACAAGCCACATGCACTGCTGCCCAGCTGTTGTCTGGCTACAAGCATCTTCAGAGGCTGTAAGCACTTCTTGTTATATGAACTTAACTGGGTCAACCTTGACCAGACTCTGCCAATGAGTAACAAAATAATTAAGGAAGAAATGAGACACCAAAGGACAAGTCAGTGGTGGATATCTCATTTCTCTGGGTGACTAAACTCTTAAAAATATTATAGGTATAGATCAAGATTTTAGAGATGCCTGACAACTCAGGACATCTGACATCTGACAAACTGACAACTCAGTAGCATCTGGGCAGCTTCCACCTAATAACTATCACCACTTCTGTTCTGAGATTAGACTAATCCATGTTTAATCTGTTGTCTAGAATCAAAAGCGTTCTTCTGGTAGAGGAAGGTTTAAAAGCAGACTGATCTAATAGGAAAAAACACACTCAGAATATAGGTTTTGTAATTCACACCATCTTACTGATTGTTTACCACAGTCCTCTCATATCCAGTGTCCTGTGTCAGAGAACCAATAAGAACCAGTACAAAAGTTGTGAAGAACGGGAAAATTGTGAAAAATCAGCAAGAGTTTGGAAAGACAATAAATTCTCTAGCTTTGAAAGCGATTGAACTCAAATTACTCTCTTGCTTTAAAAGCAGTTTAATTTGCACATTCATAAATCTACAATGAATTTAGCCAGTATCTTCAACATGGGGAACTCAGATATTTTGTTATCCAGTGCAGAAATGGAAAATATCTGTCGTGCATCATACACAGATCCAGAGTGGTCAACATCATTCCAAAGTTTCCCTAGTTATAATTCTGTGCATCACCAGCAACTGTCAGATATAAAAGCACTGCAGATTCTCCTCCAGTACTGAACACAAAGCAGCCATCAACAACTAGGGGAGAGAGATTCTGACTAACTGCAGTGCAGAGAGCAGGCAGCTACCCTGCAATAATTACTATGAGTATGGTTAATGAAGCTCAAAATCTGGGGTTTGTTTTGTTGTGCATTTTTTATTTTTTGTTTGTTTGTTTTGTTTGTTGTTGTTTGTTTTGTTTTGTTTTCATCTAGAAAACAAGAAAATGATGAAAAATGCTTCAATCAATATGTAAGGCCAGGATTTTCTCAGTGTTCTTGCAGTAGTATACCGATACCTTTGAAAATCAGATTTGGGGCACGTAAAACAGAGTGGAAGTTTGCTTCCCAGGACAGTATTTAGAAAAGATTTTAAAAGCACTAAATGGTTGCACTGTGATTTAAAGGTGATTCATTCAGGAATAGAAATAAAAAGTGAGAGGCCACAGAAAAGGGAAAAAAAAAAAAAAAAAAGAAAAAATCTATCTAGCTGCATAAGTATCTATTGTCGCCTAGTGGAAAACAGTTGAAATTGTGGCTAACTTAGAGGTACTAAACATACGGAAGAGTGCAAATTACAATGCAGCAATTATGGAAAATCTGTATGTACCAAACCACCAGCTGGAAGTGGGTGGAAATGTCCTGAATAGCTGCCAAAGTTAGTAGCTATTTCACAACATTTGAAAAACAAACGCGTTGTGGATCGAGCTCCAAATGCTTCAGTACAGCATTCACAATGGTATTATTAGCTCTACAAGCTATCAGTGTATGTATTCTGGCATGAGGTTTTCTGTTTCTCTTGGCTTCTTTACTATGCAAAGGAACAATGGGTATGAAATGATGTAATATTTTTACCATCAATGTGATCAAACCAAAATCAGGAAAATCAGCATTTGTAGAAAATTAAATATTTAGAATAAAGTAAGACCATCCTATAGTCAATATTTTCCCCGGTGCTCTGCAGCTGGAGGGGAAAAAAAAAAAAAAAAAAAAAAAAAAAAAAAAAAAAAGGAAAGAATAGAAAAGAAAAGAAAAAGGGAAAAAAAATACACAACCAATTCACCCTTCAAGGAAATATGCTTCAAAAATTTAACAGCAGTTCAGTTCTTCCCTTTGGATTTTTGTAAAGCTCAGCCTACTCTATTTGTGTCAAACAACAGTAATTTATTGCCTCTAATAAATCATTACTTGGCTGTTTCAGCCTTTTTGAACAAAACACAATAATGAGCGTAGTCATCTCTGTTACACCTCAAAGCAGGCATAAACTTGCAAAAAGGTAACTGAGAAGAGAAACACTCCTATCCCCCTGCAGATGCCTGAATGTGCAAGCTCTATTCCATGTCCTCCTGTCCTTACACTCAGCACTACCTTGTTACTTAAGTCAGGTCATTTAGCATTTTTGACACTCTGTAACGAACCAGATATGGGCCTGTGGGACAACAGGACTCCACGCTATTTGTTAGCTTAACTGCACTCAAATTGCCAGCAACTCCCTGTGAAATATTTGCCTTTCGTAATCTCATTTTCTTTCTCACTTGTTTCAGTGCAAGTTTGTCATGATTCACAAGCACACAGTGACAATGAGGAGAAGACCTACTGTCACACTAATGGCACGTGAGTTTACCTGTTAGCAAAGCAGTGTGCTGCTGACACAACCCAGCATGTCTGAATAAGGGTTCCACCACAGAAGCTCTCTCCAATATATATAGCTGCTGTCCAGGGATGAGATCCAGGCAAAGATGAAGAACCCCCAATAATCCTAGGTCTCACAAAACTTCTTTTTTTGTGTCTTCTTCCACATGGTCTTCTGGCAACTGCAAAAGTATCAACCTGGTCTGGAACTGGTGGCTTCCTTTCCCTGCTTTCTAAGATATAAAGGGAAATGGCATCAGACTATAAATCTTGTGATTTCTAAGGACTAGAACTTTTACAGGAGTTTAATTATCATTAAATGTTCACATGCAAATAAAGCTCATTCAGTTCCTCGGGAGAGCTGCAAGACTGAATGTTATGCCTATTCCCAACAGTCTGGCTACACACATACTAGCGTAAATTAACTGTGCCTTAAAGAATTCCTGGACACTGTTTCATTTACCAGTACAGATATAACCTTTAGTGATGGAGGAGGCCCAACACAATGCATAATACATCACATCATCGTGTTCAGATTCTGGAGCTTTGCCATCGCCATTCCAACAGCAAGGACTAGTATGTTTGTATTAATGTCGTCAATCAAATGTATTGGAACCATAAATGGAGAATAAAAGAACCACTTTATAAATTGACTTCAGATTAAATCTCTGTTCTAAAGGTCAGCTTGAACATTAGCAAGAATTTGATAGAGCTTTAATATTAACAACTGTTTAATTTAGAGGAGAAACAGAATTTTTAGTTTTCAGAATTAAATACTGTGTCATATGTCTTCTATTTGCTCATAGAGGCTCATTCACCTCTCTGAGCCTACTTCACATTTGTAACAAAGCATCATTTATTTCTGATGTCTTGCATGTTCTAGCAGAAATTCTGTTCATATCAGGATGACTGCAGTGGAAAGCAGTAGTGTGACACTGCTTATATACACTATTGTAGGGCAAAAATCACAGATTGTATCACAACTCCAAAAAAAATGCAAAATAAACTTGTTTTCATTGGATTTACTGCAAACAGTAAAATATTCTACACTCCTTGGAACAGTAGGACATTCAAAATTATATAATGAAAGCTTGTTCTAGTATCAATAACCCTTTCTTCATTAATTCATGACATGGATTTTAAGAGAACTTCTACATACCACAAGATGGAATTTTACAATAATCCCAAGACAAACTGTTGTCCTTCATGATGTAACACCATGGCTTCTCATCTTCATCTGGATTTCTAATTAATTATGGGGAGAAAAAATTGCAAGAATTAACCACAGTGTTGTTCCAAGCTGCCTGGACGTTTTCTGCATTTTCCTCTTGTACCATGCAGAGGACAGAACTCTTGGGTTTGAGCCATCTAATGAAGTGCTGAAACACCTGCTAACTCTTAAATGGGTTAGTAGCCTTTCAGTAGGGTTCTTTATGTTTAAAGCTAGTCAAAAATCAAGTTCTTTAGGAACTAAAATACAGCCACATGACTAAACATCTGTAGAATTTGCCTACAAGTATTCGGATGCATGAGCATATTCACTTGGTTTAAATACAGCCCACACTGAAGTGCTTCAACAGATATCAGCGCAGCTATTTTCAGGACTAAGTCCCATGGGAGAGATTCCTTTTTTTAGATGAATTTTAAAGCAAGGAAATTCCACCACAGGTAGATTCATAGAAAATCCATAACAAGAATAGCTAGCAAAAACGAATTTGAGATGCTCAAGTTCACATTCCCTGGAGAGAGTCTGAGGAAATGAAAGAACTACCTCGAGAAAATACTATGCTTCTCAAAAAGAAAGGGGGGGGAGAGAGAGATATCACAGTCAATTTAGTCCTTTTTTACTCTGATGTTAAACAGATTTGGGGTAGATTCCACTAGGATTTCTCCATTGTGCCACATAATTGTCTTTATCAATGATCAATGTTGCATAAGTAACCAGAAAGTTGTCCAATTTACTCCTCCAAGAATGTAGTGAAACTTTGAAGACCCAGAAAGATCTTTAGTAGGCCAAGAAAAATAGACAAGATAATTCAGGGCTCTGGATAAATCATAATTCTAATTTCAGTTGGATTTATCAAAAGCATTATCTATTATTTCAAGATTCTTCAATATTTTTTTTCTTTTTAACCTGACTGCTATTCAAAAAAAGATTAAAGCACTTTCAAATTTTCAGAACCGAAGAAGCAACACAGGTTGAGTCATCTTCCGCCAACAGTGTTTCTAAATTAGACTATTTGAAGAAGAAGATATCTGCAGGATTATATAGTGCAGCAGAGATATCCCAAGAAATTATAACAAGCTGACAAAAAAAGTGAAAAGCTTTTTTCTCAGCTCTACAGAACATGAACACATCAGCTCCTACACCATTTTATTCTTTGCATTTCAAATCTGCAAGTGAATATTGTGCTTAAATGATGCAAATTGAAGGGATCAGGATTTATCAAAGCACAAAATAAATGCCAAATAAATTGCCATGATGTGCTAGGACACCATAAATCTCATACTTAAGTACTTGAATAAGGACCAAGCCTTGGAAAGCAAGCCAATTTGGATTAAGGGAGGGTTTAGGAACTAGTTATTAATCTGTTTTAGATAGAGAAGAGATACTTTGAGCATGCATACATGCTTTTTATCACCAAACAGATCAGGAAGTGCAGTGCATTCCAATCTTCCTGAAATACTTGTCTAACTTCCATTCAAAAAATTAATTAAAAAAAAAAAAAAAATCCTAGAAATCAACCAGCAATTTACGGCTATGCATCTAAAGTTTGGTGTTTCTTCCTTTTGCTCAGCTCCAGAATTCTATCTAAATTGAAACATTTATTTTACTTATGGATAGCCATTGGTCTCATGAAGAAATCAGACAGGGGAACATAACATGACTGAGTAGAAAGCCTATATACCACAAATATTTTCATTATAGATGAACACAAAACCTGAGCAGAAATTTAGTTTATTATACATATGGTTCAATCAAAATTGAAATGCCAAAATTTTACTTTGCAGTAATTTCTCTTTGGAAGAAATATAAGAATTTTGACATCTCATTTCAGCATTATTGAAGTACAGCAACTTTGATTTTTTTTCCATTTTCAAATAACCTTTCACTCTTAAAAATGTTTTCCTTTATATTAAATATTTCACAATTTAAACATTGAAATATAGGTTAACCATTTCAGTTTGAATAGTGCATTTTTATCTCCTTTTGGATAATTATGAACAATCTCAAAATTTTTGCACTATCATTTGAATGATAGTCTCATTTGAAAAAAAAAAAATCGCAGGAGAAAAAGAACCAGGATTTTCCAACATGAGGTTGTGTCTAAGCTTCTCTTGGCAGACCCAAGTTTTGATCTAGCCTATCCACCAGATCCTATCTTCTGCAGACTTACACCTCTTGTTTCAGCCTGCTAAGTCAGTCCAAGAGAAGGTGCCATCTGCTTTGACATTCATGTCCTTTCTCCCTTCCAAATGTGTTCCCACAATACATCCACCTTGTGGTTTAGAAATACAGGACAAACGAGAACCTTCCTCACCTGCAGTAAGAGAAGGGCCCCAAGCCTAGCTGTACTGCTTCCTCAACACCGTTGATATGAAGCTCTTGGTAGAGTAAGTCTGAGTTCCAGGGCAAGCAGCTGTGTCCAGAAACAGTCATGTTGTTGGTGCCTCTGTACCCTGTGCCATTGCCACGATAGCACATTTGGAAAGGAGCTGGCAAAGCATAGGAGACTGGTCAGGATTCAGTGCTAATTACCTGTTAAACACTTATTTCACATCTGAAATCCTAAAGGAGAATGAATGGTCCCAACTCTGCAGTGTCTTTCATCTTTCCCAGGAATTTATTATATCAAATGAGGATTTTTACTCTTATTTTAAAAAAAGCATTTAAAACTTCCATGTAAGGAGAGTTGTGAGTTAGCCTCATTTTACATGTGCACAACAACTATTAAACAGGCAGAGAATTAGACCTAAGATTTTTGCTGTGTACGGAGGATTTTAGTCAGCAATCTGCAGTGAAGTCAGCAATATGGCTGGGATTCATCCTGTCTAATTTTAGACACAGCTGAGCTCATCACTGGAGACTCCCATTTCAGTCAATTAAGAGAAACAGGCACTTCTAGCACCAAACTTATCTAGCTTGTTTGAGGTGACTTTTCTGAGATGTGATTAGTCTTGATGTATGCTCTTGGCTATGTTGACTGAATCTCCATTGAAAATAAAGGGAGCTTAAGTCAACCAGTTCAGATAGAGACATCTGTGTTGTAAATTAGTGAAAACAATCCTGCTCTGCCAGAAAGTGCTTAAAAGTGCTTAAAAGATTTTGTAAAATATTTCTTTTTTGGCCTCGTACATGCCCATACATATACGTACCAAACCCATACATATTATACACATATATATGTAGACACATATTGGAAAAATATCAATTTTACAAAAATGAAAACAGCAGTTTGAATTTTCATATTCTAACTCCATTCCTTTGTCACCTGAACATGAGTTATTTCTTCAGATAGGTCTGACACGTACTTGTTCTATGACCTGTGTACTGCCAAGGTCTACGAACAGCACGTACCAGCACTATGGCTGAAAAGCATATGGGGATGCATTTGTATACAAATAGCTACACTGAGCAGAAAGTCTACACTTCAAAACATGGCTCAGAGTATCCCAAAGGAAACACAAAACCATCCAATGTACAAAGAGTATTAATTGTGATCAAGCCTCAGAGGGTTTCTTAGCCCAGCCATGCCAGTATGACTTATCCCTGACATCTGCAAGGCTAGTGGAATCTTCTTGTAAACATGCTGAAATATATAGCATCACAATACTGCCTGAGTGTTGAAAAACACATTATGAGGATGATCAATCACACTGCACAGTGTGAACAACTATTGCCAAAGATCTGTTTATTTTGACCGAATAAGGTGACACGTGAACTGGCACACGCAACCAGCACCGAAACAGTGAATTGCCGCAGTGAACTGCTGATGTCAATTATCCTTACAAGTCTTCAGTGTAGCAACAGACCTCAAAACCACAAGCAAGCATATGGCATAAATATGGGAGCTGGAGGTCAAAAAGTTTGGTGGAAGAATGTAACATGAGTCAGCACAGAAATAGTTGGCAAAATTGTCTTTCCAGCTTGGCCTAACAAAAGCACCTGAGATGGCGAGCCTACGTTTCCTCCTCCCACCCACCCCTTAAATCAAGCTCCCTTTATTTCAATAACAGGGGAATATAACATTCAATCAAACAAATCTTTTAACAGCCATAATCTCAGAGCTCACGGGAAAGATTTTTGTCTTCCATTTGCATTGTTAGCAATAGTACCCATTTCTTGGCGACCTGCCGTTTATTTTCTGGGCAAGTTGCAAGTTAAGCTGCTTTATTTGCCTGAAACAGTGTCATGAAAATACTACCATCATGCTGCATGCAAAAATCTTCCATTTATCCAAGGAAATGCCAGGTGCTGTTTTTATTTGTGGTGTATTTATTACATTCAGAAATGATTTAGAGTTGCCTGATTTTATGAGGATGAAAGAAGATTCTGTTTCAGTGCAGAACTGGGGCCATATTCTCCAACACCAATGGTTTGGACATCTTGCAGATGGTGTTTACAAGTTGCGCTCAACCTTGTCAGGCTTAAAATCCAATGCATCTATGTATCTGCATGTCTGCCAGTCATTGCTAAAGCTGCCAGAAAATTATAACTGGAAGAATTTGGCCCCTTTCTAAATCATCCCTCATGTTTCCTCCTCTAAGAAGTTTGGATTACATATTGCACTTGTTGAGAGGAACAGTAATATCTCTCAGACACTTTTTCTTTGGTTTTGGTTTTCTAAGGGGTATTTTTGGCACAGGAGTAAAGTAATTTAATCTCACATCTTGCGGAGAAGCATCTAAATTAACAGAGTTGCTGTTTCCTTGCATTACTGGCTTACATTACCACCATGGCACCCCCATCACAGCTCATTATGTATCTAAAGCCACTAAGAAGTATACGCAAAGTCTAATACATTTTATACCTATAATTCAGGAAAAAAAGTTCTCAGAAATGTGTTCTGGAATGAATGTAGTCTTATAGATCTTTGGTTTCTAATAGTCTTTTTTGAACTAGAACTGAAAAATCTCCTTTTGCCTCTGTCAGAAGCAGTGTGTAGGTGGTCTGCTTTCAGCAGTTCTTAATGGATTTCTCTGACTGGGAGTTATTCCTTCTGAATGCTTTATAGCTTCTGCAGCTTCCCATATCTCTGAAATGTATTTATTTTCCTATGTGGAAGAAAGTAACGGAGGGCATGATATACGTATTTTTCTTGTTCATTCACTTTCCTGCAGTACTGCAAATCAGCCTTGGAGTAGAAGTGGCCTGAAGCTTCAGATGAAGTTTCATCTGAAACTTCAGTTTGATGAAAATGTAGATCCAATTTATTCTGCGGACCCATACCGCTATCATCACTGTTCATTTTCAGGAAAAAAAAAAAAAATCATTAAAATTCTAAAATAATTTCTTGTTATATTTTGAAAATCCAAGAGGTTTAAATAACTCACATAAAACATTCTTATTGTGTTATTGTGGCATGTTTTATCAGCACGTCACACCAATTCATTGATTTTTTAGTTTTCCAATAAAAAGCAGTTTCAGGTCTTAAAATTAAAAGCAACCAAAAAGAGCAGTTATCCAACCAGTTCTAATTGATAACTTCCTGAAAACATTTAACAAGACCTTTTTATCACCAGACCTTGTATCAGGTTCTGTAGTTACATACCTGAATATTTTATGAGTTTCTTTTGGAAGTCTTTCTGTTGAAAACAACATAACTTTCATATTTCTTCCCAAATATCTCATCACGATTTTCCTAATGTTTTTGAGCTTTTACTTTATTTTTCTTTCAGATATGCATATCTTGTTTCATTCTGCCAATATTTTTTTTTCCTCTGATGGTCCTAATCCTGGGGCAGGATAGCTTTAAGTAACCGTTTCATCCAGTAATGCTTTGTTTTATCCATGAGCAACCTATAATGCTTTTATCAAATACAATGTGAGATGAGTTTCTTTTTTTTGTATTGTTCTATGTGAGCGCATGGCAGGAAGGGAGAGAGGTAAGAGGACAAGGCTGAAGTCCCCTCTCTGCTTAAACTTGCCCTTACAAGATGTCTTTTCTTGTGTCTTAAATATCAATTATCCAGATAGAAGAGATCTTTAGAAAATCATAGAAAAGCAAAACCTTGGTAGAATTAGGAGAACATCCTCAGAGGTTTCCAGGAGCAAATGCCCACTACTGTGTAAGTGTCTCAGGAAGCCCCGGAGCCAAATGCATGCCCTACTATCCCTGTGCTGGGCATAGCGAGCACTTTGGCACTCACTAGACAGTAAATTGTTTGCAAGACAGGGCATTCATACCTGTCTGAAAACTTTCTAGTGCGTCTATCAATTTATATTTACATGTCATGTTTCATCTATTAACAATGAAGATGAATAGCAATGAACGATGAAGTTTTATGCCTCAGTATAAATTTATTGCTTATACTGCCTCAGCACTGTTGCTTCCCAAGGAGTCCTTTACAGTCAAGTTTCATTTCAATATGAGCTCAGATTCATTGGAAGGGCTTGTCTTTTCTTGATCCACCTAGAGGTTCCTCAGTCTCCTTTCCTGGGTAGCTGTGAGTTCCCAGGATAAATGAATGTGTAACATAAAGGAGTCTCCAGCATTTGTACAGATTGCTCCTATAGGCATTTTGCTTCCTTGTATAAAAATCTGAAGAATTCTCGGGTGTTTTGAGAGCAACAAGGCAGACTTGGCTGGATAAAGTATAGCAAACACCATGCTGAGATCTATGAAGGACGTATTAACCTGGCATTGCTCTTCATCATCCTCCCAAAAGAAAATCTGCTTCTTCTTCAGAACAAACTCTCCCTCCCTGTTCCACTGAAAATCTCCGTAAATAACTAAGAAGGTGCCAGGTGGGCACAGAAAGCAGTTGCCATCTTTTTCACACTATCATGAAGAGAATATGAAGTCTAAGGCACAGAGGCAGCAGCCCCAGGACTAGGCTGTCCCTGGCTTCAAGCAGTCTGCTTCATATTGCCATGCACTAATCCCTGTCTCCGAAAGTAAGAATAATAACAACTACTGTCATTTTCAGAGTTTGCAAATTAATGAATATAAACCATAACAGAAATATAAGGGGATGTATATTTCTGTGTAATTCTATCACATATTTATAATATTTACCTAGATCTCAATATTTCTATTTGGGCTTATGATTTAATACAACAGAAAATAACACATAACAAATTTATAACAAATAATCGGTTCATATTATGAACCAGCTTTCCAGTTTGTTGAATAGCAATAAAACCTCCAGTCTGACAGCACCTAACACTGAAATAAATCCCCACTGAAACCACAGCCTTATTATGAAACACAAAAACAATCTCTCTGAGCCAAAAATGATGCAGCAATGTAGGAAAATTGGCATCCCTTTGTAATGAATTAAATTTAATAGAAACTTACCATGTGAAACAAGAATGAATTTAGGACTGGAAAAACAGTGATTTATATAGCACAAAAGATCTTTTTAAGTTGCATCCTAACTTAAGGATTGCACACACCATTCACTGCAGCTGGACTTATTGTTTAACATATTTGTCTTTCAACTTATCTTTGTAATCTTGCACTTGCAAATACTTAAATCAGCTGAGATAAAACTGAAGGGTTTTTATTTTATTTTAATAAAAAGTAATGTATAAATCTACCTTCTGAGTAAATTGAGTCTTTCTGTATAAAGGTTTAAATTACTCTATACACTCTGGACAGAAAAAGACGTTCTGGCACTTAATGATGGCCAGTAGACGAGCACTTGCTCATTAAAGAGCAAGCAATAAGAGGGGGTTCTCTGAAGCACCTGAAGCATGCAGAGTGGCCTGGTAGGAGAAAGAAAACAATAGGAGAGGCAAACACTGTAGTGGATATTCTAAGTGGAACTTCTGAGTTCTACCACAAGTCTGCATCTTCCTGCATCTCACTACATCCCCCTTAACCACCTATCATAAGAGTAAGGACTAAGCAGCTGCTTCATATTATCAGCTGCTAATATTAATGATATTATTTTATACTAGGATTATGACAAAGACTAATCAACTAAAAAGGCACCAATGCAGGCACACAGAAGGTACCATAGAAATTTCAGTGCCCACCAACATCTGAAAAATACATTTATTTGTAAAAAATAAAGTTTTCTTTTGATCTCCAACCTACTCCTGTCTCCTCAGAAGTTTTTGTCTAGTCCTAGTCCTTATCATTTGATCTTCATAAAGTTAATCTTTGCAAGACACCATACCACAGATAGCATAGCTCATTAGCTTTCTCCTCTGTAGCCCAGATTTGTTATGCCCACTGTAAATGACTGACACACAGCCTGTATGCAAATGGTGCTCCCTTCTTTGCTTGTGTTTTCCTCTATAAAAGCCAAAATCTTTATTATAATTCCTAACTCTGTAAAGAAACCAGAGATATCAGAGTAGCCTCTCTATCTCCACTCACATTCATCATCTCCATAAACAGTGCCTAATGAACATTGCTTTGTGAAGCCACAGTTGTCACCAGTCTCCTGTCCACCATCTGTTATATATCCTAGTGCAGTGAATCAGAGGTGCGTTTTCAGCTGATAATGACATGTTCATGTACTTCATCTTCCAGTTCCTCCTACCATTTACCGTTTCAGATCTTAGCCTACCAGACCTAGTTTTTCTCCATGAAACTAGCTCCAGCAGCCTTTTTGGAAATAATTCAAAATCTGGTAAAAATCCAAGCCACCTTTACTGCACCAGTACTTTCTGCAACAGTACCCTAGGCGTCCTCTTCATTATCCTTGCCTTTATAAACCTTGCCCTAACCTTGCACAACCTCCTAGGGAACCCATAAACTTTATGCTTGCAAACCATCTAGTCACTTCTCCAAACCATATCAAACCATAATGATGCTATAGAATGCCATTGGTAAACATAAAAAGTTTTCATTATCTTCTCGCTATCTTCTTCAGAAGGAAAGATTTAAAACTTTCCCTCCAGCCTCCAGAGCTAGATTTCCTTTACGAAAGTACCTTTTTTAGCAGAAAACTGCAAACACACTATGTCAGTAAAACAGCCACTAAGAGGGTGGGTTTGCTGTCTTTTTCTTTTTCTTTTTTTTTTTCAACTTCTTTTATTAACTCAAACACCCCCAGTTACTCAAAGATGTGGCCAAGAGTTTTTCTTGTATATAATTATATATTCATCTATTCTGTCATTTTACTTTTCTAAAATTCTTCAACCTACTTCTGACATAAACCAACACATCTCCTTATATAACCATAAACCTTCCACAATTAGCATTCCAACTCATACTTGCTTTAAAGCTATGTTGTCCCTCTAATTCCATTACCAATAGCCTACAGGGGAAAAAAAAATAAAAAGGAAACGAAAAAAAGAAAAAGAAAAGAAAAACCATCACCACTGGAAAACATAAGGGGTTTTCAGAAATACCCTCAACAACCCCATGCTTTACCATGACCAAACTACTAGCAAACGCTATTTCTGATTTTTTAATACACAGCTACCTAAATTTTGTAAATAGTTCCACAAGAACAGACCCTGAATTATTGCTAAATCCTAATACCACAATAACAGAAACAGAAATAAACCCCAGCTAGCCATCAAAACCATCGTACCACCTAATGCACCCCAAAAATCTAGTTAAAAGTTAACAAACCATTGGCATATGTAGTACGAAACCCACCTCAGTTATCCACGTATGACTGCAAACTATTTCTCTGCTCAGTGTCAGCAAAACAAAGTCATCTGCAGATGACTTTTTGTGGAAGTGTTTCAGGAAAAGGCTTGGCAAATAGTTAGAGGATAAAGATACACCACTAACATTCACCAATAAATTGAGAATACATTTGAAAATTCCATTGAGACCACGAAACTAACTAGCAACCCAAACCCCAAAACAATACTAAAGCAAGCACTCCACAGTCAGAAGGAACTGTTTTTATTGCAGAAAGGAAGCCAAATATACACCAGTTCCTACTTGCACTTCAACTAAGGCCTGCAGTATGAATACAATGGTGCTTTTTCGACCCCAAAAGCCTAAAGGCACCAATTTCTTAAAAATAAATAAATAAATAAATCTATGTCTCTTTCCTTCACCTTCCAAGTCCCTTTAATATCTGCATAAATGCCAAGTATAAATGATTAATCTGTCGTCTGTTCAAGTTGTTCCTCATTCTTTGTGTCCCTTAGTATTCAGGGAACATTTCTACCACAGCTTCTCTTGGTTCAAAGAAATTTGAAATATCAAAGTAATTTTACAATTACATCTTCATTACTGTTTGTCATGAGTTATTGCCTCCAATGAAGTTAAACATTTCTCAAGTTAAACATCTCCCTCAGCATCTTCACAATTCCCTCCCTTCTCCCCTACTCTCTATGCCAGATTGGGCCACAGATAAAGTATCACCTTTACATGCCTCTTAGTTTTCATTTCTTTCTCACCTTTATTACTGCCAAAGTGCTGACTCTGAACCCTTTTTGCGACTTTCTCTGTACAGTAAGATGAGCATTGCTACTCTTGGTTGGATAATTAATTCTGAATTTTCACTTAAAGCTTGGATTCAGAGCTCCCTCATCAAGAGCTCTGTCTCCAAAGTGAACACAGTTACTCTTTATACAAAATCTTGTTTGTGTTTCTTTTTTTTTAATTTACAAATACATATGTAAGTGCAATTATTATGAATTAAGCTTAATTAAAAGTGTATACCTGCATAATTTTAAACAGCATCTGTTTGGGGAGGGACTTTTTAGTGTTGTAATCTATTTTCCTTTCCAAAAATCTTATGCAGAAACTGTGTTAGAACATTTTTTAAATGTCAGGTCTTTCTTTAATAATGATGGATTCTTCTTTAGGGGTTAGAAAATAAATTATTATTACCAAAAAAATAGAAATCTATATTAGAAACTGTCTTTTGTATATAGATCCCCTTTGTTATAGACATGTCCTATGTTACATTTGTCACCACCCATACTTTTTTTTAATCCATCTCACAATTTGCCAAGAACTGCATGGCCATTATGAGAATAGCTTGGCAATATCTGTAATGATTGTTTGCAAGAAAATGATAAAAATTGTCAAAAATGATTTTAAGCTGTGATCAAGACCCCATAGTCTGAAAAAGAGACCATCAACGGACAGATAAATAGGTATCTGCAAAGTTACAATTATTCTGTTACTCACAGTACAAAGTGGGGGGAAATGAAATTATCAGGGAGTAGGTTTTAAGCTAACAATAGAAAATACTGTTTCTCTTCACATCTATTTAAATTCTGGAACTTCTTGTCATGGCATGCTCTGAAAGGTGAAATCATAAAGTTCTATAAAGTTCAGACAAATTCAGTGGAAAACAAGTAAAGGTCTATCAAATATGAACATCCAGTGGTCTGCTGAGAAATTCCTCAGACCAGAAGTATTTCTCTGTAATTTCCTGCTAGTAGCGCTACTCCTCAATTATCCTCTACTTTACCAGTACTCAAGGCACAACAGTACTCAGATTTGTGATCTCACCCCGGATAACACTGCATTTATTTATATTTGTGAGTATGATGTTAAGACAAATTAGCTGATTTTCTATTAGAAATACATGAAGATTGGTTATTTTTTGTAGAAGTCAAGGGCAGATCACAGAGATCTCAATCACATCACAGCCCAATAACATTTGGGGGTACTTATCGTCCATTAAATAGTTTTGTTTTTGTTTTCCTTCATTCTTTCCTTCCTTCCTTTTTTTTAAGGCATCTTTACATCACAACTTGGTTTTAAAGTTGCCTCCACAAATGAACAATTTAGAATAAAGTAAATTTTATAGACACTGGGATGGGGACACTGCAACTTTCTCTAAATCAAGCATTATAACCAGAGGCTACTGAGATTAAAGAGTAACCAACCTCCCAACTCAGTCCTGTGAGACAAAGGAAACTACAAGACTGTAAAAAAAAAAAAAAAAAAAAAAAAAAAAAAAAAAAAAAAAACAAGCCAGCTGTGCTCACAGCAACAAATTGAAGGTTTGAAGAATAAATTAATCCAACACATATTTAGAAATCTGTTCCTTGTGCTGTGAGATCACAAACTCCCTGTGCTTTCACCAAAATACCATTGCACTTGAGTGGTGGCACTATCAGGTCAGTAGACTCCAGAACTAATTTATTTGCATTAATTTAGAATGACTAAATCCTGGCAAAGAGGCTTCTTTTTTTTTTTTTTTTTTTTTTTTTTTTTCATTTTTGTACTTCTTTGTAAGCCCTTGACACATAAACACAATCCTTCAGTACCCGTTTTGTGTGGGGGTGTTAGGCAGCTGAATGCAGATGGATTGTAAGCATCTAAAGCCATTTGTTTAGCAAACCAAATGTTTGCTTTTATTATTTTCAAGTAATCAAGAGCACCTGCTTATTTCTTGTTCTGAGCCAGTCTAACAGAAAACCAGTATTACAGCTACAACACTGCCATCCTGACATTCCCAATCCCAGACATGCTTGGCGGATGTTTACATACAGCATTGCAGCTCTGGGCATGGGAAGTTGATAACTAAATAGGAATTTGGAAAGTGTTTTCATGTGAAGCAGTGTGCAGTCCTCCCCAGGATATTAGGTTGCAAATGCACTGTATACATGCAGTCCTGCCACCCAAATCCATGGAGCAGCAAAGCCCAGGAAAAATCTCACTGGGGCAATAGAAGGACAAAAACAGAGCTACAGTGAGCTACTTCCAAGAGTCACAAACTTGTTTCACATGATTAATCAGGTATCTGGTAAATGAAGGTTCAGGACCAGTTCATAAACCATTCAATTTGCCAATTCTTTCCTGATATCTGTTATTCTAGCTGTACTGCCAGTCTCCCAAGTAGATTTTTTCCAGTTTGAATAGATGGCTGCACAATTTGTTAACCCCCAGAATAACAGAGAAGATTACCAGATACCAACTTATATATTAGTGCTCTCATTTTTTGTTTATTTTTTAACTCAAGCACTCAATCAGACCAAATAGGTGCCCACCGTATCTTCCAGAAGCCTTATCTTCGATTTTGATGAAATCTAGATCAAAGTCTTGGGGTTTATGTACTGAAAGCCACAGCCAATGAGTCAGTTGGAATCACAGGCTGGTATGAGTGCAGGTGTATTATAAATTATGCCTAATATATTTGGTATTTAAAAAGCAGCCACTGATACAACTTAAGATTTAGTGTTCAGGTGAGCTTTACAAAGAGATGTAACCCTTGCAGTGAGAAATGTTAAATCTTCTGCAGTGAAGTTATACCAAAAACAATGCAGCAACAAATAAGAAGCAGCAGAGAGCTAGCACACAGACACCAAAGGGCAGATTTCTCTTCCCTGACCCACCAGTACAAGTAAGAATTTTTTAGGTAAGCTGTACAGAGCTAAATGTGATATTAATTTGAAGTACAAAATAATCCAAACAAAGGGTGTACATTTATCTCTGTCTACATCTCACAACAACCTCGTGCTACCAAATATAGCCAGCTGCTAGCTTTTGTTAGAGCACAACTCCTTATTTCATGAGGGGACAGCACAAGATGCTTGAATCCATGGGGAAGCATTTGTATTGGGTAACAGCTCTGTGACTCTGACCCTACAAAATGGGTACATGCACTTAGTTTTATGGACATGAGTAATTAGATTAAAACTTCTGTGTTTAATTTTCCATAAAGTTAAGGACATGAACAAATATTTTTAGAAGCAGTGTTTCAGTGAAGAAGAGTGTGTCACGTTCTACACTGGAGGAATACATTAAAAATTGTTTGTGAAGTTCTACATTACTGTTCTGTTATTACAAGAAATGTCTGCAAAGGTAAAATACAACAAAGAGGTAAAAAATCCCTACGCTTAATACATACATGAAAATTCCAACTTCCCTGCCCGCCAGAACATTGTTATACTTACCAATATTGCAATATTTTCCTACAAAATTTCTTTTGCAATCACATACGATTTCCCCACTGGAGGTAATCATTTTACATTCTCCACCATTCATGCAAGGATCACGAACACAACCTACAAGCAGAAGACAAAGATTAAATCAAAGATACAAGCAATTCAAGAGAATCCGTCCATTTTACCTTAATTTAGTACATCTTCTTCCTGCATATATATTTTGAGGAAGATTTTCCTTTTTACTCATCTCAGACCTACACCTGATATGAATTGAAGAAAAAGAAACTACGCTGATTTCTGCCCACTGAGGTCTGTCTCATTGCTTTCACTTGTATTGGATAATGTCAGCATAGCTATTGAAAAATATTATTAATGAACAATAGATAAAAGGGGGTGGTGATTGTTATTACCAGTGGTGATGATGTTGGCATTAGCATTTTGTTCTGTACAGAGGGTTCTGCCAATTCCAAGTTTGCCACAGAGCTGTGTTGAAATTTGTAATGAGGTATCTAGCAGGAAGCTCAGCCAAATATTTAGGGTGTCCAACGAGGAAATATGAAGTCCTATTAAATTTACAAGCTCTCCCAAGGACTCCCATTGTCCTAGAAAGCCACCAACTCTCTCCATATGTCAATTTCCACTTCTGTAAGGTGGAAATAAAAGCACCTAGTTACTTCAAAGGGCTTCTGTGAAGCTTACTTGGTACTCTAAGTTATTTGGTAGTCTAGGGGGGTGGATCCAGTCAGCCAGACTGAATAACACAATAGCCATACTGGAGCATACACACAGAGGTAAGGCATACTTTTGCTTCCCACCATCTATCCTTTCAAAAGGGAGGTGCCATGATGGCTTCATCAGATAGGTGACAACCTGGAGCACATGCCCTGCAGCTAGTTGGATAACTCTGTCTGGCACCTGGGTGCCCAAAACAAGGTGGAGGCTTCACAACTTAAGCATCACCCTGGTTGGAAATGAGTATGTTGAGCCTAAAGTCATGGGGACTCTGGGTTCGATGCAGGGCAATGGGATCCTGGAGGCAAGTAGTTAACACACTGGGATAGGCTTGGGAAGAAATCTCAGAGGAAACAGTAACTTCAAGTAATTGTAGGTGTGCAGGGAAAGAGTAGAGGAGGGTGTGTCTCTCAGGCACATTACAGCTTTGGAAGAGAGAAAAGTCAGAAATTTCAGCACTTCTACTGTATCATCTGCTGCATATTCCTACGCACTGCAGTTCAGGATTGAATCTCCGTCAAGGACAGCACTAAGGCTTGTCACTAAAATTCAGCTTAATTCATTTAATAAAGATGGACACACTAAAGTGATTCCCTGGGTCAGCATTACTGCTCACACATGGGAGGATATGGCCCTCTTGGGGAGGGCACGTGAGCTGCAATAGCAGCCTGGCTCTGGTAACACCACTCAGACCCTGATACCCTTACTATCATTTATCCCCCATGCTGGTCAAGAGCTGCAATAAAAAAGTGTGCTTACGTTCATGTTTGATACTCTGGCACTCAATCTCGCCATCCACACATGTGCACTGCTCCACAGCTCCTTGTTGGACTCTTGACCAGGTCATGCCCACATCAAAGTACTCATAGAGACTGTTGTCAAAACATTTCCCTAAAACACAGTTTAAAAAACATCACAGGCTTTCTGAGATTATTTCTTGCAGGAGGCGGCACCACATACCCTTTCTCCCTTTTTTTCTTGTTGAATTGATGTATGTTTGTTGACAGCTGGTGCTTCTCAAAGAAGCCAGCCTCCAAGGTGTGGCTGCGCTAAGCCACAGCTCTAAGGACCTCAAGGCAGAGGTGGCTTTCTCCTAAAGCTCAGTTAACATGGCAGCATCATTTCAGCCCTCCCAAAAGTTCAGTCAGCAAATACAAAAAATAAAATCAGTGATGTATTGCTGTGTCTGTCACACTTTATGGTGTCAGTCACAGGCAATGGGTTGCGCTGGAGATGGTGGAGCACCAACACTGAAAAGGGCATCCTTGCTTATGGTGGGAGACAGTCTAGAGCTTCAGGAAAAAGCCTTTATTAAACAACAGCAAGTGTACCTGAAAGCCCTTGTAAAAGCCAAATTCCTCCCTTGACATGCAGTAAATTGGGAGTGACACCACCACAAAACTGGAGAAATGACCCAAGCAAAGTTCTTCGGCTTGAATCTCCTCCACCTTTGGAAATGACTCCCCTGAAGGTGGAGAAGCTGTACAGGTGGAAGGCTGACATCATAGGAGAAGCTGAAATGGCCCCGTGTCTGCATATGCACAAGCAGTAAGGCGTCACCTGAAATGCTGCTGCTTTTTCATGTCTCCCTGCCCTACCTACTAGATGGTATTATTAGTCTTCTCCAAACATGTAAGTGATATTTAAATCTTAAAAACAGCAAAGGGAGGGGAAGAGGCTCTTTGTGTTTCCCATAACTTAATATCTTACTGGCTCAGAGCATGCTTGGATTTACAACTGTATAATCAAGCTATTTTCAGCTGTCCTGTCACTAATGGATTGTCTGTCATAACCATTTGGAAATCCGCCTACACAAACATCCATGCTGCAGTGGTCTCTCCCATCACAACAACACTACCTTTTCATTAAGCAAACTTTAATGAGCTCTACTTACTGCTCGTATTTCATGTTGTAACACTCGTGTAAGAAGATACTTACTCATCTGGCAGTCCCTTCCCGTGAATTCCTCAGAACAGGCACAGTGGTACATCCTATGGCCGTGAGCGAGAAAACAGGTCCCTCCATTTTGGCAAGGGCTGTTTGCGCAGTAATCTAGGCAGGCCACATAAGAAGCTGCTGTTAATGACTGCCAGATAAGCCGTGCTTTGTTGTGTTAGGCGTCGGCTTGGTTACCTTAACCATTCTGGTTCGATGCACAGTGGTTTTAATACCACCTATGAATCTAAAACGGTCTTTATCCAAACTATTCACGTTGTTCTTGTTTTAAGCTCCAGAGCAGCTATACTTACCCAGCTTTTTTAAAAAGGAGAGCAAACCACTGTGCTGAACCTTCTCCACCAGAGTAACTTGTCCCATGGTGGTGGGTTCAGGCACGCATGAAGTTGTATGGTGAGGAAGAAGATGGGCTGAATGCCCACAAGATGGAGCTGTGCCTTTGCACTGGGGAGGGAAGGCTGCAGCTCTGCCTCTGCCCGGATTACCGCCCTGCATGCTTCGCATTTCAACAGAAATAACCGGGATTATGCATCTTCTCTTTCAAATGACACGAAGGATGATCCTCCACAGAGGAATTTGCTATGGGTTTTTGGATTATGTCTAAAATGAAAGGACAGCCGGAACAAAGGAAAAAACTTTTGAAGCAAAACAAGGGCACGTCCAAATAAATCAGGCCAAATGAAATTGAGCTGGACCGGAGTAGTGTATCTGTTTGTACGGGAATTTTCTAAATCATGGGAAAATAGGTTGGAAGAGAAGAGGGTGCACCAGGACGACTCTCTCAGCCCTGTGATGGAAGCTCTACTTCCATCAAAACAAAAATTGTGAGTCTAGCTGGCCACCCAGAGCTCCTGATTCCAGATAGTATCCAGGACAGTATCTCCCCTGAAGTCAACCAACAACATATTTTACACCCGTGGAAGAGTTAGCCTAACATCTTGTCTGCATTTCAATCCTTTTTGTTAAAGCTAGTCCAACTCTACAAGAGCAGCTGTAGAGTTATTCAACCCAAGTGCTCCTTTGGTTAAAGTGTGGTCCTAAATATGGGAGGTAATGTATGAAGACACAGGCACACACATACAGAGCTGAGGTGAAGCATGAAAGAGCAGATCCTGAACTTGGCTATGGCAGTGTAAATGGGAAGGTTCCCCTGCACTTATCAAAATATTTACTTCAGGACAGAGTGGTGTAATTGGTGTAAATACCAGCCTTGGGTGTATTCACTGGTAGTTTCACTCCAGGATAACATCAAGGGAAAGCAAGTAAAGGCAGTGATGATTCTCCTGTTCATGCTGCTTGATAGTTATGAAATTTGTAGTGACGTAATGTTTCTTCAAAGGCAAATTCTGTATTTCCTATACCCATCAAGTCCAAACCATGAGTTGGTCTCCAGGCCATCCTCTGGTGCAGCAGTGCTCAGTACCCTCATTAAACTTGCAAAGAGCATTAACATCCCTTCCTTTCCTTCCTAGTCCAGGTCCCTCACTATATCACACCTACGCACTGCCAGACTTCCCCAGGGTATTCTGCATCCCTCCCCTCTTGTCCTGGAGCCCAGGACCAACTTCTACCTCTGAGAGATGCTTCTAAGCACACGGACAATTCACACCTCTCTGTAAGGAATCCTGCCCACCATTAACCAGGGAGTACCAAGTCCCTGCTTGTTCAGCCAATGTCTAAAGCCACCCAGCATTACCTCCCCACTCTCATGGGAAAAACACTCTGTGTTTGCTAGCAGTCACTTTGACTTCAGCTTCACCTCTCTGAAGCTCTGCTGAATGAGCAGGAGCCTTGTCTTGCCTTGTCTAACCGTATCTGCCCACAAAAACTTTCTGTTTCTGCCACCCACCTTTCCCAGGGGCTGCTCTTCCTCACAGCCCCCCCTGCAGTGGTGCCTCTTCCTCCTGCCTGCGCAGCCCACACAGCACTAATTCTCTAGTTCTTCTTTCCATATCAGTCCAAACATCTCTTAAAAAAAGAACTTGGTGTCTGGCTGTCTGACATTTTTTTCCAAATCAGGGTTTTGGCCACTCGTCCAAGATTTCCAGACGTTCAGCAGCCTGAGCAGTAATATTAACAGGCTGCCCAAGATCTGGAGGTCCCATACATAAGGGCATTGTGCATGTATGCCTATATATTTGTATAAATCTGAGCCATGCAGGCACAGCCTGGCCCATGTCCATGAAGGTGCTCACCTCGGGCGGATACTACACATGCTCTCCAAAGGATTTCCGGGGCAGGAAAGGCAGATCCTCTAGAAACCTGAACAAATATCTCCCAAAGGCAGCGATAAAGCTCCTGCTAATTTCAGGGGGTTTTGAACAAGCGCTCCAGGTATTGTTTCTGTGAGCTCTGGCTCTGTACTGCACAGTGCTAACATCTCCCTCCAGCAGAGCCTTTATACCCAAGCTTAACTTCACCCTGCAGCTAAAGGCTTGTTGGTAAAACTTTCTCTGGAAGTTGGCAGAAGTATTTTTCTGGATCGATGCCTCAAATGCTTGCTTAACACTAACTTGCAAGCAGCTTCAATGGGTTCAAGCAGACTCCCCACGTACACAGGGCATTCTGGGCCTGGAGAGAGTCCATGCTTCAGTCTTTGATCCTTCCCATCCCAGTTTGCACACTTCTCACTAGTCAGCCAAGGATGTTTTCTCCCCCCAGAATTTCACTTTTAACTGCTTTTCAGGTGCCTATAAAGCAGCTGAGACTCCCCCAAAAGTGCGATTAGGTTAGATTAATGGGATTCTTTTCACAATAAAATGGTATACTTTCCATGTTTAGAAGATCAGCATTATTCAGTTTGACTCCTGCCCTCTTCCCAGTTATTTTCCCCACCAAGTGAACTCTCCTCCCTTTGCTTGAAATACCCTTCAGCCATTTTGCCACTCCTCCCTTTAGAACTCAACATAAACTTTTACTCTAACCTATGGCTGGTGATCTGTTAAACCTTTTCCAAGTCCAAATACAGTGCCTGCTGCTTAAAAAAATAAATAAATACATACATACATACATAAGTAAATAAAATAGAACTATGCTTATAAATAAACAAACATCTTAATACTTTTATATTTAATTTTACAAAATCCTTAACGCTTCTAGAAATAAAGTATTTTCTTTGTAACAGCCTGCAATGATTCCATCCCTCTCTTTCTTTTCCTTTTCACTCTCACACACACAACTCTTGCTTTCTGGAGAAGAACCAGTAACCAGGGAAAGGCCTTACTGGGGTTGTAGTACACTGACAGCCCTCATCAAGAGATGGGCTGGCAAGCCTTTCTTTTAGCAAACCACCCTACAGAGAGTAACAGCTGAAAATTAGCTGAAGAGTTGGAGACAGCTGCTCATGGGGCTGCCAGGACCACAGTGATGGGCAGGGAGCGGGACAGAGGTGGCACGAGGAACCCCTGGAGGAGCAGTGGGGAGAGGGGGAAGATGGAGGGCTCCCCAGTAAATCCATCCTCCACTGGGGAATTCCCTTTCCTGGCCAAATGGACTATCTTGGGTCCCAAAAGGACACAGGTCCTATAAGCCCTGTGTTTTTCTGTATAGGAGGAGCAGCAAGTGATGCCAGGGTGGTCTGGGACTCATTCACAGCAGTGAAGAAACAGCACAACAGAAACTCTACCCCCAAGACTTCAAAGAGAAAAGGAAAGGAAAAGGGCTGAAAGATCTGTTCTGAGAAGAAATGGAGTGGGGAAATAAAAGCAGTAAGGATGGGGAAAGACAAGAGAGAGGCAGGAACCCTCCTTTTAAATTCACTTTAGGGCAGAGCCCAGGGGCATTTCTCAGGTGCCGGAGAACCACTGGTGGGGCTGGACCTGAGTTGTGCCTGCCAGGATGCTCACTAACATGGAAATGCAAAGCATGGGGCTTGGCGAGCTGCTTCCTCAGTCACTGAAACAGCCTCCTGCCATCAGCCAGACACCACTGTGACACGGTTTCACTGGAGGATTAAAATAGTCATGAGTTACTGCTTCCAACACTTCACGCTCTGGGAGGACACCCATGAATAAGGAAGTGGAACCTTCATGACCTGACTCTTGCAAGCATGAACTGTCTATAAAGTCTGTGTTCATGTCTGGCACACTTGCATTACAAAGGCACATGCACTGCTGCTTGTTTTGGGTTAGGCCATTTGTCTCTGATCTACTGTTGATCTGTTTTAAAGCCAGGCTGGAAAATAATTTAAAGTTGTTAAGTTTAAAATGATGATGTTGCACACTGCTTAATTTGAGACTCTCAGGATGATTCAGCCAGCATTGGCTTCTCAAGTGCTCTGGTAGATTGTAATATGTTTGACAATGAGTCTCCTGACAGGATGGAGAAATCCCTGCAAGGGGATGGCAGAAAATGTCCTTTGTTTGAAAGTGAGAAGGGAACATATAAGGTTGTCCAGCCAGATTCCACAGACTAAACAAGACAGGTCACATCTGAAAGCAGTATCAAGGAGAACAGAGGAACATGATCAACATTTAGACACAGATCCAAAAATAGACACAGGGGCATCAAGTCTAATCAGTGCTACATACGATTTTTCAACGCCACCCTGTCACTGTATAAATTGAGGACTAGATGTGTATATTCCTTGCAAAATGAATGAGTTAGATGCCTCAAAATGAATGTCATATGCTGCCAAATAAGATCCCCAAGCAGCCAGCCCATGAAGCTGGGGAGACAGCCATGCTAGAGCCAGCCATCAAGGTAATGCTGAGGACAGGGATGCATGCTCCCCACAGGAATGCTTGGGACGTGGTGCTTTCACCCACTGTGTCACTTAGGAGTGACTTATATAGAAAGGAGATTTTGCCACAGATCTTGGCTTCTCGTTTTAGACAGACTTTCACAATGAGGTAATCATAGCACTTGAGTGGGGTGATCCACATGAAGCTGTAGCACTGCTTGGCTAAATAACCCTTTCATTCTCCCTCGGTTCTCTTGCAATGAAATATCTGTCCTCTTGTATTTTCTGAAGCAGCCCATAGCCCAAGAAAGACTGGTTTTGAAGGCCTACCCCTTACTCTGAGATCTTGAGGCAGGACAGCTGTAAAGCGATGGCTGTATGTTGTACACAGTGTGAAATGTTTCTGTACCTTCTAAAAAAATAATAATCAAAGAGACAGAAAATGTAGCTGATTAGATTAGGGAAAAACTAAAAGGCACCTCCAAAGCATGAGGGAGGAGAAGATGATCACCTCTGTGCTCAGCAGGAGCTCAGATTTCCATATTGGCTCTGCCATAATTTCTCTCCATGGCTTTGGGTTAGTCAACAGTGAATTAAAGACTCTGTGATATTCACAGCCTCGTGGTTATGAATATTCAATGGCTATGAATTCACAGCTATGGTTATGCAGAGTCACAGAGAGACCCCAGAAATGGCTAGTGTGAAGGCTTGTTCTGTGTATACCAAATAAAAGCTGCACAGAAGGCACTTTCCCTTCCTGCTGTAGATGGCAAAGTAGGAAGCAGGTAAATGGTGTGACTAGGCAATGGTTTGCCTTACCTGTCTGCTCTTTGGAGAACAACTTGCAGTACCCCCATTTCCTGTCGCGGTCGTAGTTATGCGTTGTTGAACACCTGGAAGGAATTAGAGATGCAGCTTAGAGCAGCTTCAAACAGCATGGATGTTGCACCAGGTGAAGCAAGAGGACCCCTCACAATCACAGAGAATGAAGGGCAAGCATGGGAAGCTGTTTCACCCCGGCTGTTGTTGGAGCAATTTGTGCACAGAATATTGGGATTTTTGGCTTTAAATAAAGATCTTACAGAGAAGAAGATGCTTATGAGGGTTCACAGGCTTAGGGCTACTACAGACCACTGTGCCCCTCAAAACATTGCTTCATTATAGCCAGGCACCGTCTTTTTGCTCTCAGTCCAGAAAGGCCAAGAATATATTTTTACATTGAAACTACATGGCCTTTGCTCTTTGGCAATATGTAAATTCATACTTTTTTCCTAGTCAGCATCTGTTTCATTCAAACTCTCTGAACACCAGAGGAAAATATATGCCTTTTTGTTGTTGTTAAAGATGCTCTGCCCCATCTGTTTCAAATTAAATACAGACTAAGAATGAGATGTGGAAGCAGAACCTAAGATCCCCAATGAATCCTCCAGAAAAAGGAAAATTAAAAAAAAAAAATCTGCTTTCTATTTCTAAGACTAGAAAACAAAAGACAGAAATAAAAACCAAAACCAAAGCCAATAAATTATGTCTCCTTTATTCATTACAGAACAAGCCAAACAGGACCCAACCCATTTCTGATGGCTGCCAGTTACCTTTAATAATCTGCGGAGGCAGAAGACTGTCCGCAGAGGGACTTTCTCCTGGCTTGCAGCAGCAAACATATTTTACACTCAGTTCCTTTAAAGTATTTCTAATTTTTAGTTTGCCTGACAAAATGAGGAAATAACTGACGTATGGGTGGTTTCCAAAGGCACGGATAAACCCTCTCCTTTCTGCAGAGCAGCACGTTGAATCCTGCACCCTACACTGCCTATGAGAACCCTACCAAGGCACCATCCGGGCAGACTTTGACGGTCATTTAGTCTGTGCACTTTTGCCTTTATCTGTCTGTTGCCTCCAAGACTCATAGCACTCTCACGAGCACTAAGTTCATATTCCCCTCTTGAAGAGGTAGACTTACTTATAGGTTTCCCCAAGGTCATGCAGGGAGTACATGACTGAATCAAGCCTGAACCCCAGAGGTCCACGTCCTGTCCCAATATTCCATCCACCAAAACATCCTCCCTAGCTGGACATGGCCCTAAGGGACACAGTTTAGGAACATGGTTTAGTGATAGGGCTCAGTAGGTCAATTAATGGTTGGACTTAATGAACTTGAAAGTCTTTTCCAACCTAAACCATCAAATGGTTCTATGGTTCTGTAATAAATATTAGCTGTACCATCTGTCACCACATAGGGAAATGTGTGGCTACAGGGCATTGGAAGAAATAGAGGTTTTCTTTATTTAACACGTCAGATAATCTGTTTTTATTATTTGCATTTTCATTATACTTTGAACACTCGTGTTATCAAATTATCTTTCTACTCCAGGACCCTAGAAGCTAGGTCAAAATTTTATTGTAGAGCACATCTGTGTTTTTTAACTGCCCTACCTTTCTTCTTAACTAGATGCTATGTGGTATTTAAAATGCTTTGGTTCCTATGGAGATTCTGAATAGGCCACGCATGTTAAGTTAGTTGACCTCAATCATATAAGGTGCATGAAAAGAAAGGTGCTTAGTATTCTAATGCAAAATAACTCAGCATGTTCTTAAAGATGCTGCTTTCTCACAGGCATTAAGGTCCCTGCAATTCTGCGGGGAGTTGATGGAAATTTCCCTGTGCTCTTTTGGTGGCAAGTGGATCATCATGCTCTTTTAAAGGATGGTCGACAGCACATGAAGATTGCAGTGAGTTAAGTGCTTCTCAGCAGTGTGTTACTTGTGTTACTGTTGGCAAAATGGCCTCAGACTTCACATTTCATTTGTGCCAGTAATGATGGGGAAGGAGAGTTTTCTGAATGACATAATTATTGATTTAGCAGAGTGGTGTTACACTGAGCAGCATGGGGGAGGCAAATGGAAAAGGTTCCGTATACATCTAAAAGTAGAACTAACTGAGTATTTGTCATAAAGAATTGGAGCAAATTCCTGTCATTAGGGGGAAAAATTATACAAAAAGTAATACTCTCTGGACTCTGTCCAGCAGGTGTCACATTAGAAGCAAATAGAGAGCTCAATTTTTTTCTTCATAAAGGTTTGTTGTGTGTTTGTTTTTTTTTTTGTCGTAAGAGGTCCTGCCTTTGCTTCTTCCAGTGGCTTCCTGCAACCCACTGGTTCTCTCACCTAATGCTCTTCACAATCTGTCCCCTCATTCCTTATCATCCCACAGTGACTATGACTACGAAGGCGTTGATCATGCCCTGGGCTGCCAGGCTGCCTCCTCAGTGCCAGGCTTCCTACACATTCATATAAGTTTTTTATATTCTGCCACGTTTCTCTTACTGTTTGGGACAAGCTCTGCACATCCTCAAAGCTACCTCACTATTCTCCCTCCTTTCCTTTTTTCATATCTGTTATTCACTGGGAGGCTTTCCAAAAGTGTGGTAACATTTTGGTCTTTCACAGGATGTTGCCTCCAGCTGTCAGACCAGCCAATATCAGCTTATTTTTTCTTTGTGCTGGTTTTACTTATGCCCGCTCTCAAAATTTATGGGATAACAAGTGTCTTTACATCAGCCTGTCACATAAAATTGTTAACAAAAAAGTGAAAACTTAAATACACAGATATTGAATTACACCAGAATCAGTAGTACACTATTACTAGGGGTTGATTAAACCAATACTTTAACCTATGTGTGATAAACAACACGGAACAGAACCAGGAATGGACAGACAAAATGGTGGACCACAGATGTGGCCTAACTGATAGGTAGAACAAATGGAAGAAAGGCTATTTTATCCATTGTTTTATCTATTGGGAGCATTTTGGGAGCCTTAATAATAAAACCTTTTGGAGACCACACAAAGCACCGAGCTGGAGCCAGATAGGTGGAAGGAAAGAGCTTCGTGGTCATGTCTGGTGCTATCACTGTGTTCAAGGCCTGGAGGTTCCCTCTGGCCTCCTTAGGCATTGTCCCAGCCATGAGAGATAGCCTGACTTTGCCAAATACCACCAAAGCAACCACCGCCAGCACCAGCAGAAACCAAAGCCTGATGATTGGTGTCTCCTGGCTCACCCTGCATATCCTTCTTCTTTTGTCAACTACCATAAACCCTCCAGCTTGAAATTCATTACCTTTTGTCTTCTGCCAGCTGGACAAAAAGCCCTCTTTTGAGGATTTGAGCCCTGAGATCTCAGGGGAGCTCATCCCACCACTAGCAAAAGGGACAGGGTTCAGCAGCAGCCCTGCAGCCACAGGATCTAATCAGTTCAGACCAGCCACATTTGCTCTCACAGGTGTCCCTGGCACTTGCACCCCCATTTTGTCCATCCCTACATTGTTTTGTGTTTCTGGAGGTGGGAATGAGCTTCATCACCAGTTCCAGCATTTTTTTTCCTCTAACACAAAAGGCGAATTTACATGACATCTTTAGTACCTGGTAAGAGAATGCTAAATAGGAATTTATCTGTGAAAACAGATTATAATTAAAGGGGAATGCAATACAGGATGCTGTTAAAGGAAGTTTGTTATTTGAATACTGCAATTATTTTGTCTTCTTTCCTGTGTTTTCGATAAATATTTATAAAGATACAATGTTGTTTGTTGCACTCAGAATTAAGTAGGGAGAGGTTACTGCAGTCAGAACTCTGACTTATGTTGAAATGTTTAATGCTAGAAATCATCAAGGTCATGTCTGATCTTCTTAACACTTTTAGCCCTTTTAATCAACATCTCAGCTTTCATAAGTGAGATATTCTGCATTGTGTTAAGATAGACACTGCTCTTAAATGCTTTCTGAAGCAGGACTGTCTTTTTATTAAACCTAACATCACGGGTTAGTGCATTATACCTGCTTCATAGGAAGTATAAGAACGCACGTAACAAAACTAAAGCCAGTGGAAGCAGGCTTTGGCTCACAGTCTAGCCTTGAGTCAAGCCTTAAGGTTTGACCTGAGGAGTAAGAACATGTACTCATTAAGTGCATACTCCAGAACTCTCTTGGTCTTGATCAAGCACAGAAAGCCAATTATTACAGAGAACCCTTGCAGACTAAGCAAAATATCTAAAAAGGAGCAATTTCTCCTGGTCTGGTCTCATTCCCAAAAGGCAGGTGGCTCCCAGCCTCCCACCATCTCCATCCTTGCTTGCAGCTCATGGACAGGCAGCAGCAGGAAGGAGCTAAGCCTTGTCCTCACCTGTCTGTCCCCTGGGACCAGTTCTTCACCATCAGCCCACACGGGGTTGATGCCAGCACACACAAACATGCACAGAGCACATTTCCCAACAGTTCCTCAGGGCTCTGTTCCTGGCATCTGCGTGCCTGAAGTCACACACTGCATTGCTTTTATCTTATGAAAGAAGAGTAAACACTGGCCAGAAGGTCAACCATGGGGTTAAATGGCCTGTCAAAACCAAACAGCTCCAGCTGCCCTCCTCATCTACCCACTTGTAAATGGCTTTTAAAAAAAATAGGAAGCACAACTGCGAAGTGTCCAAGGTCAGCTCTAAAGTATGCTTTAACCTTGGATCCCATACATTCACGGGTTTTCCATTTCTGTAGCCTAACTGGCTAAAAACAAATACACAGAGTGTCACGTATTAACAAGACTCATCTTAAACATTGCATGAGATTAAATTGGTCCAAAGGTCAAGCTCATTGTGGCTGCAGTCCATCAAGGACAGGTTTCACACTAGAAAATTATTCCAGTTCCCTTCCTTTAGTTCTTGAATCCTTGAGGTGTTTCTTGTCTGGATTGTATCTTTGGATGCTGAGGACAATCAGATGTGCTCTCCTAACCTGAAGCTCTGTGTCCATTTGCAACACATTGTGTTGTTTGTATTACACCTGCCCTTGCACTTGAAACAGATGTGCCATCAGAAAGACAATAAAGATCCTAAAAATAAAAAAAAATAGTGCAGCATAAAACCTGCAAGTTCTGTCCTGCATGGGCCAGCAATACACACTCCACAAAACATCTTCATCCTGAAAATGTGTATGTATGTGCCTTTCACATAGGTCATCTGTGCATATATTCTCACGTTACTGGTGCCCATATACTCCCTGCTTTGATGCCTTTGGTTTCTGTTAATACACTCATTAGACAGGTTTGTCTGCAAGTTAGTCTTGTTTATTCAGTGCTTGCTGCAGTAGGGTTCCCACCTGACTGCCCTTAACCTTAAATGAATAATGAATACTAACAACTTCCACATGTGAAAGAACAACCTTTGCTCAAAACTAGGAGACCTGGTCTTAAACATACTAGTAGAATAAATCTCTACTCAGGAGTAATGCACCATGCAAAAGGAGTCTGGTGCCAATCAGAATAGAAATTAGAGATACGGGGGAAAAAGTCAACTTCCCTCAAAAATCAGCTTGTCCCTGCTGCACTACAAGTACAGCCCACACAAATCAACCAATTTCTTAACAAAGTGTCACTTCTTACAGGTGGTCATCTCTCTCCTTTGGCCTTCAGCAGAGGGTTGCTGTCTGGTAGTGGCTCATTCTGTACCAGCTCTCCTCACTGATAGAATTGCAATTCCAATCTGAAGGCCAAGGAAAAAAAACATTTCTGCAGTTGTTGAGATTTATGTGGTTTTAAGGACCCCACAACTGGGTTCACCCCCCTTTGTGCACGACTATTGGTCCAAGGACCATGAGTATCAGCAGTGGAACAGCATTGCCCTCAGTGGGCGCAAGAATGAGCCCATTTTAGTTACTACAAAAATAAGATTAAAATACCAAAAGCATGACACTTTCATTTGAACATTGTCTTCATTTGTGAACAACATTAACTTACCATTTCTTTCGGGAAAATATATTTGATAAACAAGAGTGGTAAAGCCTTCCGCCATACCGGAAAGGAAATTTGCATAAATTTCCATCCTCCGTAAACACTGCAATACAAGAATAAAAACCTCATCATGCACATGAACACCAGCCCACAGGTATATATACACGTATTGTATGTTATTATATGAAATTGTAAAGATAGATAACTTCAAGTTTTTCAGCTGTGCTTTGGATTCTGTGTCTTTGCAACTTCTAGTGCATAAGAAGAGGCCAAAAATCCTACATAATGACTAAGTCAACAGAGAGTAATGGGCTATGTGGTAAAGATCACAGATCATTTCAAGCTCAAAATACATTACAATTTCTGGTACAGCAAATGCCAATTATATTCATTAATCGCAATTATCATTTCTAATTATGGAGTATTGTAATAGCATATTAAATTGATTTCTGAAGTAGCATCCTTTCAGGCTACCTTTCACTTTGTAATATCTGTTTAAAACAATTGAGGCACCAGGCAGTACAAACTGAAATAGAAACAGCCAGGGGAAAGAAGGTTTTAAAGGTTGTAGGGAAAGGTTAGGGGGTGACGGATAATTCTGTATCCCTTTGGGATAAATGGAGATAAATCAATGGGACTGGTGTCTGAAAAGGGCAAGTTTTACATTTGCCAAGTCAGCGATAGTTTTGTAAGGATGGGTGGTGGGAGTCTAACAGAAAAAAATCCTTCAAGATGAATGTTGAGAATGAAAGAGACTGAAGATAAAAAAAGACAATGGAAAACTGTCAGAGCTTATTTAACCATTAAACTAAAAGCAATCCATTCTGAGAACCAGGAGCATGAATGGGAAGCCAACAGCTGTTGTAGGTGAGAAATGGGGCGTACAACCAAGCCTGCAGCACAGCATGTTTCCATTTCTTGGTGACGACGTGCAATCACTCCATGTCCTGAGCTTACCCTGCAGTTATGGCTGGGGTTCCTGCACACTCTTGCAATATCTGTTAACCATTTCAAGCCCTGTCATATTATGTCAAAGAGCTGCTGAGGCCAGTTGTTAGCACTATGGAAAAAAAAATAACCCAGCCTGGTGGTCCTAGCCCTTTTTGGCCAATTGGAATTACAGTCACCCCATCACTTCTGCATTGCCACTGCAAAATAGCTTCCACAAGACCCTTTGCTATCACTGAAACATTTGAAATGTGGTTTTCAAATTTATTTGAAAATTATCTGAACGAATTGAGCAAATGTTCAGATATTTACCTTAGCTGTATGATAGTTCCTGTTATATGTAGCAAGGACAGTTGTGAAAACACATCCATCCAGAAGACATATTTCATCCCATAGGTCGTTAAAGACTGTTCTGAGATGTAAAGGCACCACTAATGGTCCAATTCATATAATCCATAATGGCAAAAATGCAGGGCAATAAAAGCTTTAAAACTGGAAGTCTGCAATGCCCGCACACAGCCAGGACATCTGATTTTTAATGTGCCATCTAAATAAAGGCAGTGCAGCAAATTGCATGGTACTCAAACCCTCGTCTCACACAGAGATCAAGGGCTGTGTCAGAAATTGAACCCATACATACAAAGAGTTCATGTACTTTAAAATGCAGGGCAGACACAGCTCTGATTAAAATAAAGGGAGTTGCACATCTACAGCCTGACCGTGTTGTGAGAAAACATAAGTCACACCAGCTCAAAAAAATGAAAATCCCATCAGCACCTTCGCATTAATCCCCACCTGAAGGGAAATTATCTTAGATGCCTGAGCTAATCCCAAATTCACCTCTACGCAGACATTAATATTGTCATAACCATTCCATAATCCTTATTCATGTTGAAACAAAGACAGGCTTACTACCAGCTTGCACAGCATGGATGCAGACAGGCAGATCGTTCTTACTGTCATGAAACCTATTGGATTTGACTTTGTACCTTGTGGGTGAGTGAACTCATGTTTTGAGCCTCTTCCTGCCCCAGATTTGTAGTGCTACAAAGAGAAAAAGAGAACGTGGATTGGAGAGAGAAATTCACTCTGGGAACCATCCTGTAGAGACAAACATGCTTTCCAAGGTGCCCTCAAGCTGTGTTTCTCTCAGTTTTTCTGCAAAGATCTCATTATTTGCACCTGATTTTAGCTGGGGGCACAACCTGATGAACCAGGGTAAGTAAACACTGGCTAGTGAAAGGTCTCTGTTAAACCAGAACCCAGCACAGTACAAAAAAGTCTGAAGCCCTGCTCCATTATATCTTTCTACTGCCAAGAGACACATGCCCTGTTTCTCTGCAGAACACGTGCATTTTGGGGCCAACTGACAGTTACAAATAATATCTTTTTTTTTTTTTAAATAAAAAAAAAAAAGTCAAAATTTTGATTTTTTCTTCCATTTAGCTGTATGCCCCAGGACATTAGCTAAAAACCAACCTCTGCTTTATCTGGGTTCACCAATCAGCAAGCAAAGATCACTAGGCTGAGCTGATTTGAAGCCACAGGAAATAATAAAAAAGGTAATAGACCTAAAATGCTGCTACCAAAGCTGCTGACAGCTGAACCATAGAAAGATAAAAATATAATGAAAGCAGTCAAGGAAGCAGCACATGATGAACATAGAGCAGTGCAGAAAATGTAGTAAGCAAGCAGTAAAGCCAAGCTGTTGCTAAGATATATAGGTAGGCTTGAACAGTTCTGGGGAAGAAACAATTTTAGCACTCACCCTCTGTGCTAATTCTGTCTGCACTGGGAAGTCCCTGATGGCTTCAGCCAAGGCTGATCTTTGTCCCTGGCACTGTGAATGTCCCTCTCTGCTCCAACCTACAACATCTACAGAAATACTTCTGCACTTCACTTGGACAGTCAGGATTATAGCATCAGTTAAGAAAACCTGAGCTAGTTTTAATCTAGCTGGTGATAAAAGACTAACCGTGCCACACGCAAGTGTGGGTGAGAGCTATCAGCTAGGCCATGGTGGATGCCGGGCCACAGCAGGGTTCGAGCAAACTGGCAAAGTCAAGCTGGCATGGCCATGCAGTGCCACAGCTGCCTTGCAGATATTCCCCAAAAAGGACACAAAACGTGTTTAAAACACTGACAGGCATGGCATGAAAACAGCAATAGGAGGAGATAGTTGCCATCATGTTGTTACCAGCTAGCAGCGAAGCCTGGTGGGGTAGCACTCTCTTTCCATGCTATTGCAGGTACCTGCTTGCACCAACACACTTCTGAGATGCGTTTTCAAAGTATTACAACTTTAGTAGTCCCTACTCCCCCTCACTCTTGCCCCTAGCAAGCATGCATGTAAGCAATTGCTTTAAATGTATAGGGACAAGCCATCCTACAGGCCCCTGGTTAGTCAGCATTGCTGAGAGCCCTGATCTAACAAACCCCTTTTGTGTTTCACTCGAAGCACTCTTCCCTTCCGTCTGGCCAGCAGCATCACTCATTCAGCCCCTGGGCAACATCGTCCTGCCAGGCAGCACGTAGGAGATCAGCCACTCCAAAGCAGAGGAATCACACTTACCATCCTCAAACAGTCACCACTCAGAGCCAGAGCCAAGACAAGAGTGAAAGCAGCACAGGCTTTCATCTTCACTCTCCTCTCACAAAGGTTTTTCCTGGCAGAAGGAAGCTTCCAGGGCTGGGCTGAAGCAGGAGGGTGAATCAGCAAGGAACTTTCACAAGGCACTGTAATTTACTTGACTTTAGGGTATTTTAGTTTTCTAAGTAAGCAGAGCTCTTATCGTTAATCATTAATGTCTTTGTGGGTAGATGGGAATGCCATGGAGTGAGATACCCTGCCTAAACCACAAGGAGCAAAGAGGTTACAAAGTGCCTGTCCCTCTAATAGACAGCAGTATCCTCCCTTCCCTCCCCTGGGCTCATAAAATAGCTAAGGACACCTCGAGAGCAGCTGATCCAATGTTGCCTGTAACAGAAATCATTTAGCACCCAGACACTTCCCATCTTCCCTTCACGAGCTAATTAAAAGCACGGTATAGCAATAACAGGGAGCTCCCAACAAGCCCACTCAGGAAACAACATTGCATTGCAAAATATGGAACAGATCAATGCCAGTATCAGACAGAGGAATTACTCATTAACAGATGGTTACCTGCCCAGCTGTGACTTACAACAACAGCCCTGCAGAGCAACGGACTGGGAAAACTAAAAGGAGAGAGAACACACAGCACTGACAAAACAGTCGGTGTACCAAAAATCTCCCTTCTGCAGCCACCTGAGCAAAGCCATCTGTCTGGCAAGTGCTTGCCCACGATAGCTGCACAGAAGCTCTTCTAATTGGGATGCAGAGTATTGCTAAAACTGAGATTTCGCCAGTGGAGGCTGTTCCAGCCCCACCTTGCCCCACAACCAAAATCCACAGGTTTGGCTGGTATAACTGTGCCTGTGCTGGAGGCTCTTGCCAGCCATCTGCTGTCAATCAGGGACCACACCTCTTCACACCCTACATCCACAGAGCCACAGCAGTAGAAGGAATAACATGGCCCTTGCTTAAGTTTTGCTCTGCCCTTAGAAGTTTCACCGGCACAGCTATGGAAGTGGCGTGATTTCTTCTTTTACCCCAACACGACAATGGCATTAAGGCCCTGGGACTGAGAGGCACGATTTTTCTATGATGGTTTATCATGTTGGAGGGAATTTCCACTGGATGTGCTATCACGCTGCTGTGTCTGTCATCACAGTAATAGCTCCTGTTAGTACAATTATGCAGATATAGAATTATAGACAAAACTTTCCTACTGTCAGTAAGGCTTCAAACAGCAGGAACCACATAAATTTTAAACTGTCTCCTTCAAAATTTAGCAAAGAGCAAACAAGCAGAAAAAGATTATGCCATTATGCATTGTTTGTTGCCTGAAGATTTGAAATTAAAAAAAAAAAAAAGCTTTAGAGTGGACTCACAGAACAGATCTGTCTAATTTTTCCTCTTTTTACAAATAGGAAATGAGAGGCAGAGACAGTCTGGTCTGTCTGGAGACACCTAGCAAAGCTGGCACACAGGTTTCCACTTCCTACCCTCATTCTTGACTTAGGTCATTACACTTCCATCTAGTAATTCCTATCCAATGACCTGTAGACATCTCTTAGCATCTATGCTCCTAAAATTGTGGAGGGGTGGAGGGGGGACAGGGGAGCCATTGGTTAGTATTCCATCCAAAGTCCCCAAAAGCTCTGCAGAAAGAGAGAAGAGTGAGGCCTGGACAGCAAGAGAAGAAGGAAGATGCTTCTTTAATACTCAAAATCTCCTTCCATCCTTTTCCAGAATAAAAACCATCTACTTCTGGGACCAAAAGCATTTCAGTGGTGACCAAGACAGGTTGTAGGAAAGCTTTTTCATATATCTAAAAGGAAGAAAGTAGAAAAATAAATTATTTGTCCCCCTTCAGTGTGTCTGCTCCTGGTTGCTGTTTGGTGGCACTGAACTACAAGCAAGAATTGCAGAACATCTTTCTGGGGAGTCACAACTCTTAGCTTTTGGCTGAAACTGGTTCCTTAATAAAAGGAAAAGGAAGAATCAACACCAGGGATGTTGCAGGCAGAAAGCAAAAGAAGACATCAAAGCAAGCAGTTGCCATGGCTGCTTCCAGGAGCCGCCCAAGGAGCATCACCATGTAATGGGAATCACCTCTGAGCTCTGAATCACCCAACAGTGATTTCAGGGTTCAGACAGATATGAACCACCAAAAAACCCCAACTACTATAGGAACACTGCCTGCATTGATTCACAGAATCACAGAATTTCTAGGTTGGAAGAGACCTCAAGATCATCGAGTCCAACCTCTACCTAACGCTAACAATCCCCACTAAACCATATCCCTAAGCTCTACAGAGATTCAGCAGAGAGGTGTCTGAGCAGATCTTACTGCCAGAGAGAAAAAAAAATTTAAATTACATTAAGTGATTAGTGACCCTATGGGTTCTTTATAACCAGGAGAAAGTCTGCCTGCCTTTGACAGGCTTTTTCTAGAATCTGTAAAAAAAAAAAAATTTTTTTTTTTTTTTTTAAAGAGGAAGAAATATTTAATTGGCAAGAAACTACTCAGAAAACTGGAGAAACTGGAGATTTAATTTTGGTATTCAATTCTTAGAAACCTCACAGGGTACTGGGAACTTGGGACTTCATGAGAATGAAGAACATGGGAGGCTGCAGATATTTGTGTCTTCCCATCTGACGCTTTTGTCATGAGCAGCATAAGTTTGCACACAGGGACAGTTTGGGAACAGATTGGGTAAAGAGAGCTGAGACACAAGAACACTCATAGACCTTTACACAGTGCTGGGTGAGCTGGGAAAGACCCCGAAGGCACCAAGAAGAGAAGACAACCCTTCCCAGCACATGTTCATGCCTAACTCTTTAACTCTCTAGAGAATCCAGCTGCACAGAGCTTCCAGCATGAAAATAACAGAAATGGGTACAAAATCAGCAGCACGGAGCTTAGGACTCTCCAGCAAGTGCAGCCTTTTTTATTTACTCATGTACATTGGTGCTGCAACCCCGGGTGCTCAGGCAGTTTACGGGAATTGCAGCGTGACCTCGGGACTCGACTAAGCAGAGATGGAGGCAGAGCACCACACGATGACCCACGGGTCAGGCAGATCAGCCCACTGAGCTGCTCTCCTCTGCCTTCTCGAACCGCTTTGCCTGTGACTCATCATTTCCAGCATACTGCAGGAAACTTTCCCTAACGGGAGAAAACAGTTGTGTATGGACAGAGAAGATATCATAACATCAACAAGAGAAGCAGTGATATGGAAACAGTCCCTGTCACACTCAGGATAAAGTCCCTAATGTTAAATTTCAGAATTCTTTCAGTGCCTGTTTCAGTTGAGGCTCCATAAAAGACTGAGAATATATATATATATATATCTCTTCAGTGTTTATGTTATAAATAGAGGAATATTTATGTTATAAATAGAGGAAATCTGAAAATAGGAAATAGAGGAAAGACCTGGAGTTGGAGCAATGTTATTTGGCAGCTTCAAAGCATGGGGCCTGTATTGCAGCTCATTCCACCAGTGAAACTGCAGCTAGTCTGGTTCTTGTTTTCTAAGAAAATTCCATTTTCCTTTTAAAGAAAGGCATGTCCTGATTCTTAAATTCACTGCACATAATATTGAACATTTCCTGTGGAGCACACATAATCCAAATGCATTTAGAGCCAGCTTCTGCTACTGCTGAAGTCAATGAAAGGTTTCAAAGTAAGACTGGGAAGTCTTTATCATGTTTGCAAGCTGTAATTCTTCTGTATCAAAGGCTAAAATCCCTCAGTTTCAGCAGTCATTTTCCCTTTATATTAACATCATCATGGGAAAATGAAAAGGCAAATAAACACACAATAAATGAGCAGAAAGAGACAGAAATGCTTGCTGCAGGGGGTATATCACATACTGATTATGCTGCCTCATACATTTGTCTTTTCCTCACTTCCCACATTGCAATGGCTTTTATTTCTTCACATTTAGCAATAATTAGTAAAAGCCCAGACTGAGCCCAGACTCTGAACTATTTAGTAATAATGAAGCAATGTTAACAACCATCCTTAATCACTCAATACTAACAAAAAGTAAATTGAGTCAGCCACCAGCATTAAATAATAAAATTGCATTTTTTTCATCAAGGAGTTCACTAGACGTAAATGGAGAAGACAGGTTCAAACATATTTGCATCCATTTACTTTTACACCTGTGTATCGGGTACTGAGCAGACTTGGGGAGGAATGTCCTATGGCTGAAGGTTCAACGGTGTCCTCTGTTTTTACAACCTTGCTGTCACTGCTGGACAGGATTACTTTACCTCTGTGGCTTGAGATCATTCCCATCACCTGCTTTTGGGAGTACTTATCAAAATGTGGCTGTCCTTCTTACTGACTATCCTAATCACCAAAACAGAGGGTAATGCTCCTGGGTTCCAAGGCTACCGATTTTCTAAAGATTTTAAAATAAGACAAGATGGGAACCCTGGTGCCAGGAGCACAGGTCAAAGCTGTCTCAAGAAACAGAGTAACTTCAACCTGATTGCTGACATCCAAAACCAGGGTCTTCACTGCTGGGCAAGAAGTGAACCTCCATCCACCTCCTCTTCCCTGTTCTGTAGTGGAGCCCAGAGAAAAGCCATTGCCCTCGTTCACTGAGGCCATGTGCAATGGAAGAAAGCTGAAATCATTTTGTTTATTTGCTTACTTCAGCAAGAAAAAAGAAAAGCTTTGGCTCAAATCGAGCTGGAAAGTGCCCCAGACTGATGAGTTATTCATACGAATCTTAAACAGCGTAGCACCTGAAAGGCACCGCTTTCCACATGGGCACACTGCAACCGCAAACACCCTGAGGTGTCACATCTCCTTCCCTCTTCCTGGGAGCTTCAGAAATCTGTGGGAGGGGAAGAGAGGGGGAATGTTGAATATACATGGTTGTAGCTTTTCTTTTTTCATCCTCTCCTGCACTAGGCTTTGCTGGTAATATTTTCGGCCATTCATAACCTCAGCCACACTGTGAGAGAGCAAACCAATCCCTTCTCAAACTATCCCCCCCCTGCTGCTAGCAGCAACAATGCTGGTAAAAGTGAAGCTGCAAAAGTCTGGTTTCTGGGCAGCTGGGATCCAGCAAACACGGATTTGGAGCTGCTGCGCTGTAGCAGATCCTGCTGGGATTGAAAGATACGCCTTCACCCAAATGTTTACTCCTCCTCAGCCCTCTCACCTCCCACGCTCCTCCAGCGCCTCTCCTGGCTTCCCTCAACCATGAGCTCACAGCTCTGGGGTTCTCTGCACCGTTTTCCCATTTCTCTCCAGGGACTGAATCTGTTCTTAGATCTATCGTGTTTATTTTTCATGTCAGTTCCTCACCACCCTCATCCCTCACCCCAACACGCTAGCTGTGTGTGTCCCATCCCAGACTGTGACCTCCCCAGCAGCCTCCACTACCTCCCCAGCACCTGGCAGGTAGAGCAAACATCTTCTGTACACGTGTTAGCTGGTCTTCCTTTCACCATTGCCTTCTGCAGGGCTTGGGTCTTTCCCTTGGAGGCTCTGCAGACCTTTGTGCTGCTGTCATGAGTCCCCATGAAAACACATCTGCACCTGGACTTGGGGATTATCTCCCTAGGGTCCTCTGCCCTGCATCTCACCATCTTCAGTGTGTTTTCATTAGATGTCACTCTTCACCATGCCCCACATCCTGCTGCTTACCTACACCTTCCAGCCCTTTATGTCATTGCAATCCCTCAGAGATTACCTCTTTGGCCTTTCTTTCCACCAGCAGTGCAGTCCCTCCCCAGACACAGGGTTTCTGTGTTGGTCTCCCTTCCCCAGCTCAACTTGAACAGTTCATTGCCTGCTCATATCAGGAGCAGACATACAACTCTCACATAGCACCCAGCAGCCACAGCCTTCCCAGCAGCAGCAAGCACCCCTGGGTGCTACTAAGCAGCATGTAAATGCAATCCTGTGAGCACCACCTTCTGTTTCACTTTTTTTCCCCATTGGCACACCTGGCTTTGCATTGGCAGGATGTCGTATCAGACAATATCCTGCTTGTGATTTTTCTCTTTTCAACTGGCCGCCTTTCTGTTTACTGATTTTGTAATGGCCTCAAGCTTTCTACTCTGTAAAATCACATTTCAGCCACTGCAACTGCAGCTATGTATTATGAGAGTCCTGCCTTTACTTGCAGCTGTACTTACAAATGTTTCTTTCATGCATCCAAAAAACATTAGTTCTGATCTGAAAAATCAAGTCATATAAAAGTAGCTGAGCTTGAGCTTCAAAAAGGAAACCAGGCTGGGATTTTATACCCTTAATCACACAAATCTGTGAGTGATTTAAGGCTTTACTACAAGCCACAATATGCAGAACCTTCATTGACACAACCCAGACGTGAATCCAGTTGCAAAAATTAACCAATATTTTAGAAGTCCGTTTCAAGATGATACTTAGATCTGTTAATGCACCCAGATGCCACAGCATATCTGAAATACTATGCCTGCAACTAGTCTGGGATGTCTTTACATGAAGACACTGTTCCTCCTACTGTTTGAGTAAGAGTGGAAAGTAGGGACTTTTTGATATAAACCTTTACTGATAACCCTGGCTGAAACAGCAGGTCCATATAGAGAGGCGTATGATTTTTTTTTAGCCGTGTACTCACAGCAAACTGACAAGAAGAGGTGTAGAGGCACCCACCTTCCACTGATGCCAACCCATTTAGGTAACTTCAGCACAGGCTGATTTGCAATTGTTAGGCATGTACATTTTTAGCTGTGCTCAAATTCCTGCTCTTCCACCCACTTTCTTCATTAGCATATTAGACGCCCCCATGGCGTACTTTAAAATGGTCTATAAGTCAGGCATGTGTGAGGGAAGGTGGCTCCACTTCTGCAGCTGAAGGCAGCTGAAATCTTCCCTCTCAAGGTTGGAGAGAGCACTCAGGGGTAAGGGTCAGCCCCACGGGAAGGAGGCAAGCTCTGCAGCTTGCCTCAGCATCAGGGTTATTGCCTATGGCAGGACAGGGAGCAGAGGTCAACAACATCACTTTATTTATTCTGATTGCAGCTCGAATAATAGCCTATATGGAAACCTACACATACACAACCATATATTTTTTTCCATATTTTTTTTCCCATATGTATATATGTATGGAAACCAGATGCCTTATTAAGCATTCACTTTGTGCTTTGTAGGTAGCTCACGTGGCAAGGGTTGGAGTGCCAGGCAACACCCTTCGGAGAGCCTCTGACTGTGCCTTTTGAGTACAGCGACCAGGCAAGGCCACACGATGAGGTATCCTCTGCTAAAGCCACGAACAGGGAGCACACTCATCACTCGGTGTCACTGCAGCAGCTGCCTAGGGCCAGCAGGGCTGCTTGGATGCTGCAGTGTCACCATAAGGATGCTTGCTTTGGATTTATTAATCTGTATTTTCCACCTGCTAATTTAGCGTAGTGTTTGCCCAGGCTTTCCCTGGGGTTTTTACATTACAAATCTTGTGGCAAACCTCTAAGGGGATGTCCTCAGAAGGTATTTCTAATTATTATTTCAGTGACAAATTGCCATCTCTTTCCCCATCTGTCATGAATGTCCCTTTTCTTCTTTTCTCTTCCTGCCTCCTCCTCACACTGCCTTTCTCCCCACCAGAGCTCTTGTATCTACATGGAAACACAACCCTTGGTTCTCAGTGCCATAGATCCCAGTGCATTTGGGAAAGCTGGTAACATAATGGAAAGGTGGGGAGGGACATGGTTGTCCCTCATCCAGGGCTCCCCTCTTGCTGCCTACAAAAAGCCCCCTTACTCATGGCCTCCCCTTCTTCTGTATGACCTCCTTCTGCCATCATCTGTCCACAGCCTCCTCCTTTCAGAGACTGCAGCATAGTTACTCATTGCCAGAGGGAGTGGCTGAGGCCAAAAGCCTGTGGGTTCAAACCCAACTACGCTCATGTTAGAAAATCCTCTTGAGGTCCACCAGCCCTCAAGAGGTCAGCAGAGGCAGAAGGTGCCCCAGGCCTTCATGTTGCAGAAAGCCCAGAGGGTACATAAACTTTCTCTGTTTTCATGTTTGCCCCTCATCATCTCCTAACTGGTCACTCTGTCTGTTAATTTTGTCACCAAAGCAATAGGGACGCTGTCCCTGACAGAGCCTAAAGGACACTTTTTCTGCACTCCCCCCAAAAAGGCAGGGAAAAGCATAAAAGGAGGAGATTGGGGTTCCTACCAGTGAGCAGCTCTCTCTCTGATGCACAACTCCTGAATTCAGAAGTGATTTGTGTACCACTCGCTGCCTCACTGCCTGCCCCAAGAATAGGTCTAGGCTACAGATTGCACAATGTGGCCAATACTCCTGCTGTGTTTCCTTCTCTCTCTTTTTTTCCCCTCATTTCCCTGTAACTCCAGTGCCACTCCTTGTAATTGCTGCAGAAATGTAATTGCTGCTCTGTGTAATTGCTGCAGAAACAATCTGAGCTGTCATTGACTTACATTGTTCACACATCAGGAGAAACTGGCAGATCAGATTCACCCCACCTAACTTCAAGGGACCTGCTGCATATGTATCTACATCTGAGGCAGGGACTGAGGCTCCAATGGAGACCTAGAAAATAGAGAAGAATGAAATTTAAGGTACAGATCACACATCCAAATGTATGTTTCAACTCATTTGTTGTTCCACATTTATTCCACAGACAAGATGAACTATATCTCTATCAACTACATAAAGTAACACCTGTGTTCAGGGCACAAAGGCAGCTTTAGAATAGACACCTAAAGTTAGGCAAAAAGATCCCAGACAGTGTCTCCTAGGAGGGAAATCATGACTTTCAGATCCGCTCTGTTAAGCCTATTTTGAATTTAAGTGGACTTTGCTCTCACAAGGCCCAGTGCTGTTAGTTACGGAGTTGCACAGCAAGGAATACTATGTCTTATGCCAAGTCCTTTCGCCCTCTGCATTGGTGCAGCCTCACCTCAAGTACTGTGTGCAGCTGCGGGTGCCACAGTGTAAGAAGGGTATAAAACTACTAGAGAGTGTCCAAAGGAGGGCTACAAAGATAGTGAGGGGTCTAGAGGACAAGACATATGAGAAGCAGCTGAGGCCCCTTGGTTTGTTCAGCCCCAAGCAGAGCAGGCCAAGGGGAGGCCTCATGGCGGCCTGCAGCTCCCTCATGAGGGGAGCGGAGGGGCGGGCACCGAGCTCTGCTCTCTGGGGACAGCGACAGGACCCGAGGGAACGGCATGGAGCTGGGACAGGGAAGATTCAGGCTGGGTGTTAGGGAAAGGTTCTTCATCAAACAGACAAAATGCAACGGCAGAATCATCATTCTGCAGGAAACTGGCATGGCGTCAGTCTTGTGATGGCTGATTTGGCCATCAGGCACCTTCCAACATGAAGATTGGCACCACTGTGCTTCTGCCTTCACCCCCTCGCCAGGGAGTGCAGTTGTGGCATGCATTGTGCTGGATTTTCTAACACGCACATGCACACATTTTACTCAATGCTCCAATTAGCAAGGACAAGATCAAAGATATGTGCCCACCACCACCAATTATCTCCTGGTTGCAAATAAGTTTCAGCTAACTGCTTTACATACAGAGGACTGATCTCAGCCAGGCATTGCTTCATCCTAGTTGTAGGACTGGCTCTGGAAACTTTAAAATTGTGGAAGAGGTGGAAGTTATGTGAATATCATTGGTATGTGAGTTTATGTCATTCATAAAGTAGCAAATATAGTTACTGAAAGGGATTCTTGTGCAAGTCTCTTAAATGAGGGAGAATAGTAATTAAAGGGTAGTTTTCCCTTAACATGGGTTCATCTTTTCAGGAAAGACTCAAATCATTAAGGCCCTAGTTCTCTCTCACAGGATAGAAGACAGACATTAGCTTCATTTTTGTGCTGTGATTTAAGTTTTCTCCACTCCAAGAGGATTAACTTAAATTAGATGTACTTCTAGCTGGCCTTTCATTTCTTCGCCAGCCTGCTCCAAAACTGAGGCTTGAGCTAAGTTATACACTGTTTTGAGACCATGAGCAGAGAGGTGAGCAGAGAGACACAGGTCAGTGTGTCCTAGCAAAGCAGTCACAAAGTATTTAAGAATACCTGGTGCAGGCTATAGGTGCTTGCAGTTGCTCTTGTGCCTTTACAGCTCTGCGTAGATGCATGGGAGGGATTCAGCACCATTACTGGAAACTGGTACCAGATTGTCATGCAGATAACACAGTGTTGGCATGGAATTTGAAGAATTACTTTTCGTCCCATCCCCATCAGTTATTATTTTCTGATGTTAGTAACCAAATTGCTGCACAGACCCTTGCTCTGGGAGGGTGTTTGCTGGCAGAGTGTTCAAAGCACAAATGACAAGGGTGGTGAATGAGATGGGAACCATTTAAGGACTATCACATCACTGATTAACATCAATGTACACAAACACTGACCCTCTGAGCCCTAGGTTGTTCCACTCTTGATCGCTGGTAGTGCATTCATACATTGCAGCTAGGCAGAGAAGTTTTAGTGCATATATCCATGCAGAAACTGCACAGCTGGACAACCCCAGGTCTATGCAACAGGACAGCCAAAGAGGGATTAGTCTGTACCTGGAAAACATGCAGCCACAGCCATACCTTAGGACTGCAATTCCTTTGTCTTGCTCGAATAAAGCAAAAGGAATTAATTAAAGGCTAAAAATCTAACCCACTATTATTAAATTCCTGAAGATGAGTTATTTTTAAGGTATATAAATATTTGGCAGGAATTCTTAAAAACTCTCTTTTAAAGGATTTTTTTATGTAAGCCAGGTTTAAGAAGCTCCTCTATAGAGCTTTTGCAAGCTCTAATAAAGTGCAGTCTGCTTCCAAGTTGTCTCATACTGTCATTAAAGTTGTGATGTATGTAAGTGCTAGGTCCAAATGGCAGGAGGTCCCATCAGCTGTGCTATGGGGACAAGAGCTCACTGCATGGCTGCCAGTGCCCAGCTCAGTCACACTCCACCAGAACCAGTGTTGAGGACAAAATGCCAACTTTCTAAAATGCATCGACTTAAGTTCATGTACAGTAGTCATTATAATGTAGTTTTTTTTTCCTTGTGAATAACTGGAAAAAAAAAAAAAAAAATTTTTTTTTTTTCCCCTACATTGAAATTAGATGTCAACAAGCCACTATCAGTTTCAGTGGTATAAATTATTTATTTAGTAATACACAATTAACATTTTAGATATTTGACACACTGAAGATCCTATAAACACATCATTGTGCGGTACAGATCTCTCAATACTTTGGAAAGACAAGGCATGAGAAATTAATTCAATGTGCATTTTCATATTAGAAATCCATTATAGAGAAGTTTAAAGTCACAACCACAAATAAAACAAGAATACAAATCAAACTGTACAACACAATATTTAGACTATTCAACAGAATGATCACTTAGGATGAAAAAATATAAACAATTTTCTTTCCTTATCTTCCACACAAGCAATTCGGAAAACATGTTCATTCATGTGTAACGCATTGGATTTGATAACATTTTGAGTAATGCATGCAAGGTTTGCAGACACCTGATCATCCAGCACTTCCCAGCAGATAATGGTCTTCTGAAAAAAATCAAGAGGGACCTGGTGAAAGATAACAGCGGGTCTACAGCAGGGAAATATTTTAGTAAGATCAATGAAAGTTTTTTCCTGTGTTTTAATTGGCATTGGGTTATGATTCACAAATCTACCAGTTGTTCAGTACCCTGCTTCCACAATGCTGACCTTGGGACACTCCAAGAGCACAGGCAGAGAATTGTTTGGATGTGCCACTTGTTTTTGCTGCAGGGCAAACACCCACACCATCCGCAGAGCAGCCCTGTTGTCACACTGGCTTGTTACATTCTCACAGAGCTTGGAAATCTGCCTGGTGATGCAGAAAATACAGCCGTTTCTAAACCCAGCACAATGAGCTGCGGTGGGGAATGAGCAGTGGCTTGGACTTGCAACAGTTTTGGCTTCTCACACTTATTGAAGAGGTCCTGCCGTTGGGCTGGGGCCTTTCTCTAGCAGAGCCTTTGGAAGCTTTTCAAAATCTTTGAGAACTGGAGAAAAGATGCCTTAGGCTGTTTCATTGCAGATGCTGCAGCATGCTACCACACACCAGTCTGGTCTGCCAGCCACAGATGACCTTAAGAGAGACGATTTTTAATGACAATATTCACTAGCAATACTGTGTCAGAGGTAGTATGAGCAGAAACACCCCTGCAGAGAAACAACTACAGTCAATGATTTCAGTTTTGTGGTGAAAATCAGCTACTTCCAAAAAAGCAAAATGGGCTCATGATTATCTCTGTGCCAAAGAGACAAGGAGGCTGCTGGCTGAACCACTGCCTTTTGGCAGTTTTCTGTCAAGAAAGTAAATTCCAACACAAGATGAGGAGAAATCAAACAATGCACATGACAGCAAAGGCAAGAAAAAGAGCCCAAAACTTTCAGGAGGAGAAGTAGTGCAAGAAGGACCCAGCATCCTTAAAAGACACTAAATAGCCCCCAGAAGGGCATGAGAAAGTGCATGGTGCAGTCAGGTATTGGCTCCTTCCCATGGAGCAGTAAATCTCTTGCAAAGTCCCTTTGCAAAGCCTGTTTATGTGCCTTCATAAAACAGCGGTTATTTGTCATGCAGGCCCCAAAAGCTAAATTGCGCAGCGGTTTATTTTGCATGTCTGTTATATCACAAATCTGTTGACAAGGCGCACTGCTAGAGTAATCCTGAGGGGAAAGTCCCTTTTCAAGTTTGCCTATATGTGTATTTTCTATTCTTCACAGAGCTTTTAAAACAATAAACAAGAAGACTGTCACTGTTGTGGAGCCTGTGAGGCTGCAACCACTACAATTTGAAGCTCAGATGCCATGACAACGAGTGAAATATGAGAGAACTGGTTTACTAAATAAAATTTAGAAAGCTACAGGATTTTCTAAGCGTTTTGTTTTGTTTTGTTTTTATCTCTGGCATTACTATGTTTTACAGTTTGAGGCTGTAGGTCAGTGGATCTCCCTCATCCACATAAAAGGATGGGAACATCAAATTCCTGTTTTATGTGTCATTGTGGCCTTAAGAGGAACTGACTTTGTAAGTGGAGCTTCAACAAGGGGAAACTGGGAAAAGTGAAAGAGAAATAAAGCCACATAAAGCCTGATTATCTTTAAGAACTAACTGGCAAGATAAAGGATTACACTGCCAAGGAGTGCTTCAAATGGGCTGCTTTTTTACTTGCAAGTCGATTTCATTAGTAGTGGAAACCACAGGATAATAAGGTAACTTAAAGCCATATTATAATGCTGAAGTCACAGGGTAATTAAAACTGGACAATATCCTTAGCAAAACTGGGGAAAACATCAGCCAGAGATAGGCTCTCCACATTTGTTTTTGTTAACTCCATGATCTGTGGCAACTTATTCCAGCAGGTTTAATTTTTCTTTTCTGCCAGATATTGAAATGGAGAACTAATATTATTATTTCTAAGTCCAAGTAATGAATTTTCACAAGTCCTAGCTAAGAAGTCATTGTTTTAAACAATATGTCAATAGCTGGCATAACAGTGCAGAGCAGGGAGGAATGTTTTTCCCATGTTCCCTTGTTTACAGGATTTCCAGGCATTGTGCCAGGATTTTTCCCTATGTTAAAGAAAATTCCGTTTTTCCACATCCTTCATTTTCCTGCACACAGCCTGAGTCTCCTTTGAATCCTTGATAGAGTCAGACCCAGTTTGCTGCACTCAGTATTTAAAAAACAGCTTTTTTTGTTGTTGTTGTTTGCCTTCTTTTTCTTCAGTTTACCAGCTTTCAGAAAGAAAACAGACCAAATTTCAGTTATCTTAAATTAACCAACTAGCTCTACCAGCTAAGGATGCACAGAGGCTGGATAACCAGATGCTCTTCAGCTGTGTCCACCCAACCTCCACGTGCGTAACAACCCAGCTTAAGCTGTGGGGTTTCAAGCTCAAGAGGTTTCTTCGATCCCATGAGTTTTGACTGTTTAGCAAACCTCAGTACGTCTCTTTCAACTACTTACTAGTGCAGCCCATGTAAATTTCCCACCTCCCCAACATCCTTTGGCTAAGGTCTTCACCAGTCTCATACTCTGGGGTGAAGAACCACCTCTTTGAACTGAACCTGGCTTCTACCAGCTTCTCCTGATGGTCCCTAACTCTTGTCTTAGAAGAGAGTGAACTGTCTGTCCCTATCCACCCTTTCCATAGCACTTCAGGGTTTTAGGACATCATTATACCTCCCCTCAGCTGTCTCTTTTTCCAGTTAAATAACTGTATATTGCTCACCAAACACCACTTAGGCACACTTCCACAATGTAAGATGGTTTCATCTAAAATACTGATCAAGGTTTTATAAAGACAGCAATTATTGTATTTGAGTTTCAAGCTTTAACCTGCTTGAGGTCAAGATTTGATTTTCCAAAACACACAAAAAGTACAAAATGTGTCACAGGTCACTGAGCCCTCTCTTGAGCTTTACTGGTGTAATGTTGGTCTTGATTAGAACAAAGCTACTCATTTGCTGGAAGATAGGATAAACGTGCCCATTTATCTGTGCAAAGAAATAACTTAGCACGAGCAATTCTTAGCTAAATGTTACCAAAACAATAAGAAGCAAACATGGGAAAACCACTTAAAATACAGAGATGTTTTAAACATTTTCTCATAACCACTGTGCTGTCACTGCTTTGTTGTGTCCCGCACAGATGATACACAGTATGATTTAAAGCTACCTACCCTATGGATCAAAAGGAACAGACAGCTTTCCCCCTTTATCCCTTTATTCCCCCTTTATCCCTAGCCCAGGTACAAGCTGAGTGCTTGCAAAGCCAACCCGCACACACCGCACTGTGGCTCTGCTTCAGCAGCTCAGTTCATCACGGTGTGGGATCCAGTTGCATCGCTTTCCAAGCCTGTTCACCCACTCCTACCTCTGATTTCAGTTGCTGCCAGCTGTGTTTCCCTGGCACGGATACCTGGCTGCAGTGGGATCTGGGCTCAGACAACCAGCTCATTTTATTCACTGCCATGAGAAAAAAATACTCAGCTACCAACTAGCACTGACAGCCTCAAAAATGCTATTGTGAATTCCCCTAACATCCAACATTGCTCCACCACTGTGATTTTAGCATGGCTCTCAAATGGGTTTTAATCTTGGAAGTTTTTAAAACACCAGTTATTCTTACAGCACATATCCTCATTCAGTCACACAATGTGTTGAGACTAATATTAATGTTTCCCTCAATAATAGGAGCAGAATCACTTAATCATGAAAAAAGAATTAAAGTTGTAAAGCTAATGGGTGCTATGTCCTTTTATATCACTGGAGTATTTAATGTATAACTCTTAAGCTTTAGGAACCACACTTTATTGTTGTAAAATTCTGTGTAGCTCCTTCTCGTTTTACAAAAAGATATGAGTTTAAGAAACTGAGTAAGACTCTCCAGTATTTTCTGGTATTCTAAAACTTCACAGTTCTTGGTAGGTTTTAGTAAGAAGGAGCAAAGAAAAAGAAGCTGGTGAATAATCACAGCTTTAGACTTCCTGTCTGTGTGGCTCTGCCGCCTGGAAGCTATGCAATATGACTTTTTGAGTCCCAAAGCAATTTCAAAGCGGTGAACCACCAAAAGGTCTCAATATATATACTTTATATTGTTTCAAAGAGCTGAACAGAGAGCCAGAACTCTCTGTGTACACTTTTGCTTGTTCAGACTCATCACCTCTTCTGAAGAAATGAAAAATGAGGAAAAGGAGAATGTGGCAAAGCAACATGTTCAGTAGTACCTTTTCTTCCTCAAAACTCTGCCCAAGGCTAGAAGATGAACTGAAAGTAGTATCAACGACAAGAAGACTAAATGGCAATTAACAGCTTACTGGAGGAGCGGTAACAAAAATCCACCTTCCCCCAAAGCCAAGACACCAAGAGCAGCACTCAGTAGGGACCTGGATGGCTCTCCCACCGCTGTGTAAATAGCACATACATTTCTGCTGAGAAAACAGCACTGGTGCTGGCAACAGGAGCAGCTGTTATTCCCAGGACAGGATTTTTTTTTTTTTCTTCTTACTGCTTGTGTAACAAAGGTTTTATTGCATAAAAGCCTGGTAATCCATTGGACAAAAGTGAATTTCAGTTTCACCTGGACCTCTTCCCAAATGTTATGAGAAAGATAGGAAGATACTAATAAAATAATCATAACCTTTTTTCAACAGTAACTGATTTTACTTCTACTTCAGAAGTCAACCAACACACAGGGAATCCTGCAGACCAGGAAAAGCATTAGAAGATTAAAATTAAGTCATCTTAAATAAAAAATTTCGATAGGAGAACTTAAAGTGAGTTTGTCTTTATTAAAGACAAGAAGGGTAGGGGTGGAAATCATCATTTTAATTGCACTGTGCAACAGAATCATGACAGGGAAAATGATATATAAACAGTAAGAGAACAAAAGCAAATAGTTCAATACTTTCATTGAAATACTTCTCTTTTCATTCTACAGGTTCTAACTCATATCAGAACAGACTGTCTGGCAGGCTCGTTGAAGGCAACAGGTACTGAAAACAACTTAAAACTCGCAGAAATATGTCCCTAAGGCATATTTCCATTGCTGCCAATGCCAGGCAAAAATACCACAACTCTTAATTAAAAACAGAGATTTAAACAAAAGTAGCTTTATACTGATTCTCAGTGCCCTTATTCTTCTCACTCTTTACAGCAATCAGAGAGGGAAGGTCTGATGTCCGATAAACTCCAGTCCTCATCCTCCCTTGGCAAGACCTCAGTTCCGAGACGTAACCTTCAAAGCTGAGGTTCCCTTCAGACTCATCGCAGGAACGTGTGCTGGTGTCTTCCAGCTTGACTCCATCCACATCAATTATCCTGTTCACAGGCAGCTCCTTGCCAGGGTTGTCTCTCACACCAGGGGGATTAATGCTTCTGCTGGTCTTCACTTTGAGAGACGTTTGCTCACAAGAGTTTCCTGAAGTTTCCTGTGAATCGGTTTTCTTTTTGTGGTTTGCACCTGGTAGAAGAATTAGAAACAAACAGACTAACTAAACACAACGCACAAAACAGAAGAGTTAGCTACCTTCTGGTTCCTAGCATTTTCCGTGCTGCGACCTCCTCCGAGATGCTAAAGGTAGACCATCAACTGGGACATCTCCTCCACCAAGGAGACTGTCGGAGGTACCCAGCAGGTAACTTAACAGTAGGTCTCAAAGGTACATATAGTGTCAGTAGAGATCTGTCTTACATTAGCATTATTCAGAATTTAAATAAATAAACTTCCATTAACTACTTAGCATAAATTTGTACACCTTTAGAATAAAAACTCACACCAGCAAACCCAAACGTGAAGCAGAAGGATACAGAACTCCCAGTGGGGCAGAACAGGAGATGTTCTTTGATTTGAATTGGCCTCCAATGCAAAATCCCTGCTGGGATAATGTTTCATTTGGCTAGAGGTTAGTCTTTCTCCAACAAACTTAGGCTGATCTAAAGTTTCAGTTTGCTGTACTGAAATGTAATCTAGCAAGTATGGGGGAGAGTTTACAGGACAGGAAGAAAAGAAATAGCTTAGGTTGCTGAAGAGCTTAAGCATTTAAAAAAAAAAAATCATTACAAGTGATATTTTAACCTAATATTTTAACCTTGAAGTTTCTTTTTGGTATAGCATTCCTAAAATCATCACTGTTAGGATTTGGGCCTATTGTCTGGAACCAACCATGCCAAGTCATTACCATCCCAAGTCTTCCTCATTGCCAGCACTGGCTGCCTCACAGGCTGTGCAGTGTCAAGTAGAAGCCCATTGGAATACACACATTGGGCTTGATATTTAAAGACTTGCATCAACTAGAAGATATGTAACTAAAAATTATGTATCTGTCAGTGTGCTTTGTCTCACCCAAAATATATGACTTTCATTAGCAAAATCAGGAGCAGTTTGTTTCAGAACTGGGATGGGAAGTTGAGGTTAACCCTAGACTAAAACCTTCAGCTCCAAAAAAAAAAAAATAGTTTTATTTTAGATGTGACATTGCAGTCTGTTAGGCCCTTGTTAAAGTAAACACAGATACAACTGTTCTGGCTGTTTCAACAGGCAGAAGGGAATGACAAAAGAACTGTTTCACGATTCACACTATGACTACAAACATGATTTCTGCATCTGAGGCATCCCCACCATAATGATGGAAAAGGGGCAAAATTGCAGAGAGAAATCATTTTTACTTTTTACCACTTTTAATAGACCAGTTGCTATCCAAGAGAAAAATAGAAAAACTTTCTAGTTAAAGGCAGACATGAGAAAGGGCTTCTGTGTGCAATTTAATTTCTTTTTTTCCATGTGTAGCAGCTGGTCTTTTAAAACATACCATCTTATCCAACATGCCTTACCTAATACATTTTAAAATGTCTGACCAGCACATTTAGCCACACAGCCCCTATGACAATTGCGTGGTTAAATCACATAGCTGGCTTGGAAATCTTCTGTGTTTGTTCCCTAAAGTGATCTGTACGCTGGTCTTTGTAAGAAAAATAATTAATTAATAATACAATCATCATAACCAAGATCTCTTCAGTATGGAGAAGGGGAAAAATGCTAATGAAAGGACAAAAAGGCAATTTCATACTGTTTCAATAAAATCACTCTAGGCTAAAGCTTTTATTTAATGAAAATAAGTCAAAATTCTACGTAATACAATATTATTTCACTGCTTTTGCTATAGTGCAGCCCCACAAGTAATAATGTGGATATCCCACATCAGAAGTACTTGCCTTTTTTCACAACTAGAAGAATTAGATCAAACTCCAAACAAATCAGCCAAGCAGTAGCAGAGAGAAGGCAAAAAGCTTTCTCAGCCCCGCTAGCCCAGCACAACTACCAAATTACAGCTAATGGGCCTCTATTACACCTCATGCTTACATCTTCATACTGCAAACAGAACATCGGCTTAGTTTTAAGTGTTGTTTGCATGGCGGTGGTGTAAAATGGTACTCTTCTATTCTAAAATGTTTATTTTACATGACTGTATTCAATGGTACTCCTGATCTTTTTAATCTACTATTCTATGCCCTTTGAGGACATCTCTGATTCTCCTTTCATGTTGGTTTAAAAGACGCACTCATTTCTAAAAAGCTGTACTAATGATGAATCACAATAAATAGTTGGCATTGACAGAGCATGAATCATCCGGTAGTCTTATTATTAAGCATACGTCCTTCTACTAAATGTAATGCAGAGCAAAAACTTTGATGGTGGCATCTGGTATCATAGCTCTGTCACTCTGAGCTACGATGAAGTAGTCTTCACAGACACAAGACAGTCCACATTAGCAGGGTTCAATGAATAAACATCTCTGGAAACTCCTGCTGAGGAAGTATTACTCTACGGAAGCCGTTAAGTATGACTGTATTTATTTGGTGGCTAGGTCTTTCTACAGCTGCAGATAAGACGTAGCCATTGAAGTCTTGAATTATGGTGTCACCAAGTCACCACATGGAGCAACTGGGCTTTCAAGTAGTCTTTTAGGAACAAAGAAAAAATCAGGTCAATGATAGCTCTCAGGCTTCACATAAGACCATCTCAAGAGGAATAAATCAAATATTACGGGCAGTTTTTTCTATTAATGGTCTTATCAGGAGTAATCCCTCTGAAGAATCTAACAAATTACTACTAGAGGCAGGACAGGAATGCAGAAGGCCTTATCTGAAACACTGGTTAAAAAGAACAAGGAATTGCTAAGGGATAATATTGTGAAGGTGGTTGCTCTTTTCCTGGCAGGGTGGAAAAGATCTTGGCTCATCTATGCCAAACTGAAAGGTGATTTCAAGAGTAGTGCTACACTGAAAAAGGATTTCAGTGTGATTTTTTCCACGTTTCAAAACAAACGATTTACAAAGGAAGTAAGGCTATTCAGCACAAATAATAGAGATTCCCCAAAGCAGCATGTTTTAAAATGTATCCCTCAAGTTTTAAAACAGACTCAAGATCTGCATGTATTAAGTGGTGCTTTGTAACAAGGCTTAAATGATGCCTGCAACACTTCTGTGCTGGTCTTGTTCTGAGTAACAAATACCCGAACAAACAGCTATACAGGGTAATATCTGTGCAGAGCAGAGAGCTTGCACAGATAAAATTTCCCTTCACTTTTTATTCTTGCACTGAAGTGATGAAAACTTCCATGGCTCTCACTGCAGGCTGCTTTCCCCTGTGCAAAGCACATCAGAAATGCTATTATATTTTCCAGAAATGATATTATATTTTCCTGAATATCATTTTTCAAGCACCCTACCTAACTTCAGAAGGGAAAGGAAGCCAGTCCTTACATCAATGCTTGCACAGACTGCTCTCCAGAGACTGGAGTAGCGCAATCCAGTCCATGGGTAATCTTCAGCTCCCTCACTAAGCACTCCATACAGCTGTAAGGGAATTGTCTCATGCATGTGATCCTGTTAATATGTTCCAGCTGGTCTGAAGATTGGAGAATGTGCTTGTCGTCTTCAGTCAGTAAGCTGCAGATCTGCTATTTCACAGATCCACAGCTAAATGAGTGCTTAGAAGGCTGTATGTATATTTTTCTGCAGTTTTGAAGGGTTAATGATTGGGCAGCATTTGGGCTGGTCTCCTGATTTCCTTTACCAATGTTACTCTTTTCCTGACACCTAGATTTTGTGTATTTTCTCAAGCTCTCTGACTTTAACATTGTGATTATGAAAAATCTTCCTCTGTCTCAATAGACGAAGACAAAGGGAATTTACATTCTTCTGTATAAAATATTCTTCAAAATCTAGGTAAGATCTAAACAAGATATTGGAGGATATTGTCTTCCAAGTAGTTTAAGACCAACCGAGAATTTGGTCAAATTCCAGGCAAAGATGAGGTCAGAAGAAGACCAGGAATTGGAGGAACAGCATTAACTCTCACATGTAGACAGGATGAAAAAGCCATAACTGCAACGGAGATGCTTGGGATTTATAGGTCCACCCACATCTTCCAAGGGATGCAATTCAAATGCTGGTAATATTTCTGTGCAGTAATTATTAGGTCCTTGTATATTCAATGTGCTAAATTTTATAGGTGTGAGTCATTTCTTAAAGTATAATTTAGACCAGGTGTAAAATTCAGTACCTTTATTTTTAAATGATCAATATTGAATCAAGTTCCACTCACACCACATTTATCTTAGAAAAAAAAATAAAAATAAAATAAAAAAGAAAGAAAGAAAAAATAAGTATATGTTAAGTTTCATTGTAAGAGGTGAACTCTGTATATTTGAAAATCCATACTTAGTGAATCTCACATAGGATGGAATGTTAAATACTACTCCATAATTATCCCAACACCACTTCCAAATAGACAGCTCTTTCATGTAGACCCATCACTACATTTAGTCTTCTGGTTTTACTAAAATTTTATTATCTTATAACTCTGCTGATTTCTATACCATTGATCCCAGGCATTCAGCTTCTAACAGAGAGAGGATCAGATTTTCAGTTAAATACAAGGAGCTCCAGTTTGATGATTTTATGATGACTTACAACAGATAAGAATTTGTTTGAAGTCTTTCACCAAATTGTTTCAGGAACAATTATTGGAACCAGTTATTTACCACCACCAAATGTAATCAGTCATTTTCAAATGACCAGTCCAAATTCATAGATTCAGGTGCATTCTTTAATGTGAGAGACTGTTGTGAAATGGCACTTCGTTAGGCTTCCCAGACATGCATTTTTTTAAGCGGTTGATCAGTGACTTGCACACTTACTGATGTATTGTTAGCACTGTAAGCATTTTTATTTTTTTAAGTTTCTTAGGTGATTTGTGCTTCAGAAGGGAAAAAGGATACCTTACGTTTAAGATTTGGAATTCTGCAGGTTAAAAACCCTTCAAAAATTTGCCTCCTTTCACCTCTTAATTGACATAACCCTAATGAAAAAGAGGATTTAATGAAACGTTCCTAACTACAGTTTATGCTGAATCTTTTCAAAGGTAATTTGACTTAATATTTCACTTGCATGATGAAACACCAACTGCATCATAAGCCTGGTGCCTTGAAATCTGACTCAAACTATGATGGCATCGAGCTAGGAAATGGATTACCCCACAAAGGGGCAATACTCTGCACTACCAGCCTATTTCCTCGTGTCCTGGGAAGTTCTGGAACGCTTCTGCAGCATCAAGTTTAGAAACATGTGACGGACAGAAATTCTTTCCTTGCCCTCATCTCAAAAGAACTCGCAAAGCCGAAGAACAAGATGTTATTTGGAAAGCCAAAATCTGAGAATGACAAAGAAGAGGGAGCTGGTATGACTGCTGCTGCTCTTGCTCACGTGCAGTAATTATGTGCTCATGAGGGATATGCCTAATTAAGAAAGGACACAAAGCACCCAGTGATGCTGGGGCAGTGGCTATGGCAGCAGTGGTAGGGAACTGCACACAGCATCACTTAAAAGCCAGGGGCAATGCGAAAAGAAATAAAAAGAAAAGCTCGAAATTTCAATCCAGATCGAAATTTCCTACATGCCCTCAATAACTGGGCAAAGTGCTTGACTTTGCTGTTCCTCCTCTCTTAAAGCTGACATAATTGTCAGGGAATGCTTTCCAAGCGAGACATGACAAAACATCTCTGCACTAGCCTACAGATATTCGTCCCTCAGTTTGATCTTCCAGCGCTTATTGGTAACATTCGCTTTGTTTTTCCATCAGAACTTTTTAACAGGAGGTTTAATTATTGCTGAGGGTAATACGATTCGTAGGAAATAGTGGATTGAACTACTTGAATCAGTTTTAATTTAATCTGCCATTATGTTATTCTTCAATTAAATTCTAAAATGTGGTTTAGCAGGGCTACCAGTTAGATTTAAAGAACAATTACCAAATTCATTTCGCTCTCCAAATGTAAGTTGTGCTTTTGAATAGATCTGATTTTAGCCTGTGTGCAATTGTTTCAAAGAGAAGTTGCAACTTCTCTAATGCTTTATCCAACCAGTGAAGTAATTTGTTAATTCCCTCTACAGCGTGTGTCTTGCTGTTTGACTGAAATAAGCTTGGCTTTCAAATAGTTATCCCTCAAGGCCTTCCTTGCTTCCCGGTTGTCTACTCTTAACATAGCTCTCCTTCTCCTTTGTTTATTATTGATCTGTAATGTAGTACATGTAATTCTCCCTTTTAATCATGCTCTGATTAAAAGGGGATTAACAGATTCTGGCCTTAGCATTCCTGGATCCCTAAGTACTTCTTTATATTGTTCCAAAATCCAATTACCTTCTATAAGATTACACATAACCAATAAGGATATAATTAACTGCTGGACAACAGCCTTTGCTAGTAATAATGATCTATACTAATTTTACATCTTTTAACTAGAATCCCTTCCATCTGTTTTATTTATTCATGTTTTTATTTATGTGCTTATTTTTATTTACATAGGAAACATCACTGGATTGTCTCTGAAATATGCTACTGTGAATTAAGGGGTTATGCAAAATATAAGTTAAATAAAGTATTAAAGAATTTATTACAAAAATAAGCTTATTTTGCCTCCTTTTTGAAGATATATGTGAGTTTTTAATCTCTTTAACTATCCCAAAGTTGACTGCACTTGGAATCCATTACCCTTGAAGCTGAAAAGTTTAGTAGACAAAAAAGCCAAAGTCACAGAAATACAGCTGCTATCATCTGATTGCCGTTCCTTGGTTACAATGTCCTGCACCCTTTCTGTGAGCAATAAAGAGCAGTTGGGATTTTATTTTATTTTTTTGTCATTGGGAACAATAGCCAGCCCCAGGCTCTGAGAGCCCACACAGCATTTTATTTCTGTGCAAGCATTCAAAGCGAAAAATCCTCGCACTGGCACTATCTGCTTCTCAGCTTTCTCTCCAATAAGAAAGGAAGCAAGTTTATTTTGAGGATAATGCTGCCCATCTATTTCAGAAACAAGCAGCATCTTCAGAACTAATTAAGTAACTGTTTATATAGTCTACATTCATGCTTTTCTTACATATCCATATTGTTATCTTACATATCCAAGTATTATTCCAAATAGAGTTCACCATGTCTTTATTTTCCCTAGCTGGTTCTCTCTCTTAACCAATGACATTATGTACCTGGAAAAGGGATTTCTGAATAAACTCTATATTCAGTTGAATTGCTCCACCCAATCTATATATCTACTCAAAAAAAATACTTTCTCATTTGGTAGACAATAACTCCATTGACTAAAATTTCATCCTAAGTATATTTCTCACCCTACATTTAAAAAAAAAAAAAAAAAAGTTTTTTGTTTTTTGTTTGTTTGTTTTTTTTAAATAACAGAGAGAAGAACACCAACGGAATGAAATCTATAATCCATGTGTCTTGACCATTGCAAGTTATCCTATTTAAAGATAAAATGATACTTTCTGAAAAAGCCCAATTGCTGCCGAGAAAAAATGCCCACCTAGGAGCATTCCACAACCAGAGAGTAGGAGAGTCCACAACCAGAGCAAACAAATTGCTGGCCCCATGGAATACCACCGAATATACAACGCAGCGCAAGGCTCTGGCCCCAAGGGGACCAAAGGGTTGAAAAACTGCCCCTTCCCACGCCACCTATTTTTCACACGGATAGTGAACATGCCTAACCCCCAGGGAAAAACTTATGGACATGGAGGGCAACAAAGTGTTATCCCATGCAATTTAAAAATTAATAAATCCAACGAGATAAAATCAGTAATTTAGCACTTTCAAAAACGAATGCTCTGCTTCAAGCCAATTACACCACACAATAATTATTTCTTCCACAGCTGGATACCACCAGCATTATATGTAGAAGCATGAAGTATTTCAAAATTAACTTTCCAATCCAGAAAGCCCCAAATTTTATAATGGGAAATTTGCCAGAAGTAGTAAGCTTGTTTAAAAGTCAAGAAATTTTCCCTTGCTGAGTAACACAACTAGAATCAGTAATGATTCTTGTGTTGCAAACTGATTTGCTAATATATACCCTATAGCTAAATATCAAACTGATTTGCTAATATATACCCTATAGCTAAATATTACTACAGTAATATTTGTTTCACTTACTTAATGTTAAGATGTGTTTGCAAAATTATTCTCTGCATTGCAAACCTCATTTTGCTGGTTTTCATCATTCATTTTGCCTTCTAGATCTTCAAAAATGAAAACACCTCAAGAGTCTCCCCTTACAGGGAAATATTTGGAAATTGACTTGGCTTTGCTCCGTCAGCCTGAGGTCAGAAAGTTGCTCCACTACAAGATTACACACGAGGGGCTGCTTTGTATGGCCAGTCTTCATCACCCTGACACCCTCCCAGCATATGTACACCCAATAGATAAAAACTCAACGTATAGTGTAAGCATGCATGCCCTTATACCAATTTGAAACCAAGGTTGTAGACCAATTCAAATTATGTGGTCATTGTTTTACATTTTCTCCCAAGACTTCAATTTAATAAAGCAATTAAAAATGCATTTTCTACTGATAGGAGATTATGAACAGAGAACCATTAAAGCACTTAAAAAAGCAACCATTATTAATGATTTAGTCCTTTTAAAAATTGATCATTGACTGGAGATAGTTTCCAGCATTCTTTATTGTGATGCTAAATGTCATTTAATAGTCTTTCCATGCAATCTCCATGAAATCATGAAAATAGAAAACTTTCAATAAAGTCAGGGTTGTTTTTTTTGTAGATTACAGTTCCTGTAAAATGGTAGTGTACTGCGAGAACAGTGTAAAATAGCGTTAGTGTATGCATCAAGTTTGTCAAAAGGAAGAAAGGTGTTTTACATAATTTTTTACTTCTAAAAAAAAAAAATTGTCACAAAGTTAAGAGAAATTAAGATTTTCATTTTGCAAAATTATTCCATTTGATTACTTAAAGCGCTCTCACAGGTGACAGAAAAAATAAACCACAATCACCAGTGAGAGTAGAATAGACCAGTTGGAAAACATAAAAATTCAAATCCATAAATGAAATTCTAAAATAATTCAATATATAGGATATTAGTTATTTAGTGTGTAAAAGGCTGAATGATTTTAAAAGGGGAACTGCAACAGGACATCAAGTGCTTCATTTTATTTCATGGAGGCCCACAACTATGTGGGAACACAGTGACTTTTGGAAAAAAATGTCATTTTCAGTGCCCAGAACACAAAGGAGGCCTAGGTAACAGCACCACAAGCTTCTTGCTGGTTTGTTTTGGTTGGTTGGTTGGTTTTCTGTTGTTTTTTAATTCGGCTTCACAGTGCTGTTATATAGGACCCATTTCTAAGAATGAAAAGAGTAGGTCAGCCTCCAGCACCCATCCGACCCTTCATTTCTTAATCAGAGACTACCAAATCAAGAGGTTGTTATATTGGTTACTCCACATCAAATGAACTGAGATCACCAGCTCATTTATCAAAGACAAGGGATGAATTGCTTGAGTTTAAAATAAGAAGAAAAGTGATGAATATAAAGTTTAGCCCAAGAACCCAAAGACAGAAAAGACTCTCCTTTCAGGAGTTCCTGTGATAGCTCATTTAAAAGAAATCTCCTGTCTCATCTGCCTTCTGGTGCACATGTAAATGCTATGGATTTAACATGTGACCTACTGGCATCTCAAGACAGCATTTACCTTTGATATTTAGATTATTAACAAATATTATGCTTGTCAACTTTGTCTCAAGGTAATTGTTAGTTCATATCAATTAATCTGTTTGTTATTACAAGACAATTTCAATCATAATTCTTAATCCCAGGACTAAGAGAACTGCTTTTCAATAATGAAGAAAATCAAAGCTTAAAACCAGTTTGCATAACTAGGTCTAGAATTTATTACTCCTGAGAGAACAAAGATACAAAATACATGTGAAAACTACACAAAGATTTCTACAAAGTAAAAAGTAGAAAGTGGGAAAAGGGAAAGCTACAGTTCAGTGGTTACACAGAAATGTATGGCATGCATTAAAATACTGTAAATTCATGAAGTTTTCTTTTTTTAAGTGCAAATGGTTTTTTTAACAGTTCTCACTGAAAGCTATGCAAATTGATACCTATGTTGTACACTTGTCACATTACCAGAAAGACACCAACACAAATCTATGCATATACACATCAATACGTCTGAAGTACATTTTGTGGTTTTGTATTTGTAGGCACTGGTTACAAGTCTGTCCAATACTCAGTTTCAGAAATTAAGTAGTAGCGCTTATAGAACATTTCTCAAATACTACTAACAAAGGGATTTGTTTTTCAAATACCAAGAGAATGAAATAATTTGCATTGCCATTTATAAGCATCCAACAATCAAAGTATTTACAAATCAACCATACAGATAAAGAACAGTATCAAATACTCTGTGTAAAAAGATAAATAATTAAAATGTATATTCCCACATCACAAAGAAATGTGATCATACAAATTATGGCACCATATGTTTGTGAAACATCAAAAATAAATGTAGCACATAGATACCTCTTCTTCTATTTTACATTAAAATGCACAGTACAATGACTGTAAAATGTCAATGCCACAACACCCACCGTCTTCAAACTAGTTTCTGGTAATAGCAATTATTATTAGAGTCCGTGTTTATAGAAGTTTATAAGAAATGTCATACTTTAGCCTTAGGCTAATATTGCTCTGTGATATTGCTAGACCATGAAACTTGCATCCTAAAAAAAGTTACATATTTTCTTTAAAATTATCTCATAGAAAGAGCTAATTCACATGTGGCTATTGTGGGGTCAAGTGTGATAGATACAGTCTATCTCTCTGGGTAGCAAAGTATGGGTTAAAAAAAACTTTTAAATTTTTACTTTTAGTCACAAATATCTATTAGAGGTGTTTGTTGTTTTTTGGTTTTGGGTTTTTTTTAAATTAAGGTTTATCCGTTTCAAATTTTAATTATAAATAGTCTTGCAATTTTCAATGCATAATTAGGGTTCCTGATAAAGCATTTAAACTTCTTTACCCTAATCATGCATCTCATTATGATAAATGGATCAGAAAATCTGGAATGCAGTGGTGTTATGCAACTCAAAATGCCAATATCCTGTTTTCTATTCCCAGACTAAAGAATGATATAATTAGAGCATATGGATGTATTTTAAAGGTTTGTCTGCACGTGTCCAGTTTTGACCACATGCAAAATCAAAATAAATGCATGTTTTTAAAGGCAACCAGAAATGTTACAGTTAGCACAGACTAAGGCAATGAAAATCTTTGTTTTGTAAAAAAATAATAATAATTAAAAAAAAAATTTAAGGTGCAGAGAAAATTTTCTTCCTTGCTTTAATGGGTGCCAAATACTGATTAGCAGTGCCAAGGAAAAGTAATTTTACATAAAAGGAAAGACTATTAAAATCTAGAAATACCTGAATTGGATCTTTGATATCCAGATTTTTCCTGATTACCTGCAAAAGGAGTTGGGGGTGGATAGTTGGCTTCTGTGAGTTTACTGATGTCTGACGGTGGTGTTGGTGGTGGCGGTGGTAGCAAAGTGCTGTTAGGGCTACTAATATCTCCTTCAGCCACAAGAGTCAAGTCTGCCACATTCTCATCATCTACCATCTGTATGCCTTCAGCTTGTAACTCTCTTGACTGCCTTTTCCATATTGTTGCATTGTTTTCGTGTGCATGTGGAATTGGAGACAATGTAGTATTAAAAGGAACACTGAAAGTCTTCTGACTGTGGAGTGCTGTCAAAGCAGATTTATGTTTATTTTCTGAGTAACCCATTTTCTTAACTGAATTTTCATTATAGTTTTGTATGGACTCCTGTTTTCCATTTGGCGATGTACATCCATCCTTGCCATCACTTTTTGAAACTCGCTTGTTGAGGCCTTTAGGACCTGCTGGCG